>NC_137503.1:35605000-36037500 GCF_041902795.1 Electrophorus electricus
CATATTCATTGCAGGAGGTGTTGGTGTTTGAATGAATATGCATGTTTGTAGCGCAACACGTCTGTAGCAATGCCGGTCCATAATTAACCGGGGACGCGCTGCGGGGAGAGGCATCCCAGAGGAGCGGGACAATGACGGGGCCCACCAGCTGCAGCTCCGCGGCCAACACCAGCAGACACGGCCGCTCCAAGAGCTCCAGCTCATACTGCCATTCAAGATCCGGAGCCGAGTGTGCTACATCCACTACCACCAACAACGCCGGCCGCTCCTCCGGTGAAGAGGACGAGAAAGACGGCGGAGTTCCCTTTTATGTCAACCGGGCGGGATTTCCTATAGAGAGCGTCACCTGGGAAAGAATGTGGGCTCACGTCGCCAGAGCTCATCCAGATGGCCAAGAAATGGTGGACAAAATACGAAATGCAGCACACCTGCCAAAAGTAAGTTAAGAGCTGCCATACTTGTATTGAAGAGTTTACATTTGTCATATATTCCTCCGTTGTTTTATTATAGCAATTACAGATGAAGATATATAAAGCTGTAACTTTATACAGTCCAGTATAACATATATATTTTAAGTAGTGAGAATGAGGCATGTCCTGGATGTGTGACCTAATTACCAAGCTGAAGCATGAAGTGTGGCACGTGTGAACGGACTGACTCGCTCATGCATACGGCTTCTGACGGGCTCTTGGCGGCAGTTCATGCCAAGCCAGGCATAACAAAGCCTGGAGGTCAGTCAGGGTACTGTGCCAAAGGCTTAGGCCACCAATAGATTTGTGGTTTTAGCAATGTATAATGACCTTTTTTCTTAATCTCTTTGTTAAGATACAAACAGAAAATACAGGAAAAATGCACACAAAATAAACCCCCCCACAATTTTCTGAACAAAATGGCTTCTACTGGCAAAAGTCAAAAGTCAGTATTTATTGTGGCCTCCTGTGGCACTAAGTACATCTAGAAGTCTTTTAGTCTGTTATGGTCATTACTGGGAATCCTGCGCATCAGTCTTAATCAAACAACCCATGTCATTAGTTTTCAGAATGGGAGAAGCAGTGAGCCATCATATGTTTCACACCCAATTACTGTCACAGTCTCTAAATATTAACACACCAAACAGAATGGATGGCTGACTATTATGACAACTTTATAGTCTAATGAGAATGTCTCAGAAGAGAATGAGGAGACCCTTAGTGTCTCAGACAGATAAAGTTCCCTGAAGATCCCTATTTTCACTAGATCTGTGTTTGTGCTCATGTTCCATATGCACCAAGATGTGTAGCACAAAGAACACATTCTAAATACCTGCATATACCTACATACAAAAAGATCACATTCATTTTTATCTACATATGGTTTTCCTTATGAACCACCCAAGCATTTGTGGATTGCGTTCATTAAGAAGCCTGATCATTTACAAGGTTGAAGGAGATCAGTGCTATATGAACCATATCCTTAAACCTAACCTCAACCCTATCCATAACCCTAACCCTAAACCTAACCTCAACCCTATCCATAACCCTAACCCTAACCTCAACCCTATTAATAACTCTAACCCCAAACCTAACCTCAACCCTAATCCTAACCCTAACCCTAAACCTAACCTCAACCCTATCCATAACCCTAAACCTAACCTCAACCCTATTAATAACTCTAACCCTAAACCTAACCTCAACCCAAATCCTAACCTCAACCCTACCCATAACCCTAACCCTAAAGCTAACCTCAACCCTATCCATAACCATAACCCTAAACCTAATCTTATCAGATCTGAGCTGTGTGAGAGGACAACGCTGAGTTTCTGTGGCACAGGCCAGGCAGCTGGGAATTCAAATTATCCAAAATGTTTCAAACACCAGTGGAAATCACCTTAGATGCCAAGACACTTGTCACAATACAAACCATACCAATCCATGGTGTTTCTTTTCCAAATTAGATTGAACAAAGATGATTTTGAAATCTCATATCACAATACCTTTTAAGTAAAGAACCTTTGTTTTAAATAGACTATATACCTTAAATAAATTATTTTGTTTTATTTAAGAAACTCCTTGATGCCATCTTCAGGAATAATCCCTGTAATTAAAATTATGTCCAGAGCCTGAACACAAAACAAAACAAGCACTCAGCTTCTAGCTTTTGATCTAGGAATTTAATTACACTAAAGGAACAAGCTTAATGTGCTCCTACTGGTCTGCTGCTCTCAGCACTGCAGTAGAGCTGTTTGTGAACTTTGTGAACAACACAGGGAAATTAGCATCCTGAAACTGACAACTTTATCTTTATGGAACAAACACATTCTTCATTCTTACTGCCTGATGATGGTTTTAATATAGCCTCACAAGGGGCACAGGACAAACTTACAAGTAAGTACTACTTACACAAATAAGTAAGTAGTACTTACACAAATGTCTGGACTCTTCTTCAGCTTTGTTTTCTTGCCCAGTAGACACAATTGAGACCAGGAGAGAGTGAGAAGGAAGAAGACCACATTGAATCAATACTAGAACCAGAAACTAGTCATGTTTTACATTTACATGTTTTACCAGTGTAACTAAGAAGGCTTACTTCTTCCAAAATGTTGGAATTGATTTAGATTCAAGTCACAGCAGTGCCATGTGGGTCCTCTTGATTGCGTTTGGCTGCATTTGTACTCGAGGGACAGTAAGTTCTTTGCTCCCACTGGTCTCTGCTACTCCCTGCTGGGTTCCCTGTTCATGGAGAGCACTTGGCGTTTTCCTCTGAACAGGCTTAAATGCCAGACAGTATTAGAGAAGACAGAATGGCTGACTTCAGACTGATAGAACTATTGTGCCAACCTAAAGGTCAGAGATCTGTGGGCTTGGACTAATTAAAGGTAGAAGAAAGTCTTCATACTGATGTTGAATAGAAACATACAGTTGCTTAAAAGCAGACTAAAGCTCGTCCTGTGGCTAACAGTGAGACATTACATAGGATTGCTGCATAGCATGGCTGCACATTGCTGCAGTAAAGAATGTTTGGAGAAGACATTTTAAATGACTGTTTTGTAGGTTGGTGGCACTGGTAGCATGGAGTCACTGATGTTAGTGGTTAGTGCTACTTTGCTATCATGATGTCCTCTGCATTTTCTTATCTTGTTCAACAGGCTTTCCAGCCATATGTCTTTTAATTGTTGCAGAATGAGAAAATGACCCCATTTAACTTTTTGAGCAGTCTCTATTTCTCCTTCTGCCTATGGAAAATCAGTTTCTGCTTCAGCTGTGACAGGGAAAGAAAGCATTCTTTTGGTGTTGAAGATTAGCTATTTAGCTGTTTTGACAAGCTTTTGATGTCATGAAGTTTCAGAAAGAGAAAATTGCACATTTTTCTTAGATTGACTGTTAACTTTTCTCTCCAATTGGAGTAAAGGTCTTTGAGGCGAGTATTAGCCAGAGCTTTGTTCATGAATACTCCTGTCTGTGATATCTGATTAGCTAAAACATTGGCAGAATGTTTCAAGCCCTCAGTTACTGGGATTTGTGGGTTGGATTTATCTACTATAAACACTCCACCTTTTGCTCCAAGTCTGCTGTATTGATTGTCTTTATGCATTATTACGCATCATTACACATTGTTATGCATTATTTCCACTGTCACTATTTTGCTTTCCAGGTCTGGATGTCTCTAGGACCCTCTCCAGTTTCCTTTTTAAGCTTCAGTCAGTTTTACGTACTTCATATGTTTATATTAACTTACCCAGTTTTGTGCTTGATTCTTTCACAGCAGCCTGTGCCTTCGGTTCCAAACTTCAAGCCGTCCATGTCAGTTCCTGACTGGCTCCACGCTGTCCAGAATTACATGAAGAATTTGCAGTATCCTTAAAGCACCTCTAGCCTGACAGACGTGCCCCAAACTCCAGCATGACAGACATGTCCCAAATCCGGACAGCCTACATCGCAGTAAAGCTCATAGACACTATAGTCTCATAGACATTATAGTCTCTTGGATGCTAGTTCTCAAAAAGTTCTCCACACATGAATTTTGAGTTGCTGAAAATGCCTCTTTTTATAACAGTGTTGCTTTAATTTAACATGATGGTCTGTATGCTTCAGATGCTCTTTGTACTTTTAATGTGACTTTTCCAGTAATGCGAGATAATCTTAATTAATTTTAAACATTTTTAGATATAAAGCTCATAATGCAGTGGAATATTTTTGATATCTGCATCTGACATCTAATTTATGCAGGACTAGACCAGATGAGTTAGATTTTACTGACTGATGTTCCACGCATTTGCTACAATACATACATTTCTGAAGAAAAAAAGAAGCTTTCAAGACAGGGTATTGCTTTCAGCTATGCAAAGTGATCCACATTGAAAACCCATGTGACAACAAGTCCACCCAGCCTGCCTCTTTAACTGTTGACAGATACAACCACACAGGAACACAGTTTTTTGAGATTCGGAAAACCAGGCCTCTGTGTGGGTAAGTGATATTGCTGTGACATTTTAATTTTGCTGTTTCCTTTTTTACTTTCATGTGTCCTTTGTCATAACAAAATCGCTGATGCACTAAACATTCAAAGAAGAATTTAGGTTGGTGTGCAGGTACTGTGAAATTACCTCATTTAGCTTTTTCTTTTTGTCCCTAGGTTTACAATAATTTGTAAATATTAGTTTGTAAATTTAGCAAATGTTCATTTTCAAAAATGAAAATATATAATGTTAGTTTGTCAACGTTACTTGTGTGCATGTATGAACTCAAGAGGTCTGATCAATGAGTTAATGAGGTCTGATGGGTGAGTTAATGAGATCTGATCAGTGAATTGTCTGTAATTACTATGTGTCACTGACTGCTGTGTCATGCTTGAAGCCTGTTATGAAAATCCAGACCTGGAGTTTGAGATGGGTGGGCCTGTTCCGAAGGGTAGTATCGAGAGCTCTAATGGGTAATATGGATGGCTATAACTTGGTTACTTTCCTTGGGAATTGTTTGGGAGTGAAGAACGAGTAATGAGGAGTGTTGGTCAGGAGTTGAACTGCAGGATGACAAGATTGAGTTAATCTGTGCTCTCCGTCTTTTAGGCTAATGGAGACTGCCCGAGAGATGATCCGAGAGTCCCTCCCCATTAAATGCCTGGAAGCAGTTATCCTTGGAATGTATCCTTTCATCACTATTTAGTATAGTACAGTTTAGTATAGTACAGTTTAGTATAGTATAGTTTAGTATAGTACTGTTTAGTATATTACTGTTTAGTGTTGCAATGTTTAGTATTCTACTGTTTAATTTAGTAGTGTTTAGTATACTACTGCCTCTTTTGGTACTATATATGTTAGAACCGCAGGCATTTTCTAGCCTGTAGATGTAAATTTCTGTCAGAAATCTTGATTTCTTTGGCTCTTTTTGCGTTAAAGCTAGAATTAGGTTTTGGTTGATAATAAGGTAAATTTGGAATAATTTAACTGTTGCAGTCATAGTGATGTTAAACCCCCGAGAAATAACACAGAGAGAGGCGTTAATACCTCAAAGATCAAAAAGGAGTGGTAGGGTGTTAATCAGATTTACATTTAAATTTACATTGACAAATCAAAGGTTAACTGGAGTTGTGACCATTATTCTGGGTTGCAGAACAAGTCTGACAATTTTGGTGAAGGTTCATCCACGCTGGCCACATTCACTTCTTCACACCTACATGAGGAATACACACCTTACAAAGCAAGCAAGACAAAATGGGGAGAGAAGTTGTGAGGTTTATTCATTAGCAAAGGAATGAAATAACAAAACAAGCATTGCCATTATGAAACAAAATATCCACACGATCCACTCCCATTGTCCACCTCTAGATAACAGAGCTTCATTTCAACTGCTAATGAAGCCCTTACCTTCTCAGCCATATTGTTATTGGACATGAGCCTACTGTGCAGCAAAGAGCCATCTAAAGCTTAGAAGAGTCATCTGGCATGAAATCACAGAGAGGTTTCTTTCATGGACACCCTAGCCTTTCACCCTAGCTGTAGGCTTCTCTGGCTCAGTTGTTGCTAGGGAACTGTGTCAGGGTGGTTGGAATTGACTCATATGGGAAGGCTAACCTGTGTTTCCTGTGATTAGTTTAATTTGCTTGTATATAAAGACAGAGCATAAACTCTACAGACCTGTGGGCAGCTGAGATTATTTTTATTCATGTCATTTCGTCTTATTGAAAGAGTTAAATGAAGAGAGATTCCATTATGCCTCATTGGATTTCAGTGACACAAGTAGCAAGGGAACAATGTTACAAATTACAGTGCCAAGAGGGGATTAAAGAATCTTCTCCATGTGTATTTTAAATTCTGAGGTCTGTCAGGAGCTAAGGCACTGTGATCTGAGTTTTTACTTTTAGAATTTTGAACACTGTATATGGCAAAGTAAGAGCTGTTGCAGAGAAGAACCCTGTTAAAATTATTTGCTAAAGTGATTTTAAAAATTCTGATATACAAATGTTATGGAGATGTTGTTGGGTTCATGTTAATCCTTCATAGGAGCTCATTTTAATATCGATGATATTACATTTTACATATTACATACATCTTATAAAAGGGTACATTTCACTAAATATATTTTAACAAGAACAAAACAGATTTTTCCCAAATCCTACATCTTTGGTGTTTGAAACCAGATGAGGAGAAGTGTGTCATTTTGGTTCATAAGCTGATTAGGCAAAAAGGTGATTTCTCCTTCAGTGGAATTTATAAGAAAAGGTAGTGTTATCCCTGTCTAACCCTAACCCTACAAGAACAGATAGTGGTATCCCTCTTTCAATGGCAGTTGTAAGTCCTGGCAGGTAAAGAAATGCAGATAAGTTCTGAGTTGAGCTGGTCTGATCGGTAATGTGATCCTTTGACGTGTGTGTGTTTGTGTGAGTGTGTGTGCGAATATGTGCGTAGGTGTGCGAATGTGTGTGTAGGGGTGCATGTGCTGTGCTGCAGAACACAGTACACCACACTGAGAAGGCCTCATTTATACCTGCAGTAAAAGGTTTCTAGTCACCTCCATTCAAGCTAATGTGATGGCATGCCATTATGAGCCCATCTTTAATTATTGACCATGCGTGTCCAGGTTTATCTAGATGCTTCCCTTTATCCTACTAACAGCTGTAGCAATGCAAAGCTGTCATCAGAGCTGTAATTTGATATGCTAAGATTCCAGCAAGAGCACTTGCAGATGGTGCATTGGAGTTAACTGAGTGTGCAGTCGTGTGTGTGTGTGTGTGTGTGTGTGTGTGTGTGTGTGTGTGTGTGTATGCAGGCAGGTGTGCATGTATGCAATCGTGTGTGTGTGCAGGCGGATGCGCGTGTATGCAGGCGGGTGCGTGTGTGCGTGCAGGCAGGTCGGTGTGCTTGTGTGCAGGCGTGTATGTGTCTGTGCAGGCGGGTGCGTGTGTGTGTGCAGGCAGGTTGGTGTGCTTGTGTGCAGGCGTGTATGTGTCTGTGCAGGCATGTGTGCGCGTGTGTGTGCAAGCATGTGTGTTGCCTGAGTTGACCATGTGCTGCAGGAACAGATGGCAGGGCCATCAAGGTCTGTGGGTTGTGGAACATGGTGGCACAGCAGGTCTGCTGGGTGAGCTCTCACTCTGAATTAGCAGTTTGTTTATTATCACCAAATAATGCAGACTGACTGACTGTTGCCAGTAAGTGTGGCTGTTGTAAAAGAGAAAAAAGAAATTCACTTTGACAGCTACAGTAAGCTTTCATATTTGACTTATTGGAATTCAAGAGAGTTAATTAACTGGTAAGTGTTGTCTTCTTTGATATTACAGCAGTTCTCCATGGCCTATAATGTTTATATTGCAAATGAATGTGCTGTAAAAACATTATTATATACTTAATTCAAATATTCAACACATATGAGATTATGCTAAGAGGTTCTCAACAGCAAAGCATTTTTATATGAGGTGTTAAATGAAATCACTAAGGTCTGTGTCTGTTCCTGATTGTTCCTGATTGACCTAAAGCAAATGTCTCATTCCTCAGTCCCACTGGCTCCTCTAGGAGTGCTGCAGGAATGCGCTGGTGCAGACTGTCCTCTGCTTCCTCTGCCGGATCTCCCGTGTGTCTGTGTTATTCCTCATGGCAGTGCTATCACATCATGTGCAGCCATGCTACAGTGAGCACTGACACCAGTTACATAAGACCAAAGACAGAATGCAGCTCACGGCACAGAGCCAGCCGGAGGAAAAGAGCCGTCTAGACTAGTGTCTGCCGATCTACCACACACATTCCTCCATCACAACAGGATCACTGCCCTGGCGCAGACACCATGGTGTAGCTCTTCAGTTAGACCTCTGTGGAGACTTGAGAGTGGAGTAGCATATCTGATGATCGACGAGCAGATATGTAATGTGCTGCACAGTGTGGATGAGAAGGTATATAGTATGTGAGTATGAGAAGGTGCATGTGTATATATGTGTGTGTATGTGTGTGTGTGTGTGTGTGTGTGTGTGTGTATGTATGTATGTATATATATATATAATATGTACAGTGGCTTCGTTGTTGGCATGTTTGCCTCTCAGTTTCACAAGGGTCTTGGGTTTGAGTCCCGATCTGGGTGGAGTTTCCATGTTCTCTGTGTGGGTTTCCTCCAGGGTCTCTGGTTTCCTCCCACAGTCCAAAAACATGGGGGTTAGGTTGATTTTTTTTTATTTTTTTTTATTTTTTTTATATGTGTATGTAAAGTGTCCTTGAGTATGAGAAAGGTGCTATATTCATGTAATAATAATAATAGTATGTAATAATAATAGTAAGGTGTTTAGTATCTTGCATAATTCGCTGCATCTTTTGTCTTTATTTGTACTCGTACAGTAAAATATCTGCTAAAACATTTCCCTACAGTCTTTGCTGTTGTAATTACTAATTAAGTTTCTAATTAATAATCATGCTCATATCTTTAGGAAGTGCTGTAGACTTTCCCCATGCCGTTAATGGGTTAATGTTTGATTTAGAAATATCTGGGCAAAAAATGGAGTTCTGTTTGAATCAAGCAAAATTAATAATATGCACAAACGCTGAGACTTGGCTTTAGTGGTTTAGTGTTGTGCCATTATATTCATGTCCGTACTTATCTAAGATGACGTATGAGCCCAGTGCAAGGTGGCTCTCCCATGAGCGTCTTGCAATTAAATGTGTAATCAAAGAATATACGGAATATAGTGCATATAGAGAGGTGCACAGCATACTGCAATAGTCTGGGATTAACTTCATAACCTCTTGCTTCAGAGTAAATGTCTCTGACCCCTGGACTACTGTCCACGTCACTCATGTGCCAGAAGCCTTGACCCCTTCTCCAGCTACCTGACCAACAGCCTGGCCTCAGTCGAGCGTTTCCCCATCAGCTTTAAGACACAGTTCCTGGGCCACCACTTCCACCATGTGGTGCTCGGGCTCTACTGCAACGGCCGCTATGGCACACTGGGCATGAGTCGCCGTGCTGACCTCATGGACAAGGCCCTGAGCTATCGCACGCTCAGCGAGCTTGTCTTTGAGTTCGAGGACTCCTACCGCCGCTACCAGCACAGTGTGAAGAAGGTGAAGATTGGTCTGTACGTGCCTCACAACCCACACGTGTTCCAGCCCATCGAGTGGAAGTACCTGGTGCTGAACCCCTGCAGGCAGGGCCATGAGGACATGCGCAAAGAGCTGGAGAAACACGGGCGAGACATGAGGATGAAGGTGAGACGTGGGACTTGGCCGAGACATGAGGATGAAGGTGAGGTGTGGGACACGGCCGAGACATGAGGATGAAGGTGAGGCGTGGGACACGGCCGAGACATGAGGATGAAGGTGAGGCGTGGGACACGGCCGAGACATGAGGATGAAGGTGAGGCGTGGGACACGGCCGAGACATGAGGATGAAGGTGAGGCGTGGGACACGGCCGAGACATGAGGATGAAGGTGAGGCGTGGGACACGGCCGAGACATGAGGATGAAGGTGAGGCGTGGGACACGGCCGAGACATGAGGATGAAGGTGAGGCGTGGGACACACATGAGATCTATGCATGAGATCTGAGAAGCAGGCACAGCAAACATGAGACATGAGTACACACCTGACAGGATCATGCCAGATGTGAGCCCATGTACCAGGCTGCAGAAAGCAGACATGTGACTTTGTCCAAAACACGTGAGTTTGGCCAGAAGCACACGTGACTGTCCGGTGAACCTCCATCTCATCAAGCTTGATTGTCCTCATGAGAGGAGATATTCTGGTTTTGACCAATGAGCAGGCAGTTTTGAATGACTGATTTTATAGACTGAATGCATCTGTTAATATACTTTATGTAAACACTTAGTAAACAAGCATTTATACATATGCAAATATCCAGACATAAATGCAGATCATTCATGAAAGAGACACCTGTAAACATTCCAACATTGGGCAGAGATCACCACCATCAGTTACTGAACTGTGAGTACATAGAAATAAATGTGAAAAGACTGATAACCTATAGTTGCACTTATAGGGTAGGTGCACCTGAAAGGCTGGTAACTCCGTATATATTGCTAAATTTAGTTTTTAAATTGAATCTATTAGTGACGTGATTTGGTTGATGTGACTAATCAGCAGAGTAATGATTCACCTTTTGGAATAATGTCTGTTAATGGAGCCACTGAGTAGGGAGCATGTGGGGAGGTTTTAACCCTGACTCCCTGTGGTGGGAAGTGCATTTACATTTATGGCATTTAGCTGACAGTTTTATTCAAAGCGACTTAAAATTATAACTGAGTACAACCTGAGCAGTTGAGGGCCTTGCTCAGGGGCCCAACAGTGGCAGTGGTTGAACCATCAACCTTCCAATAACAAGTTAAGTACCTTAACCACTGAGCTACCACTGGGAAGTAGACTTAATGACCCAGGCTCAGTCTACTGGATGGAAATCCAGTGGAGTTGATGATGGTCGATACCATTCTCTGATAATGTTCATCTCTTCCTGCCGATGGTGAGATTTTTTTTGCACTTATTGACTGAACATTTGATCAGAATTGGTAACATCAGGAAAAGACATAGTTACACAATGGTGAGCAGATTCAGTAAATGGGGTTATGTTAGAAAACTTTGAGTGGCATTTTTTATGCGAACGTGGCTATTTTGTTTCAGATTCTGAAATCGTCTACTGCGCAGTCTCCGATTAAAGAGAGGGCCAGAGGGAAGTCTTTATCCCCACGACGCCAGCGAGGTGTGAGCCCCCAACGACGCCAGGGAGGTGTGAGCCCCCAGCGCCGCCAGTACCTTCACAGAAGAGACAAAACGTAAGTACTTTGCTGATTCTTACCATTACAGATGATGTATTGTTATAATACTAATAGTACTAATATTATAGTAATAATAGTACTGGTACTATAATAGTAGTAATTCTAGTAATAATACTAGTAGTGCCGATATTATAATCATAGTATTATAGTATACTTGTAGTACTGATACTATAGGAATAGTAATTCTAGTAATAATACTTGTAGTACTGATACAATAATAATAGTAATACTAGTAATAATACTAGCAGTACTCATACAATAATAGTAGTACTAGTAGTAATACTAGTAGTACTGTTAATATAATTGTAGCACTAGTAATACTTCTAGTACTGTTACTATAATAATAATAATAATAATACTAGTAGTACTGATACTATAATAATAGTAATACTAGTAATAAAACTAGTAGTACTCATACTATAATAATTGTAATATTAGTAATAAAACTAGTACTCATACTATAATAATAGTAATTCTAGTAATAATGCTAGTAGTACTGATAATATAATAGTAGTAATTCTAGTCATTCTTGTAGTACTGATACTATAATAATAGTTAATTCTAGTAATAATGCTAGTAGTACTGATACTATAATAGTAATACTAGTAATGATACTAGTAGTACTCGTACTATAGTAATTGTAATACTAGTAATAATACTAGTAGTACTCATACTATAATAATTGTAATATTAGTAATAATACTAGTAGTACATGTTCTGGTTCTCATTACCTGGCATTTCTGAGAGGAGAATGTCCAATTGCAGAAGTTAATTAACTGAGGTAATTTCATTTAATGCTGACATATTTTCAGTCATTGTTCTTATATGGGGGTAGTTATTGCTCTGGAATAGTAATTAAAAGTTGAACTTATTTAATTAGTGAATTTTATTTTTTTTTAAAGAAGCATTTGTGGAGCTGTACCTTCCTTTGATTTTTCAGATGTATTAACAGTAAATATTTAATATACAAGTAATTTTTTAATAATAACATTTATGTCACAAATGTTATGGATTTGCCTTGTTGATTCATTTAGCGTTTAGATGCATTGTAAGTAGTATAAGCTACTTATATGAGTTTATGTGCTCTTAACACAGAGTTTGTGTACAGTGAAATGCATGAAAACGGCACACACCACAGAACCCACTGACTGATAAATATGACAGCACACTGTATCATAAACACAGTTGATCATGACAGCACACTATGATAAACACAGATAAACATGACAGCACACTGTGTGATATGCAGTGGAGGCTCCTCCTGCTGGAGGCCTTGGTTAACTGCATCATCTGTGTCAATTACCACTGGAACTAAAGTTGTGCAGGACAGTAGATCTCCAGGACCAGAGTTGCATTATAGTTTTTTTGTCTTGGCTACTCTGATCTGCAAGGCTTTTGGAAAATGTAGGCAGAGCAGCAACACAGTAATATTATACTTCTATTTCTCCCTGTCTGAGTCCTGATATATAGTGATTGTCCTGAGGATTACACACACCATGACATAAGATCCCCATCTGTTGCACAATTCAAAATCCAAAACTGAAGTAAAAGAGGTTTACACAGCTGCTGAGGTGCTTGGCACTGCAGGTTTTAAACGTGGGTCTTTTACTTTCTGAAATGCACCAAATGGCTAAGAACTGAATGTAATATCACAGGAACACTGGAATGAAGTACAGTAGGGTTGTGCATGGTTAAATAACAGAGTCTGGGCCGCCCTACTCTCCCTATAGTCATACTTCATCTCAGTGGTGTTTAATCTACTTTTAAGAAGGCATATAGAAGGAAAAAAAGATGCCTTCAAGAATCAGTGGGTATGCAAAATGAGTTTGATATCAACCCTTAAACCATCAGCTGGGGAAACGGCTCTTGCTGCCCTCTTCTCGGGCATATAAACCCCATCAATAATAGAAGAACAGATAGAGTAGATTTTGGCAGCACTGACTGTGCCACACTAACTCATAACACTAACGCACTAAAGTTACAGCATAGTTCATCACGCCTTGTCCTCTGGTTGTAATGCAATTTTATTCTCTGGTCTATATTTTTAAATATTAAATGTATAGTTTGATTTTCTACTTTCGTTATTCCACCATGTATATACATGCTTGAAATATTCACTGAAATCACAAGACCGTTAGCCCTTAGTAAATCTGCATTCGTTGGTATTGGTGTGTGTTTTTGCGTGAAGTAATCGTCATTACTTTGCAGTTGCAAAAATGATTTTTTGAACTGGTAGTCAACTTCAGGCAGGTGTAATGGTATTTCAGTTAATGTGTTAGCATGCCTTTAAAGTGATACGAATATATTCAACTCTTAATGCTTCTGACTTTTGAACCAGCATGATGGGAGCATGGGGGGCCTGTGACTGGTGCTATTTTGAATCTATAACACCCACCTCTCAGCACCTCTCAGGCTTGTCACATGTTGGAGATGTTAATTGGGAAGGGAAGGGCTGCAGCTCTACACCCAGAAACACACCACCGATTTTACTGTCATCTACACCTGCAATTACGTTTGCCTCTTTAAACCCAGAGAGAAAGTGAGGATAACAGCAATATTTTCATGATCGCATGCTTTATGCTTCTCTGTGACTTTGAGAGCTAAAAACTGGAAGATCTTAAGGATGTTTTTATTGTCTAGGATAAAACAGAGCTGAGCTTTAGTCCAAGACAGGATTTAAATGAATAATTTTATTTAAAAATTGTAACATGGCATATAGGATAAATTAAACTCATTCTCCTTCCAACATGATAAAGTTATCTCTGTCAGTTCTGACATATAACCATAAAGACATTAAATCTCCTTTCAGCAAAACAATTGCTAAGATGTATAAAATCAAGCACAGTGCTGTGCAAATTCCATAGACAAATACTTGCTGTAGAATCTGTCAAATACTGGCTGTAGCCCACACCGACTCACAGAGTGCTTAGCACGTAAACATCTCTCACTACAGAGTTCCTCTAACATTCCTTCCCACCAGCGAGCATTGTGTGAGTGATTTCATCTGACAGGAAGCGAGACATAGTGGCCCAGAGAAAGTGGCCCATAGTGGCCCAGAGAAAGTGGCCCAGAGAAAGCTGTTCTGACAGCTTCCTTTCTCACACACCCTGGTCTCTGTTCTCACACAGCTGTTCACACAGCAACCTTTATTGGCCTCTGATACCCTCAGTTAAATGTCTCTGTGTCTGCGTCTAATAAAATATTCATAAAATAAAATGACTATTTATTTCGATCGCTGATACCTGTGCATATAAATCGCTTTAAGTGGGCCTGGTTGGTGTGGTTGACGTGGTTGGCCTTGTTGCCGTGGTTGATGTTGACGTAGTTAGCGTTATTTATATCGTTGATGTGGTTTGCCTGTTTGGCATGGCATGGAGCATGTTGTGTGTTAGAGAGTTTGTTCTTCATGAGCATCTCAGCTCAAATGGAGACAGATCAGTCAAGATTGAATCTGTGTGTGGGTGTGGGTGTGTGCGCGCGTTTGCAATCAGGGAGGTGCCAGCGATACACTGCCTGGGTTTCATCAAAAGCAGTCTATGTCCAAGAGTGAAATGACCCATGCAGTGACCGTCTACAGCTCGTTGCCCAGTTTTTTCTTCCAAAAGCACCTAATTTCTAACATTACACATTACAATAACATGACACATAACCAAGCAATTTTCATACATAGTTGCCATGTCATGCTGCAGAGACGTGTGCTAATACCTGTGTGTTTGTACCTGTCTGTGTGTGCGTGTGTGCGTGCAGGCCTGCCATCCTGAGCAGGAAACCAGCAGAGCTCAGCACTCTGACTGATGGCTACCAGATCCGTATCTGAGGGTGAACTCGTATCGGAGGCCCTGTGCAGCTGGACAGCCTTCTCTCTCTCCATGTCTCTCCCTCCGCCGTTTACAGTTTTTGTTTTCAGACCATTTCATTATGTGAGCATATATACTGACTGAATATCTCAAACAGGATCATTGAAGAACACAAAGAATGCACAGATTTTAAATTGAAGAAATTGGGAAATTTCAATTCATTTTGATAATTTTAAGTGAAATTTTATTGTACATGGAAATCCATGTTTTTAGAAAACTTTGACTGCTATATATGTAATGCAAATGAGAAGAAAACTATTTTAGCAAGGGTTAAAAATGAATGGGGACATGGAGCTGAAGTGGTAGCTGAGTGTGTTCGAGACAATGTCCTAAGGTTATGCTTAATGCACAATGACAGAGATGGACTTTTCTATACACAGCCAACATGTGACACGTTTTTTATATGTATTTTTAGTCAGTTTCCGTTTGGGGTAACTATAAGCAAGACAGCAATTTGAAAGCCCCAACGGGTATTACTAAAACAGCATTATGGAAATGTGTGCATTGCAACATGTTTGTGTTATTTTATTTTTATGTTATTGATGCTCTTTTTTAAGAAAAAGGAATATCAAAGGTGGAATTTACTAAATTTTGGCTTATTTTTGTGTTTGGCTTTTAAATAACCTCTGAGATATGTAGCATATCAGGCCAATATTCCAGCAAATCTCACATCACACCATGTCTGAGTTCAGTGTACTGGTGAAAAAACTATGCATGCCCAATAAAGGCGAAGGTCTGTCTTCCAGACAGTTGTAGCAATTAAAAGCCTGCATGGTGGACCTCAGTATTAGCACAGGGTTAACCATAGATAAGTACTTTACCTGAACAATACACTTAAACAGAAAATAAACTAGAGTGGCTGACTTGTATATTTATCCCTGGTTATGAATAGCTTGTATCCATCAATGTATTACCAACATTTACAAAATTATTTACAAAGATGTTGAACCACACAAGTGCATTATAATTCCCCCATTACCTTGAGGTGTTCAACCAGTGATCAGCCTGTGCAACCTTACCACCCCCCAATCATAACGCAGGGATTATCTTTGGGAACCTTGCAACCATAACCCTCCTACCCCTGACACACACGCGCAACAGCCAGAGATCATACTGGCAACCTTCAACAAGGAGTAAGGTGACCTCCCATCTATTCATGCTGTTACTATAACTGTTACTGTTACTTTGGTATCTGCTAAATGTTGAATGATTTCAACTATATTTTCATTAAATGTCCCATAAATGATTTGTGATATAGTGTTCTGTCATAGAAAACAAAATTGAAGTGGTAAGTAAACCATATTACTGGATGTATGACTTGGACTGTATCTCTTACTGGAAACACTACAAGCTCTAATTTGAAGGTGCTAGTAAGGCAGGAAATCTGTAACACATTCATGACTCGCATGGTTGGTCACATCCCACTGGGTCAGTTTTTAATCATTTTTAATTTACATTCTTCTTTGCTGACAAAATGTTATATTTCACTTTATACAGAAACTGAAACATTCCATGTCCTTTGAGTGTTTTACACGTTTGGTAGCTGAAGGTCAATTCTCCACACTCTAGTGCAGATGTACAGAAATGACTTCTTAGCTTTTTAAAAATCCTCATAAATAATAAATATGTGATTTATTGATTAAAGAGCACATCAAATAGAAATGACTATCAGACTAGCAGTGAGGAGCCCCTCGACTGGTGCTGGTGGTGTTGCAATTAACAATAGGGTAAAAGCATCTCCATGACTGCTGAAATGTAACAATATTCTACAAAGTATTATTTGAAATATTTGTCTGCTACATATATGACCATTATGGTACAGTGAGAAATTTGCCTCAGTCAAAACCCCCAAATTAAGATGATGGGAACATGTGAGGCAGGAGGCAATCACCTCGGCATTTGGGAAAATGGGGACTTTACTATGTTTCTGCGAGGTGAGAGTAGTCTTTCATTTTTGGAAAAATGCATATCATATTTAATAGAGAAAGAGTCAAACATTTTACTGTTTTAATGGTCCCAGTGCTTTATAGTTTCAGCAGCTTTATAACTTTGTAAGAATGAATGATTTGTCAAATTGATGAAGTTGTGATTCATCTTGTGTTGGAGCTTATGGCATGATCACTCTGAAGCTTTACCAGGCTGTTCTCAGTTTGTTTCACTGAACAGGCCTTTCATCTGTGCTGTGTTAATGCAGCATTTTTATATGTTAAGAGGATGGTCTATTCCCCCATAAGAAATTCTTGCTGTATTTTGTCAAGTGTAGCATGTTGTAATAATAAACATTTGTTTTTTTTCATATTTCTCAATGTCTTATTTTATAATGCTGCTTGTCCTAAAAGAATGTATTCACTCTTCTGTGAATAGACACATTTTTACATGTAAATTGTTTTTAAATTTTACCAAAAAAAAAGTGCAAACTCATTTTGAATATCACACCAGCTGTTAGACTTACTTGATTAGAAACAAGAATCATCTGATGAATATATTCATCAGAATACAGAAGTGTTTAAATTCCATGAGCATGGTACTGGTCATGAGTCCCACAGCAATCAGTGTTCTCATGAAGAGCAGCAGAGCATTCAAGGCTCTTTTTACTAACACAGGACCACACACAGGCATTTACACAAACAAATGGGTTCTTTCTCAACCCTGCAAAGACAGAAGGATTCCAGCTTTGTCTAGTCTCTGTGGGTTTGGACCACAGGAGACTGGAGACTTGGGGAGCTGCTGGGATTGCGAGAAGCTTTACTCAAACTGCACTAAGCTTCCTGGCAGCAGCACTCACTGTAATACAGGACAAAAGGGGAGAAGAAGAGAAAGTTCATGTGAGTTGGAGGAAAAGGTGACATCTCCACCAACCCTGAATATGTTCACAGGCATCAGTCAGTAAACAGCCTTTGCTGTCACTTGCTGCTTCTTATTTAAGACAAAAATTTTAACGGTGATCATTCCTAATCAAGATAAGTACTTCTAGTGGTGGTTTACATCCAATAACCTTTTTTCACCAACACCAGCTAGGGGATTTGTAAGAGACAGTAAACAAAACATTTTTAACTGTCATCTTGTAATATGGGACATTTGTGATGAGGGTCACTGTCAATATTATTAACATATTATTAATGTAACCTCAAATTCAACTCAACTCAAATTCAACACTTCCTGTGACGATTTCCAGGCATCATGGATGTCATACACGAGTGCTTTGCAGTGGCTGGTGGTTGCCTGACTCTTATTCAAACAACCGTTGTGTCAGAGGCTTAAGAGACTTAAATTCAAGATCAAAATGTTGTCTTCACATTGACCTAATACATCAATTCACTAAAGGCCCCCTCTATAGGCAAATGAACCCACAAATCGAATCCCAATTACATGGAGAACCATTGGGAAAAACAGGACTGCTGTTTTTATGCCAAAACTTGGATGTGTTTACATTTGCTCACATATACATGACAGCAGGCCTTCATTGTGTCTCTCCCAGTAAAGAGCGCTGATCCTGGACCAGCTGTTTATACCCTAATTAACATTTTACATTTACAGCATTTGGCAGATGCCATTATTCAGAATCACAGAAGTGCTCTGCAGTCTCATGTGACAAGAGATAGGATAGTTAAGTATCAGACTAAAGCCTTGGAGACAGTGGAGAAAAAGATAGGAAGTTTTTAAAGTGCATATTTAAGTGGTTATTGACTCAGTGAAGAGGGGAGACTTTGGCCTTTCTTGACTTGAATTTCATTCAACCACCTAGAGAGAGGACAGCGATGAGTCTTAATGCTTGTCTTCTTTGTGTCTTGAGGCTGATGGTTATAATGACTGGAAGTACAGATGGACACAGATCACAAGTCATTATAGAGTCTTATCCTCATTCAAGTTTAAAGATCAGAAAGCAAAATATGGAACAAAAGCAAATAAATGTACTCTCCTTGAACTAGCTGATCTGGGTTATTTAGCATGCCAGTGGGAGGTAGAACATTCACTCATGCATGAAAACTATGAGGAAAGTCAGTTCTGCATTTCTCATCCAGTTTTAATGGTGCCAGACCAGGGACATTTAGCTGAGCTAAATTAATTGATTGTTTAGAGCAGTTAAATGTTAATACTTAATTTAATCATTACCAATTTCAGAATTAAACTATTTAGTTTAGGCATTAAAATGATCATTCCTCAAAACTATGATAGATAACGATACAAAAACATGTAAATATCCTTATAAAGTGACTTCTTGAAAAATAACTTTCAAGACACAACTGATTTAAAATAAAACCAAATGTACATAAAAGGCAAAATTGTCCAAAATCATAATCACAATTTACAGTGCGTTATATGTACAATTGCAGCACAGGACCACGGGTTCCACCATAACGATTCAGGATTTTCCACTTCTGCATTTGTGTCCAAGAAGAGAGAAATCCACACGTTTGTGAAAACCACAAATCCTCCAGCTAATGGAAACTATGCCCTAATTAATTAATTAATTAATTAATTAATTAATTAATTAATTAATTAATTATATCTTCCTGTAGATATTTATGTGAGCTCAATCTGTGTGGCCTCTTCTTCTATCACTGCAGGTGATAAATTGGTGTTATAAAGCACAGCGATTAGGCCCCACAGTAGCTGGCGTGTTGTGCTCAGGAGGGCAGCCGGAAGCATGCAATGAGGGGCAGGTGGTCAGAGGAGTGGTGCTGGTTGGGCAGGCGGTTGACCTCTCTGAGCTCAGCCTCACCGACCAGGGCCAGCCTGGCCAGCAGCTGCAGACCTCGCTCCTCTGGAGTACTGCATTCTGGGAACATAAAGGTAAGGTTCTGATCAGTGTGAGGAGTGTGCTACAGATGACAATACAGCAAGCTACAGAATCAAAGTCACATGCCTACACCAGGACTATTGTTAATGCTCCCTTGACAACCTTTCTGCACTGAACAAGCGTCTTAAAACAAAAGCAGGTGATCAAACTGCACTACCTAAGCTCTGATTACACAAGGAATGTGCTCCATTTTATTAGAACACCCAGCTTCCATTGACACGCACTGGCCACTTTGTTTGAAAAAACAAAGCAGTGTCCCTGCTGAGCCAGAAATATTCTACCACACAAAAACACCCAAGCATCAGGGTTCCTGGGGTCAAATGAGCAGAGGAGTTGGGAAGAAGGCGAATACAACTTGTGTATGACAGACTGGCATTATAACTACAGAAGCAAGTGTTTATAATAAATAGTGTTTATTATAAAGTAGGTGCTAAGTGTATTTTGCAAACAGTCTACGGCAATAACATAATTCATTATCCTGAGTCATACTGAGGTTAACAGTACTTAATGAGGGACAATGCTTATAAATAGAAGTTAGGTGACTAAAACATGTATAATGGCAACCCCACAAATACACACCACACATTGGCTGCTTCTGTGCTGGACACCTTACGTGTCCTTACCTGATCTTACCTGACTTGACCTCATCTGACCTCACCTGACAGAGCTGAATAGAAAATGTAATCGACAGTGACAGCTGTCCGCGCGTGGCACGTGGTGATTTCGGGGCGGCTATTCTCCCTCAGATAGTGGGAGTATGCAGAGGTCAGCCTCAGGCCATGTTCAATGCAAAGCTTCTTTGAACCAGGAAGCAGTAAAGAGGAGAAATCCTTCCCAGCACCCACACCAGTGCTCATGTCACTCCCACTAGCACTGCAAAGAAAGCAGTGGTCAGCAAAGAGGAAGGTCAGACCAAGCAGGCAGGGACGGGCTGCACTGTCAAGGCAAATTTACCTATTTAAAGCAGACAATGCTTGCAGGTTCAGCTCCTTCACAGCCTGGTCTGTGGTGGTAGCTAGAAAATGGCACAGGTAATGTAGCTGTCTGAAAACAATGAGTTTGGCAGCAAAAACAGTAAACAGATGCCATTTGTCAAAAGTGTGGATGTGACAGACTAACATCCCGACCCGAACAAACAACGAACATCTCAACCCAATGTTCGACTATCCCCATGCTGACAAACCCACAAATCAAGCACAATTTTGCTAATACAGGGAGTCATTTTACACTGGGAACTCAATATTGTGCCTTGAATAGTGTTTATTACTGGTGCTCACCTTGGCTCTTGTACTGGCACTGTTGTGAGATGCCCAGACAGGTGGGCCAGATGGGGGCAGTGAGGAGACGCTGACCTCTGGAGCCGTCCTCCTGCCCTGAGACCTACAAAAGGAAGAGCAATGAATATATAATTAGCTAAAGAGATATATAATCCAAACATATATCTGCAAAAAAAAAAATCTTTGTAAAGTATATACAATTATACATACACATATATATAATATAAAATTATAGAAACTACAATACTTCATAATAATACTTCAGAACCCTGAGTGGTTCAACAGAAATCGCCCCATCACTGGGAGCTTGCTGGTTCAAACCCCTGTGTACTATTGGCTGTTTGTGGCCGACAGTCCAAGGTGGGAGGGACGGGGTCATTCCTCCCTGTTATTCATTACGACACTAGCCAATCGTGGACATCTGGGTACTTGTGTTTGCTGATAAGAGAAGTTAGTACTATCCTTTGAGAAAGAAAGAGAAAGCACATGCTCACTGCACCCTCCATTGCTGAGGGAACTGGCATAATGGAGTAAAACTGGGTGGAAAAAACCCTTTCTAACTCAGTAACGATGCTGATCACGCAGTTTAGTAATAAGATACCTGCAGAAACGCCGTTACTCACCTTCCCGATGGACAATCCAGTGTAGTCCAATCGGCTCTCCCTAATGAAGCTACAGAGAGGAGAGCAGGGCAGTGAGTTAAAGTCCCCACAAAGCACCACGGGACAGGTGCTGCCATCGGCCAGCCCCGCCACGCGGCTAATCTCGGCTAGCAGCATGGATAGCTGGGCCAGTTTGATGTCACCACGCCTGGGGTTGTACAGCAGGTGAGTGTTGGCCACACAGATATGGCAGGCCGATGGCTCCACAGGCTGCAGCAGCAGAATCAGGCCCACGTTATCACGGTCCAGTAGGGGGATTCCTCGCCGGAAATACTCCACAGGGTGACGGGAGAGCAGTGAGAAGCGCTCGCGTTTGAACACCACAGCACAGCCGTCAGGCTTTCTGCCTGTCCGCCTCTTATACTCGCAGTGGTACCCTGAAAGGGGAGGCATACACAAACCACTCCACTCTAAATAAACCACAACTATGCTGAACAGAACGTTATAAACATATGTAAACATACAGCATCTGCCTAACAAGTTAAGTCTCAAATCTTCGCCAATGGCTCCCTCTAGTGAACATTCTTCACTTGATATTGAATTGCACTTTTCATAAATGTTAATCCAATACCCTTATTACACAGACTTTTAAATTATTTTTTGCCAATTTGATAAGCACACTACTGCAAGGTGAAAAAGACATTTAGACATAGGCCATTTAGACAATACACCTTTATATTAAAAGACCATTAAGTGGTCCTGAAATGTTAAGTACCTAGAGATTCCAGACTGGGTTTGATCTGTTTTAAATAGTGGTCCTCTTGCACCTCCTGAAGACACATTATCTGAAGAGACAAATGTAATTAAACATGACCCAGCAAATGAGCACTAAATCCACATAGCACAAAGTGAACAGCAAGAACATAACAATACCCGCAGTAAACATCATTCAAAATAGAGGTTCTTTGTTCAGTACCTAAATGTCGATTTGTTATCATATATTAAACAAATGAAGTTATTTCATAAACTGTCAAAAGCTTTATTGGCTCTACACCCCTATATATCAACAGTGCATAGACCTATACTGCTGTTTATGCATTAATATATACAGACCAAAAGCATTTAATACTGAAAATACAAATAACTCTGACATCTCTTGTTCATATCAATAACTTGATGAGAGAAGATGGGGCACAGCCTACCATCAAAACAACCAAAACGTTCAGTTCTTAGATCCAAGAATAAAAGCTTACATCTGCACTGTGCTGTTCCAGCTCTTTGATGATCTTGGTGAACCTGTGTCCCCAACTTAGTATGAGGGGGTTACAGTGTTTGTAAAGGTAAGCATTGCTAAGGAGTAGTTCTTGTGAGAGGATATTGTAGGACATCACAGAGAAATCAAAGTGTCGTTCACGAATGCTCCCAGTCTCCCGTGGTCCATACCCACAGGCCTCCTCCCACTCCCTCTTTAATTCTGTAAGAGGACATTAAAATAAAAGTTAGGAGTTGACATTTAATTTGCACCAGACTGAATATCATATATTTCCAGCAGCATAAGAAAACAAAATCAATTAACAACTGCTTTTCTGAAACTGGCAACTTATTTTAGAGGATTTTTACCTGTTTTAGTCCCTCGATTTTCAGAGCTTGGTGGGACTTTCCCAGGGGGAAGAGATGCCCCTGTGATGTGAAGCCATACAGGACTCTGCTCCTGGCTTTCTTCCAGAGCTGAGCGCTTAGGGCTGCGCTGCCAGTTTCCATGTGAGCCACTATCCTCAGAGCGCTTCCTCTTTCTGAGACCTTCTTCATCAGCCCGGTCCATCCCTCCAGAATAGAGATGAACTGGAGAGATGTGCTGGGGAACACTGTGTGGAAACAGCCCTGGCCGTCTCCACTCACGCCAGCGCAAGGGGTCGGGAGGCCTGGGCGCGGTGGCGTGGTCCGTGTGGGAGGTGTTGGGGCTCCAGGACTGCTCGGGAAACTGACCCCACCACCATGAAGTCCTCGGCTGGTGTCGATGCCAGTGTCTCCGCGCCCTGGCAAAGGTTTGAGCAGAAGTCGCTGCTGTCAGGGGACGGGCCAACATGGATCGACTGCAAGAGGGAAAGATCAATATTAGCCCAGGTTACTGCTTGGATATAGTTTAGCTAGCTAGCTACTGTTAGAACCAATGCAGCACTACCTAGCAAAACCACACAATAAGTGCCAGCCTCCAAACACTAGGTGCTGAACAAGAGAAAACTGCCTGCCTGCCTGCCTGCCTGCCTGCCGCTGCCTGCCCAGTATGTGAGCTGGAAACACACCGCCCACTGCAGCCTGCACCTCAGCTAGCCTAGCTTATCTTAGCTAGCTCATAGCTTACTTCGTGTTTGCAGCTTGACTGGCATAGTGTACGTTTGGGTGTCGATACATTTAAAGAAGTCCTAGTTAAAACGGTGCCGGCTGTTCCCAACACTTGTAACTTAGCATTAGTAAAATTCAGCTTTCAAATAAAGTGTAGTTACGATGACAGATGATGTTAACTCGGAAAACAAAACACAAGAGAGGTCTCTGAAAATGACGTCACTACGAGGTCCGGCATGTGTTGGACAGACGGAGGATAACGCGCGTTTTATAATGTCTCCCTTATACGAGTTTAAAATGATGATGATACAGTATGATGCAGCAAAATGAGATAAACAGGATTAGTGCAGCAAAATGAGATAAACAGGATTAGGTAAGGTATCAGTACAAAACCCAAGGCAGGAGACGGTCGTGTAGCCAGAGCCCGTTTATAAGGAGCCTCCTTAGTATCACACAACCGCCAGAGGGCGCCAGAAAGAGAGTCCGAAATTAAGCAGAATGGAGAAAAACGTTAAAAACGAAAGATTAAAATAGTTTCTCACCACTTGACCAAGATCTTCCTTTTGTAATATAGAAATATGTGTTCCACTAAAAATAGCAAAGATAATCTTTTATTTCCTTTTTTTGTACAGCGGACGGGTTTAAGCCAGTAGGCTGCTAGCATTTCTGCTACTCGCGTGTCAGCTCACCAACCAATCAGCACTCAGTATGAGGAACGCTAGCGCCTCTAGCGTCTGACAAGTCCTAGATGTCCTAGATGTCTCGCTAAGTAGCCACTGCAATATACACTTAACTCACACAAATGCAGACAGTAAATCACGGCGTAATCAAATAATAAATCATTTATATTTTACATAACGATGGCTGTTGGATACATTTATATTAAAAATAAACATGACTTAAATGATGACTTAAATCGTAGCATAGATTTCAGGAAGCATAGATTTCATGGTAAATTATAAATGAGCAAATATAAAAATAACTCCAGCAATTTTGTATGGTTTAGAATTTCACAGTCTAAGTAGAAACACTGGTGATTGTATCAGTATTCAGGTTGCGTAATCATTCCTGCATGCTTAAAGGTTATCGATTTTCTTTGTTTCTAATGTGAAGTTTAGTTTTGCATATGATTTATGGTTCATCATGTGTATGTCTATGGACTAAGTATTTTAAGTTTCTATTTAAAGGAACTATCCATTTTGACCACTAGATGGCAATGTAAACCCACGCTCGCTCTCTCTCTCTCTCTCTCTCTCTCTCTCTCTCTCTCTCTCTCTCTCTCTCTCTCTCTCTCTCTCTCTCTCTCTCTTCCCTCTAACACTTAATTAACTGTTCTTATTAAATAATGTTAGACAAAAAGTTAAGTGTATTGTACTGAAATGGACCTCAAACAAACTGAAACAAGCTGTTATTGCATTGTCTAAGGCCTTATTGCTTACTATGCAATAACAGGTTCCTGCACGTTACTATAACCGTAACCCATGGGTCTTTATAACCCTAATTAAAGGGACTTTATTAGACATTTAAACAATACATTTAGAATACAGTTATAAATCAGAGAACCCTCATCTAATTAGTTTTACTCTGTAGAACATGTTATAATATTTGTAGACAATTGCTTAAGTTTGTAATTGAAATGAAATGATGTAAGTAGTTTGTAGTAGAAACATAAATCATAGCTTTCATAGCTTTTTCAAAGCTTACAGAAGTTAAATATACTCATCCTTCTTCCACTATTTCTTCTGTATGCATTTGCTTTTAGAAGAGGCCGTCCAATAAAGCTACAGTTTAGTGCAGTGTAAGTGATATTCAGTGAATTAAAAAGGGATGCCCTGGTGCTCTGTGTAATGGCGCAGCTGATTGAGGGCAATGTTGGAAGGTAGCAGGTTTGTTCTCTGATTGCAGCTAATGCGAGAGACGTCCTACAGTGATCAGGTGTAATTAGAATACAGTGAACAGCAGTAGTTCATCCAGGTCTCATTTTCACAGAAAAAAATGACAGTGAATCTGTGTGGTGTGTCACACCTTAACCTGCTGCAGAACCAGAGCCACCGGCGAACGTCTGGTGATAAACGTCTGGTCTTGTGGATAAAACATTAACAGCGTTACTTATTTTGTTACTTATTTCCTGTGTAGAATGTCAAAGTCAGCAGATTTGAGCTTCACCAGCCTTCTTCTTCTTCTTTTTTAAGAAAACACACATCAAATATTAACATGTTTCTACAGATGAGCAAGCGCTTCCTGGCAGAGTGGAAAGTGGGTCAGGACAGTCGGAGTTTCTGCATTAATGTGTGAAATGCATTTCCTGGATTTTTCATTCCCCCAAGGACAACATGAAAAAAGGTCATTGAGAGCTATGGCGGTCTGAAAAACCTTCTTTCACAATAAAAACCTTTCTGTGGAGAGACATGGCGCTCCACGCCGTGGACACCCTGAGCAGAAACTCTCAGGGATGCTATGGCAATAAAGCACTGAAATGTTAATGTGACATTTGACAGTCATTTAAAGAACCTGCGCGTGTGGCACGAAGGGACGTGCTGGACCTAGTGTTACTTCAGGACACGATTAACCGGCGTGTTCGTTTGAAGGGCACCATGAATCAAGTTCCTTTTAAAGTGCATTTCTTTAATTACCAAACCATTAATATGACATTCATATGGCATTCATTTTAGTTCAGTGTGTGGGGAAGAAGAAGAAACTGAAGTATGTTTACATACATGCAAACGTACCCAGACTGTGTACAAAAGCCCTGATTCATACTGAGTCAGCAAGATTGGCCAACCTCTGGGACGTATACCGATTTAGACGAGGGAAAAACTAATGTATGAACCCTGGGAAATCTAATGTATGATCTAATGGTATAATTAAAGGTCCAATAGAAGGATTGTTTGAAATTTGCTAATTATTTATGTGAGCAATTGAATTTGAGTGTAATTAACATGATTTTATACTTTTCCCAAAAATACCAAACTGGTTCCTAACAATAAATAAAACCTTACTGAGCACTGGTTAAAATGACCTATTTTTCAGAAATTCTTTGCATGTAGCTAACTGGTTCCAGTTAGCTTTCATTTAGTAGTGATGCTAACATATATAATAGCCTGATAATGACCTCCTCCTCCACTGACTCTGTAGACTCAGCAGCCATTTTAGGTACTGTCGTCTGGACTGAGGAAGCTTCTTTGATATTCTGGGATGTGAGTGTACGTGCAATGAGAGAGGCCTGGTTCCGAGGAGGGAAGAGGTGAGAGCGTTTCAACAGACCTGGCGTGTGGGCAGGCATCAACACTGTTTCACTTCTTGCTCGTGTAGTCTTAGAAGGTTCATAGAATGCTTTTTTAAAAATTTTTTTTATTATGTCTGGAGATATATTTACCAAATTTGACCTGGGTATTGTAAATAATTTTTGCTGTGGATTTTTGACGGTGAAAATGGTAGACTGTAGAAATGTCAATTACCAAGTTTGACAGGATTATACTTAACCATGACTTTTATTTGATTGGATTATTTGTGGTATTTGTATAGCAATTTATGATACAAACTGCACTGTCATGCTATACTGACTTACTAGGCTTTCTGCCACTGATACAACTGTAATATGTGTGAGATTGAAAAATTTGCTCTCCTCTGTGACAAGTGAGGCATGCCAGAACTATCTACAGCCCTAAAATAAAAACAGTGATATTAAATCTATTTGGGTTTTATCTTTTATAATATGAGGTCAGTCACATCACTCACATTACTGCAAACTGGTTAAATTAAGGACAGTACAGATAATCCTAAATTATTTATTTGGTTGATTAATTTTTAATAATTTGAACAGAATGAGCTCTAATGTTCATGCATGCTCTGACAGGTATTGAGTTTGAGTGCAGAGGGACATGGTGATGCATGGTGTTGTGGTGACAGTTTCATTCATCAGTCCCAGACTAGGCAGCTCCTGAGTAAGTAATGATGGAGCTGCCAAGCCTCACAGCCAGGAGTGTTCACGTACTCAGCAAAGACACGAAGGACTACATACACATACACACACGGTCACATCTGAATACACAGTTATCAGGGGAGCTGCACATGCATAGTGAGTGCCAGAAACATTTCCCACATATGCATTCACCACCCACATTCCTTACACCTCCACTCACCAGTCTTTTTATTAAGAGTATGTAATCACAGGTGTACAGGTGTTACAGGTGTACAGGTGTACACGTATTACAGGTGTACAGGTGTGCAGTTACACACTATATCTTATCTGTCACAATGCCCTGTTCATCATCTGCCATTTTCCTGACCACAGGACCACTGCTGACTGAATGTTATTTGCTTGGGGTCAAAACAGCAGGGACACTGTATCTTTAAAATGTTCATAGTTAATAGGGTGCTAAGTGTTTGCATTACCTGCACACGACAATGTTCTATAACACCTTTGAGGTAATAAACTGTTCTTCTGTTTCTTTACACTAAATGACTATGTAGATATAGGTTTAGGGTTATTATTTCTAGGGTTCGGGTTAGGGTTAATATTTCTAGGTTTTAGACATCATATTTATAGAATTTATAAAAAGTCTATTTAAATTAGACAGTGACGCATTTATAAACAAATGCATAACAGTTGTTGCCCCATACAAATAAAGCTGCCATACTCCTCCAACGGACACTCTGCATAGAAATGTGCAGTCCGCCTCACAACCCTGAATATTCACAACTCAACCAGGTCTTCCAGCAGTCAGAGGGGCCGGGGCCAGGAGTCAGTATCGGGATAATAGTATTATTGCAATAATAAAAACAGTCTACCATCAGAGACAGATGAACATGCTTGCAGCAGCCATGCAAGTAAAGGAACAATGGTAAAGATTATTACTGGAAGAATAATCCAGTAATAAATCATTAAAATAGAAAAAGGTACCACAGGAAATAAAGCAAATCCAGATTTTTTACTGAAGTTATTTAGTTGAATATTCAGAATGAATATTGAAGTTATTGCTCCTAAGTGCATAATCTGTACATCATACTTTATGTTGTCCATATGAAAAAGATCGGGTAAATATGGAATTTATCAGAGAAGAAAGAATTAAAAATAAATGTAAAAATCAATTATGGATTCCAGTTTCCCCATACAAAAATTCCCATTATAAACCCTTCCAATTTACCAGTAAAACGAGCATATGTGTGGGCTTCGGTAGCAACAGTAGCAGCCCTGCCAGACTGTGTTTTTAAGGGAAGTGTCAGGGGAAGACATCATTTCTGGGTGGCACAGTAGAACCACGGCTCTCCATTACTGCCTGCTGCTAGCCACTCCTGCTGTCTGACATGACAGGTCTGCTTCAGCTAGCAAATATGAATGTACATAGTGCAAAGCTGCAAAATGCAAAGTTGTGCAGTGTCAAAAATGAGAAATTAGGTCAAAGTGTTACATGTCCCGTACTGCTGTACATGGAGAGGTCCCTGCAAGTCCCTGCAGAGAAAAGTGTGATAATGAGATCAACACAGTAGAGCACAAAGCAATGAAAAGATACACGTGATGCACTTGACCACATTTATGTCTACTGCATGTTCAGTTCTTATAGTTATTTTACTGCGGTAGATAATTGGACTTTGATCTGTTATGCTTAAAATGTGAATGTGTAATGATATATTTTTGAATGAATGTGAATGGATGTTGATTTAATGGTAAAATGTAGTTAATCTGATGATAATAAAGGTAAGCCATGGTACATTGATCCTGAAATGCACCTCTCACATATATTAAACAACCCAGATGTTCACATATACACGCTCATATATTGCTTTGCCCCCTACACTAAATACAGTAAACCCAGTGCAGAGACTAGAATAATATTTCTGCTGTAGTCAGCAGCCAAGTGGCAATACAGGTCGATGGCACCCGATCTTTTTCATGTTATGAGCTATGGCTGCATGAATAATTAAACCAATCAATCTCGAGGTAGCGCAGGGCTATTATTCCGATCGATCTGAGGGTTCATCTGTGTAGCAAACTGAAGCCCAGAATGCTCAGCTGAGATGATACACTTTTCATTATATTGCTGCAAATCTTTGATCCCCCAGAGAGTTTTCTAATTAATCAGGCCAGAGAAAAGTGCTTCAAAGTCTACTAACGGCATCAGCATTTGGGCTTCATCAGAGAAGCAGGGAGCACCTTGATCACTATTTTTTGGTAATTTTTCTTTCCTTTTTCTTTTCTTGAGAGTGTTTTCAGTGTGGACAAAGATAATCCACTCAGGAATCTCGTCACCTCCATTCTACCTGACTCAACATTTAAACTGATGGGAATCAATGACCCAGACAGCAGCCACATACACACCACCATTTACACCACCATTTACACTACACATACACACACTCCACTATTACACTGAAACACCTACACCCAACACCATTTACCCTACAACACCTACACACACCACCATATACACTACAACACCTACACACGCCACCATTTATACTACAGTGACTACACACACTACAATTTACACTAAAAAATCAATACACAATAACATTTATACCATAATACTAATACATACCACCACTACATCTTTTGTTACGACCCTGTCTAGGCTGGGAGGCCCTAACATAGGGTTTGAGTGTTACAGCAGTAGAAATGAGTGATGCAATGAATAACCAAGCAATAAAGTTTACAGCAAAGATCAAGTGTATTTACAAGTTTTGGTGTTCAAAGAGTGCCAGGAGTGACCAAGGCCAACACAACAAATAAAAACCACAGTAGAAACAAAAAGATGGCTGACTAAGCTAAAAAAGATAAAAAGACAATGACTACACTGACTACACTTTTAGAAACAAAGAGAAACCCACACCTAAACAAAATGGCAGACACTCCCTACCACCAATGTATAACTATACACAGGACAAATAAAAAAAAAAAAAAAAAAAAAAAAATTATATATATATATATATATATATATATATATATATATATATATATATATATATATATATATATATACACGAGATACAAGAAACATATATTATCCAGCAATCAAACAAACAAGGGGCAAAACAAACCAGAAATCAAGCCCTTTCACCTATGTCAGGATCTTCCTTAAGTGCATGCTTTGCAGATCCCTTGTCACCTTGTCACCAACCTCTAATGAATGACCAACAGCTTTTCAGTCATAGATTTGCCTTCATAGCTGCCTTAGAGTCGTTAAGATTGCATTTGGCTAGTTGTCAAACAAAGTGCAATCGATTATGTAATTTGGCAACGAATTCACAAAGGAGGACACTATTCCGGGGACTGGATGACAACCATTGGTCATATAAAACCTTCAATGGACCACGCACTGTGCGTCCAAAAAGTAATGCAGTAGGGCTGAACCCCAAAGACTCTTAAACTGTTTCATGGATAGCAAAAAGGAGCAGAGGAATACCTTCAACCCAATCTTTATCATAATTTGCACAGTAAGACCTCAGCATATTTTTGAAAGTCTGATGGAACCTTTCCAATGCACCTTGAGACTCGGGATGATATGCACTGGAGAAGTGGTGTTGGATATTTAACTGACGTGTTACTTGATTGAATAGGTTTGAGGTGAAATTAGTCCCTCTGTCAGATTGGATACATTTAGGTAGGCCAAAGGTAGCACAGAACTTAATCAATGCTTTAATCACAGCTTTAGATTTAAGTGAACGAAGGGGGATCGCTTCTGGGTATCTAGTGGTGGTGCACATTAAAGTCAACAAGTAACGATGTCCTGCCCGGGTCTTTGGCAGGGGGCCTACACAATCTATCAGAACAAAGGGTTCACCCACCACAGGAATTGGAACCAAAGGTGCAAGGGGAATAATTTGGTTTGGTTTCCCAATCAGTTGGCATGTATGGCAAGACCGACAGTAGTTCACTACGTCTTTTCGGATTGACGGCCAAAAGAAATGTCTCAAAATCTGCCGTGTGGTCTTTCGCACACCCAGATGACCTGACAATGGGTGATCATGTGCTAACACTGTTTCAATTCTTGCTTGTGTAGTCTTAGAAGGTTCACAGAATTTTTTTTTATTATGTCTGGAGATATATTTACCAAATTTGACCTGGGTATTGTAAATAATTTTTTCTGTGGATTTTTGACGGTGAAAATGGTAGACTGTAGAAATGTCAATTACCAAGGTTGACAGGATTATACATAACCATGACTTTTATTTGATTGTATTATCTGTGGTATTTGTATAGCAATTTATGATACAAACTGCACTGTCATGGTATACTGATGGTATACTGGCTTTCTGCCACTGATACAACTGTACTAAAAACAAGACATGGGCAACTGTGCTAAAAACAAGACATGGGCATGGCATTTAGCTGGTACCACTATTTGCATTACTGTGTTCCACTCTTCACTAGGGTCAGTCAAAGACAACTTCTGCATTAGCACTTTGTTTTCAAGGTAATACTCACTGGTATATCCTGTAGCCTTTTCTCCTTGTTTATCTATGAGGGTGAAGGAATGTAAAAGGGTGCTGTCTGCTGTCTGTGCCACAGCCAGCTCCTTTTGTGACATGAGATCTGGCATCTCAGGATCAGGAACAATGGGCACAACTTTTTCTTTAGGCGCTGCAAACACAGGTGCATCATCACCTACAGGCACATCACACATGATTGTTCCTTTCAGCGGAACCACATCACTGAGTTTCCATGCCTGAGCATGGGTCAAAACACAAGCAGGAAATGTGCCTAATGCCACATGTGCAGGCTCACTAATGTCCACAGGATTCTCTATTACCTTGGGCACAGGGAACACTATACCACCATTTACCTGACACTTTTATCCAAAGTAACTTACAGTTATGAGTGAGTACAACTTGAGCAGTTGATGGTTAAGTGCATTGCTCAAGGGCCCAACAGTGGCAACAGTGGGACTTGAACCAGCACCCTTCTAATTACAAGTCAAGTACCTTAACCACTGAGCAGATTGTACTGCTACTTTAGCTAGCCCTGAAAACACACTTGAGCATAGGTATAGATTATGTACAGGAAGCCTCATAATACTTAGTCCTACACCCTGCACCAACACATTGTTACCACTATATGTGTCTGATGACAATGGCAGCACACTTCCCAATATCAGGGATACAGCAGCACCAGTATCCCCTAATCCTGTGATTGGCCATTGTCCCTCATCATCATCAGTGAGAGAGACAGAATCTTGGAAAATAAAGGGCTGAAAAGCAGGTTCTACACATTCAATTGTATCTGAGGGTAGAACACTCATTGCATTTATTTTTTTAGCTGCTCTTGTTGCTTTAAGCTGTAGGGCCAGACAAGATGCAATGATGTGCCCTTTTTCATGACAATAAAAACACTCCCTTGTTTCCACTGTGGGAGAGGAAACAGGTGCTTGTGGTGGTTTCAGGGTTTTACAGGGACTAGGATTAGGCAGATTTGTAGTCGCATAGGTACGCGGAGCAAACTCAGTTTTGTGAGTTAGAACAAATTCATCTGCCGGAGTAGCAGCAGTCACCATGCTCGCTTTCTGCTCATTCAAGTAAACAACAACTGTTTCTAGGAGACAATTTTTAAGCTCTTCAAGTAACATCAGCTCTTTTAGCTGGTTGAATGTTTTCACACTACTTGCACTACACCACTTCTCAAATAAAGTTTTCTCCCTTGCAAATCCTGTATGTGTCTGGTAAGGAGATTTTCTCAAATGCCAGAAATTCTGCCTATAGGCTTCTGGTACCAACTCATTAGCACGCAGTATTGCGGCTTTCACAACATCATAGTTAAAGCTCTGCTCTAAAGTTAATGATGAGCAAACCTCTTGCACTTTTCCCACTAACTTGCACTGCAGCATGAGTGGCCAAAGATCCTTAATGCTGTGGCAATAAGTTCAAACATAGAAAAATATGCATCTACCTCAACATCCTGCTGGTGCCAAATTTATCTGCCAGCTGATGTCAAATCCATGTGCAACCAGTGTAGCGGGTACAGGAGTAGTGGGTGATCTTTGCAGGCATGGTTTTGGTACCGGGGTACTGCCATTAGCTGAGCCATCTGGCATAGGGGTGGAGAACTTCCGGGGCCGAGGAATAGGACTCTGCAGATTGCTGCCTCTTTATCTGCCTTTTCCACCTCAAGCTGTAAGGCCCACACTCTCAGTAGCTTCATCTGACGCTCCTGCCGCTTAATTTCCAGCTCCACTTCCTTTAGCTTCAAAGCCAGCAGTGGGTCACCACCAGGAAACTGGATGACCTGAGGCTGTATGTGTGAGCTGACCACAGAGTCCTCTCTGGTTTCCACTATTGACATGCCCTGTGTCAGGTTCAGCGCAACATCAACAGGACCACCTCCTTCTGGCAAAATTCCCTCTCGTACTAAGCAGGCCTCTAAGACTTCCTTGATTTCCCGTTTTGTGGCTGAACTGGTCACCACAACATCAAAGAAATTGGCTAGCAATAAAAGGTCTGCCTTTCTACACAGGTTAAACTGCTCCAGGACAAAGAGTAAAACCAGACAAACCAAAACTCGCCATGCTAACACAAATGCTCCCAACACTGAATGAGTCAGAGAAAATCAAAACAAGGACCGGAACAGACACTGAACCAAAGCAAGGAAGCAAAGCAAAACAAAGACATGAGACAGGGTAACCATGACAATAGATATGCTAGGAGAGGTCAATTGTAACATGATTAAATCACTGTAGTGGAATTCCTTCACGTAACGTTATTAGAATTATTATAATGATTAGATATTAGAATATGTTTGCCTAGACATTTTAAAAACAATAACATTATGAAAGCAAGGAATAAGTCATATAGTTGTAGAAACATATGACACACACACACACACACACACACACACACACACACCCACACCCACACAGCACTCTCTCAAATACATGTAGTTCCGGTAGTATTTGACTCTAATATTCTACAGCAAACACACAGACACAATTCTCTCACACGCATATAGTCCTGGCACTATATGACTCTAATATTCTACAGCAATAACACACATACACACACACACATAGAGAGAGAGAGAGAGAGAGAGAGAGAGAGAGAGAGAGAGAGAGAAAGAGAAAATGGAACCTGAACCACATTTATAATATAGGATGGAGGATATAGCAATCTGCAGATATTGTAGTCATTGTCAATATATACACTGTCCAGTTAAATATATATGAGGTGTTGGGAAAAGTAGATACACAAATGTAAATGACTGAGTGATATATTGCAGGTGTAAATGACTGAGTGACATACTGCAGGTGTAAATGAGGGAGAGTGATATACCTCAGGTGTAAATGACTGAGTGACAAACTGCAGGTCTAAACTATTGAATCAATCTTATTTTGCAGGGGACACAGTGTCATTGTGGAAGGGCAGGACTGATGGTTTGGTCCTATGCAGCTCTCTGACTCCAGCCAATTAAAAATCCCATTTCACCCTCAATAACGCTTTATTATATGGATGGGTGAGTTCATCCTCTGCCTACACACACATGCTCTCTCTCTTTTACACACACACACACACACACACACACACACACACACACACACACACACACACACACACACACACACACACACACACACACTCATTTTGTGTCAAATTAAAAGGGCCAGCTGAAGTTTTAATCACCCGAGGTGGCCAGATGGAGTAGCAGGTAGTTGTGTCATGCTGCTACAGGTAATCAATGTAGGACAGAATAACAGCACTTGCTGTAAAGCTGTTTAGCATTACAAATGATACAAACACTTGACTACTGAATGACATCTACTGTTGCCTGCATTAGATGCATGTTTGTACAAAGACACAGAACTTTTATGATAATTCATAATATAAGCTTGCATTTCATTACACTTAAAGGTTACACGGTTTCTGGTAACCTTGACTAAATGACCCCAAATCCAAATCTGACAGTTTAATAGAAGGATATTCATTAAAAAAAAAAGATTAGTAAAGGACTGTCACTCAGTTATATCATTTTCCAGGGCTAGGGTCAGGGTGTCATTTTCCAGGTCAAAGACAGCCTGTAAAAGACTGGAACACAAAAGCTCTGGAACACAGACTGTCTGTAACTCAGACATTATCTGTACTGCAAAGATTGTCTGTAATGCAAACACTGTGTTCAATGTTTTCAACAATGGCTGTTGTAAACAGCGCTATATAAACAAATCTGGACGGTTTTAAACAATTTTGAATTGACTTTGTTAATTGATATATGATTTAACTGTCCACATAAGTTCATGGTAGAGATTTAACATCTTGTTATGGTTCTTCTGTGCCCTCAGGGGGTCCTGAGGAACTCCAGGTTGATCTAACTCAACCTGGCATTCCCATAACAGTCTGGGGCTGTTTTTCAAGGTTTGGGTTAGGCCGCTCATTTTCACTGAAGGGTAAAGTTAATACTATAGATACAAAGATATTTTAGACAACAGGCAACAGTATCAGGAAGTCTCTTTCTGGCTTCAGCATGGCTATGCCTCTGCATAAAAAAATGGTTGAACCTCAAACCTCAAACCCACTAAACATTTTAGGACAGTTCTTATTCTATACAAACAACACAAGTGTCATATGCACCCCTCCTAGATGTTAGATGTGACATGTTAGATGTGACATGTTAATGTTACATGTTAGATGTGACATGTTGAGATGGTTGAGTGTTGTCATCTGACTGTAGGCAGCAGAGTGGGGAGACAGCCGAGGCAATGTGGGTGTTCCCACATCCACAGAAGTGAGCCTGCTGGATCCCTGAGGATGACTGCTAAGAGATGGGATGTTCTGGGTGTTGCTCAGATAAAAGAAATATCTTATGGTGCCCTTTTATGTCTTGCTGTAGTTTATCATTTTTATTCATTTTTATTTTCTTACTGGTTAGTGAGGGGAAGATGCTGACCAGTACAGTATATATAGGTAACTCTATAACGTATTAAGGATACTCCATAGTGAAAGTTATTCCATATAGCTAAAGGTTTACCAAAATGAACGGAATGTTAAAATGCAAAGCAAACAACAGCAACAGTAAAACCCAAAACAAACAAAAATCTAAATCTGCTAACACCTCAACACTGTGGATCAAGTGTTAAAAAAGGTAGCATTCTGTTCTTTTACCACATATACAATTCTTTTTCATTTTAGTACTAAAATATATGTCAAACTAAAAAAATAAAACAAATAAATAAATAAAAGAAACAAACCCTTGTATTCAGTGCTTCTGGGTCTTGTGGATGATGGCTCAACATTGCTGTAGTGTGAAAGTATGAAAGCATGGGCTTGACATTGATTCATTGATTCTTGGAACAGCTGTTTAGTAAATGACTCCTGCTAAGTGGAAGACTTGCAAGTTTTGCTAGTCCTTCTCTGGCACTTCCCATCACACCCCCCTGAAGCCTGAGACCAATTGGACACCAACGCTGTTTTGGAGCTTGGCACGGCTGGTACCTGCCATGGTATAAAGACTGACGCACATCAGGCAGGAGCTGTTGTCTAGTGTCATGGAGGCATCCTTAAAAGCTGCTGTTATCTCCTTGAAAGTCACTATTACCTGCTGTTAAATCATTCCCTATCTCACCAACCACTGGTTAACAAAAGCTTCAAAGCTCCCCCGTGCCTTTATACACAGGTTTGGTAACAGTCTTGTAGAACTTGGTTAGATGTCTTAGGTTTTGCTATCAGACCTAATAGACCCACTCATTAACTCATTTATGTTCATATGGATTATGATAGAAAAATCTGTATTAAAATAGTCGAGAAAAAACATTGCAAAAGATACAATATATCTAAAGATACAGTATATCTAGATACAGTATATGTAAAAATACTGGAGAGTTGAAGTAATGCAGAATTTACACACAACAAAAAATCTGTTTTTGATTCATATTAAAGCAAAGTGTTATATACTGTCATATCTTTGGTGTTTAAAATAATACATCATGAGCTGTAATTTATTTAGGCTATATTTGCTAACAATCAAACTACAAATGTGATAGTAATGTTCATTTAAAACATGCACTAAAACATTTATTTGTCCAAGTGCAACAGCATGGGTCCTAGAATATCCCCTCTGACATCAGCAGCAGCTGCAGAACCTGAGTGACAGTGAGTTCGCCCAAGCTTCCTGGATTCATCCCAACAGCAATCATTAACACCTTGATACATCAAACAGAGCCACATTTCTGTACCTGTGCAAGTCAAATGTTAGTTTGGGAGTGGAAGAGTACAATGATGAGGGTGAAGCCTAACATTAGAAAGGTGGGTGAGGCACAGAACGCCTGAATAAAGCTCTGTGTCAGTGGAAGCTGTTTATGTTTTTATTCCCCCAAACAGCATCAGGAGCCACAGGCTGAGCTGGTTTATAATTACAGTGCTTCTGTACCCAGGCAGTCTTAATTAAAACCTGCCAAAAAACAGCAAACAGGGGGCAAAACCCTCGCCCACAGAGAGGCAGCACTGGCAGCAGAGGGCAAACCCCTCCCCCAAGGAGAGGCAGTGACAGTGGCAACACGGTGGCTGAGAAGAAATAAAATTGCAATTGATGATCTAAAATAAGTGGAGATGCAATTGTGTTCTCTATTGTACAAAAACATGTTCAGTTTCTGTTTAAAAAATCAGTATATCAGGGCACTAGTAACAGGAAAAAAGCATATTTTGACAGGATAATAATAATCAAATAGCACTACACAAATAGCACGGCACAAGTAACACTGCACAAAGCACAAATTTGTTGTCAATTATTAGTGACAAAAATCACTTTCTTGTTGAATTCAAATCTACCGCATTACCTCAGGGAAGCGCTCCCCAACCTAGTGTCATTTGCATTTTCTTAATTCATAGACAGTCTTTGTTAAGTCCTTTTTAATTGTCTGGACAAAGATAACATTTACTACATTAATATTATGCTGATACTAAACAAATCCAAAATATTAGTTTTGCGTCTAGTGAAAGTTTTAACATTTCTAAATCTTGGGAAAATGTACCAGGGTTTGATGAAGAGAATCATTTATGACTTAAGGAAAACACATTTGTATGAGAAATCTTTTTGTTCTTATCTTCTAGCTCCAGAGATTGCAGCAATGTCTCTGTGGTGCTATACTGTTTACCAATTAAGTAAAAGATGATGCCATTTCTCTTATAACCATGCTGTTTCAGAGGCCCTATGACAAAAACAAGCTTTACCATCTTAATGTATATCTCCTCCAAAACCGGATATGTCAGATCAAGGTCAAACACGATCATTTAAAAAAAAAAATTTCCTCCGCAGTTCCACTTTCCTTAGAACTATACAAATATTTAGAGTTTTTTTTTTTTCTTTTCAAAGCAGAAAGTGGTCTTTGGAGATATAATTAGAATTGTAGAATCATGCATCGTGCTATCCTCTCACTTCACTTACTCTCTCATCTTGCTTCATAAGAATTATGATGGCCTTATGAATAATAAAACACCTCATGTTAGCTGTGCACTTTTCTTCTGTCTGCATGGTGTTCCTTATTCTTAGCCTAATTAAGTCACCGTCATCTCAGTTTAGACACTCTGACAAACCCGTTCATTTGAGTTCATGATTAGGCTCTTTTCCAATGTTGTTTTAATTAAGATCTTTGCTCACATGTGTCTGTGACCTTGACTACCTTTTCCCACACCCCCACATTTTCTCAGCACAGATATGTGAAATTGGTGCCTACCAATCAGAACAGCTGTCCCGGTGTTTGTTTCCATGGAAAAACACTGGTGGCTTCTGAAGTAGCTTGCAGGTCCTGTCAGCTCCACACTGCTCCCTGGTGCAGGGAGACAGATTTTCAGTGAGCTTTTCCCTGAGCACTGAGATCCTGTTGTATGATTCATACCTGATGCTGTGGCTACTCTCAATGAAGCCCTGCAGTCTGTGGTGTGTGTGTGTGTGTGTTGTTCTCGCTGTTCCTGTTATTTCATCTACACAAAAGAACAGTCTCACAGCATCTCAGAGTTTGAGACGTGATGATAATGATTAACTTCTGGATATGAACCAGGGTGCATGTAATAAACATCTGGTTGTGAGAGAGAGAGAGAGAGATAGAGAGAGAGATGAAAACAGATATAGCATTTTATACGGAAATTAGGAAGGTGGCAGGTGGTTTTAGAACCATTTGGTCCTGGCATAAGACAGAGTAGTGTCATCTAGGCTGGGGGCACTGAGCCCTGCAGAGGGGGGAGGGAGATGAGTGCTAATGGGGGTGAGAGAAGGTGAGCAGGGGTAGTAGCGAAGAGTGGGGTGAGAAGGCGGGAGGTGAGTGGGTATGAGTGGGGGTGATGGGGTGAGTGGAATGAGTGGGGTGATAGGGTGTGAGTTGGGGGTGATAGGGGTGAGTGGTGGTGAGTGGAGGTGAGTGGGTGTGATAGGGGGTGTGTGAGGGTGATGGGGTGAGTGGGAGTGAGTGGGTGTGATAGGGGGTGTGTGAGGGTGATAGGGTGTGAATGGGGTCCGTGGGGGTGATAGGGGTGAGTGGGGATGATAGGGGGTGAGTGGGGGTGAGTGGGGGTGATAGGGTGTGAGAGAGGGGTGCGAGACAGTGTCCTATTTTCAGGATTGGAGATGAGGGTTAATTCAGTAAACATACTCTCTCCCTGATATTGATCCCATGCTGCAATCTCCCTATACGGATCCTGTTGACACACATTCACACACACAATGTTAGTGTTTACACACACACACACACAAACACACACTGTTACTGTTTGCACACATATTGACACACAAACAGCTGCCATCAGACACACACATCTACTAAGCCCTGTGAGAATCCCTTGAACAGACAAGACACATGCCTCCGAAGTAGTGATCAGGAGTTATCTTGTTTCATGTTGTTTTAACAAAGACAAAAGCTCCACATGTGAACTTACATACTAATCCAGGTCATAGAATACCACCATCACAGTAACAACTATTAAGAGAAGAATCTTGATTTACATGTGAAAACAAACTTGTGTATTTTGTGTGCAAAAAGTATTGTCTTATTAGACTCAGAGCAGATGTTTTAACACAGAGACTGTACATACAATACTGTTTGGTATTGTATGTTTTAAATACCAACAAATATGAGGTTATTATCTCCTTAAGATGACCACTGGGGAGTATGTAGTTAACAACAGAGTTTCACTAAAGTTTTAGATGCTTTCTGTGGAAGACTGGGAAATGAGTAGTGAAACTGAGATTTGTACTGAACTACAGTGATCTGCAAAACTAAATACCAAAGACCAGTAGCGCAACTGTTCAAAGTACCTAAATATGTCACTCCAAAGAAAAAAGGTAAAATATGACAGTTGATTATAATATGATAAGTGAGTATAGTTAAGTCTGTTTTGTAAATGACTGCATATGAGTGTAAACACCTATCAAAGACACAAACCCCTCTCAGCCTTTAACACTGACACTGTACAGTAGTGTTAAACTTGAGGATAAGCACTAGATTTTAAATCAGAAACAGGTGCAGCTCCTATATACCACAAATCCTTTGAGAATGATTGTTTGTATATAATCATATGTATCCAGACAAAGCTCTGGTGTTGGACTAATACTGTAAGCACTGTAAGATTTCATTCAAAAGAAAAAAAGGTGTTAATTCAAAAATATTTGTGATTGTTTGGCTGTTTTTTTACTGTGTAGACCTAATATGAAACAAATACATGTGTAGTAGAACTGAAACTTGAATTTAAGATAATTAGATGAAAAGTAAAGATATGTTGCTGGTTTCTGCTTTCCCACAGTAGTACCCACAGAACCCCTGATCTCAGAGACCCAGTTACAGCACCTGAATACTTTATATTGATACATTCTGTGACAGAAATATGGAAGGTCTGAGATTTGTCATAAGTTCAGAGAAAACAATAAAAACATGACTTATTAGAGAGCTCATTTGCATATTGCAGTAATATTTCCAACACTGCAGTAATGATTTATAATTGATGTGTGATGTAACCCGAGCTATGAGGTTCAGCTATGGGGTTCACTTTGAGATACGGAGATCATCTAAATTATAGTTAATAAAAAAGGTTTGTCAGGTTAATATTCGAGCAGTGGATGCCGTGTTTAAACACAACAGTATCTGAGCATGTAAGAAGACATGAGTCAAGAATCAAACCTAGAAGAGAGGGGAAAAGAAGGCATTTTAATTCTCATACCAAGAGGAGAGATCACACCCTTCCAAATGGAGCTTATACTGTTTCTTTCTCTGAGAGTGAGAAAATAGTAACGGATCGCAGGTCACTTCAAGACATGAAGGAGAAAAGGGAAGCAGCTCAGTAGTGCCCCCTGTAGGCTTGCTTGCCTGTAGCTGCCTGTATCATTAACGACTCTGTCAGACTACTGGGAGATTAAACCTACTGCTGGGCCCTTGATACTTCACTAGAATGATTAATGTGTCCTTGAAAAATCCAAAGTGTTTCTCTATTATAATTCCTGGAAGACTTCTCAGATTAATTCATCCTCAGTGCCTTACTGCTTTCTGGGAACATTTTAAATATAAATTGATTTTGAAGTAATGTGTTATGTTTAGCCACGTCACATGTTCGGTCCAGCTAGCGAGTTCACTCTGTCACTGATAAACTGGGGAACACATGAATGTCAAATAGGCAGTGACTGTTGTGACAGTACACACAAGAACCAGCACACAATAATTGCCAAAGTCCATTTATAAAACCTGCATTATCGGCAGACTGTGTGTATCTCTGATAATTATTGTTCATTGCACGTCTCTTTTACATACTGTTGTACATTTACATTTCATTATTTGGCAGACACTCATATCCAGAGTAACTTACATATATTTATCAGTTTGAATGTATGTGTTCCCTGGGATCTGAATGCGTGACCTCTGTGTTTCCAGCGTCTTGCTTACCTCCTTTACAAGCCACAATTACAGTTAACAAAAATTACATAAGAGATGTTATGTTACTCAAGGAAAATCTATATAACATAACAGTAACATAAAATTATTTTGTACAATCTATTACATCTGTTACACTTCTCCAATAAAATCTGTGATGATACACAGCAGTTATGAACATATGCATAACATTCCCATAATTATTTTCAAGACAAGTACTATTAATGAGAAGAAATAAGGCTGATTAAAGAGAAACTGGGTGAGACTTGAATGATCTTAAAAATACAAAATTATGAGTCCTTGTCACAAGATGAACTTTCTATGGGAGTTTCTATGGCTGTCACACTGCACTGAGTAGCATTGAACTGTCGTACAGTGCCGAGGAGCAGAGAGGTGTTGTACTGCACAAAGGAGAAGAGCTGTCGTACTGTGCTGAGGAGCAGAGAGCTGTCGTACTGCACTGAGGAGCAGAGTTGTCATAGTGAGAATTAGATTTAGACAATGGAAGCTTGGATTTCAGATGAACAAATCTGGCCTAGCCGAATTATTATAAAGTTAGTTGTAAAGTTCTATTTCTGATTCCTAAAGACAAATTTGAACTAGAATGGCATTTCATCACCAAATATCCTCTGCAGTTCTTTAGGCTGGTTCTGTGTGATTACGTTCTCACAGTGGGTCTTACCTTGTGAATTTGTTGTGTATGCCGATTTAACCTATAGTCAGCACAGCTTTTCTCACTCCCCAAATAGTTGCTGTGGCTAAGGAAAAATCCCAGACCTCCTATAACACCTCACACCCATTAGCCACTGCCACTCCTAACCAAATCTAATGCTTGCATTATTGCTATGAGGACAGGCACTCAGCAGGGACATGGCTGTGTGCAAATGGGCTTGTATTGATAAAACGATCCTGACAGCAGTGAATTATCCAGCACTGACAGCAGTGAGTTATCCAGGACTAAGAGGTGTAAGTTATCCAGCACTATGAGCAGTGAGTTACCAGCACAAACAGCAGTGAGTTATTCAGCACTGACAGTAGTGAGTTACCAGCACTAAGAGCTGTGAGTTAAATAAGTGTATAGCTGTTGAGGGACTTATGTTGAGATCATGAATGATTTATTAATTTATGTGAGCAGAATAATAATAATAATAATAATAATAATAATAATAATAATAATAATAATAATAATAATAAAATAATTACACCGTAGTTAAGGTACTTATTAATAATAATAATAAGAAGAATAATAAATAATAATAATAATAATAATAACACAGTAGTTAAGGAACTTAATAATAATAATAATAATAATAATAATAATAATAATAATAATAATAATAAATAATAATGACACAGTAGTTAAGGCACTTGACTAGTAATCAGAAGGCTGCTAGTTCAAGCCCCACCATCCTGTTGCACTGGTGGGGCCCTGAGCAAGGACCTTAACCCTCAGTTGTTCAAGTTGCATTCAGTCATATTTCTAAGTTGCTTTAGATAAATGCATCAGTTAAATACCAAAAATGTAAAACTACTACTGGTGCACTATATATATATATATATATATATATATATATATATATATATATATATATATATATATATATATATATATATATATATATCATTAAAAGAAAACATAAAGAAACATAACATAAGAACATAACATAAGAAACAATGATGCCTGAGACATATCCACTGTAGTTGATCTCCACATCCTGGGAAAAGAGACCTACATTTTTTTGTTTTGTGTCTTTCTTTTATTATACTCTTGCATTGCATGTTGTTCTGTTGAGTTCATTTAGACTAACAGTTTTAGAAGACAGGCACTAGGTGGCATGTTATGCTCTCCAATACAGTTTTGTAGCTTGTGTAGCTAACTAGGTCTATTACAGTTTTAGAAACACATGAAGGGCTGTTATGTGGCTAACTTTATCATTTGGGTTACAGGGATTAAAAAAGAATCTTCTCACACGTGGAGGCTCCTGTCCTTTTCATGACAATCTCAAGAGATCTATTTCCTTTCATCTCTGTCATCATCAACAACTCCTTATCCTTTGGTCCTGTACCAACTACGTTCAAAACTGAACGGGGTACCAATACTCAACAAGGCCACACTCGATGGCTCCAACATAACCAATTACAGACCGGTATCACTTCTCTCTTTCCTCTTAAAAGCTCTTGAATGAGAAGTTTACAGTCAATTATCTCTTTTCCTCAGCCAGAACCAGCTCCATGATCCCAATCAGTCTGGCTACAAATAAGCACATTCAACAGAAACAGCCCTAGAGCAGTGATGGGGAAACTTTATGTATATGTATATATATATGTATATATAAACATTTATTTATATAGCGCATTTTACAACACATGTTGTCACAAAGCAGCTTTACAAATGTCCAAATCCAAGCTCCCAGTGAGCAAGCCAAGGGCGACAGTGGCAAGGAAATAGAGGAACCAAGCCTCAAAGAGGGCCCATCCTCCTCTGGCTGACAGTGGTCACCACAATAATTACAATTTTAAGAGAAAAATAAATTAAAAATGAAAAAAAAAGCAATTTATGTCTAGTCCAATTTCATAGAGGTCCTAGTCTTGTCCCGATGGTGCAAAAGCTGCTAAACTGTCATCTGTCTTGATTGTTATGGCCTTTGACACAGTAAACCATAATATTCTCCTTTCTGTTCTCTCCAGTCTTGTGTGACTGGCTCTGTATGGAAATGGTTTCAGTTCTATATGAAGAGACTGTCCTATCAGGTAACATGGAGAGGATCCACATCCACCCCGTGTAGACTATCTAATGGTGTCCCCCAGGGCTCAGTATTAGGCCCTCTTCTCTTCACTTTGTATATTCATTCTCTTGGTGATGTAATATTTTCTCATGGCTTCTCCTACCACTCCTATGCTGATGACACCCAATTATTTCTTTCTTTCCCACCTTCTGACACACAGGTCTCCAGACGTATCTCAGCATGCTTTATTAACTTTGGACAACCAGTTGTCATTCTCAACTCATATTTCTAATCTAACCCGGTCTTGCAGATTCCTCCTTTGTAACATACGAAGAATTCAGCCCTTTCTCTCGCAGGAAGCTACCCAGGTGCTTGTGCAATCTCTTGTGATCTCAAAACTAGACTACCGCAACTCACTCCTTGCTGGTCTTCCTCTAAGAGCTATCAGACCAATACAACTGCAGCAGCACGACTGGTCTTCAATCTTTCGAAATTCATGTCACTTCACTGCTGTGCTCCCTTCATTCAATTCCAGTAGCTGCTTTAAGTCTCATGGAAGACAAGAATCAAGATTATTTTCTGTCCTGGCTCCTAGATGGTGGAACGAACTTCCACTTGCTGTCCAGACAGCAGAGACCCTTGCAGTCTTCAAACACAGATTGAAGACTCACCTATTTGTGAAATATTTAAATGACCACTGACCCTGCTCCTTTGATGACTAACTGTAACTCTACTACCTATTGTAGGGTATTGTTTATTGCACTGATGTTGACTGCTCCTATGTTGACTAACTGAAACTGTCTGTTATAGAGCTTATATGTATTTTGCACTTCTAGGCATAAGCATTGATTCCTGTTTTTCTACACTTTTCTAGTTCATTGGTATCTTGGACTCTAACCTACTGTACTGTAATGTACTGTAATGTACAAGCATTAATAATATTCAAGATGTTCAGGCAGTAGATTTTCCATTTTAACACAGATAAAACTATAAATGCTTGCATCATTAGAAACAAGGGAGGTGTTTTTACTGAAAACCCATATTATAATATCCAAATATTCAATCTCAGACTCATCACACACTCATTAAATCGTTAAAGGATGTCACAAGGATAAACATACATTTTCTTCATCTGTCTGTGCATGGCAGGCCTAATGCTTGGATATGTGGCACATGGAACCAAAAGATGAGCTAGACACTTAGTAACTTAAAAATATATGTCAATATAATGGAGCTGAATCCTGGAGGCTGACAAGATAGGTGTGACAGGTTAACCTTGAAGTTGTATTAAATGAAAATATGGTCTTTATGGAAGGTTAGTTAGTTAAATGAAAATATGGTCTTTATGGGAGGTTAGCTACAAAAGATTGAAGGTGACTTAAAAATATCCATAAATGAAAAATAATTTGCACTGACTCTGTAGAGAGAACCCCTGCTGTATCAGTTATTTTCTTGTTGCACTCTGCCATTTATTGCCACATATAGAACTCTTTAAAGTGCCTGCAGTCCTAAGAGCAATTTTCAGAGTGTTAAAAATGCCGTAAATGTAACACAATGTCCTTTTATCGTTAATGAGATTGATTGAAAGTGCCTCTCGGCACTGTATTGATTTACAAATTTGTCAGTTTCACAAGATGGCTAAATGGTTGTGTTGACCATTTAGATGCCATTAAACAGACCAGTCATCATTTACATCATAAGTGAACTGCACCACATTTTTGTTAGAGATTCACCAGAAGCAGATACAATCCACCTCAGTGTTCATCAAACAAAAAAAAAACATATTTAGAGTTGACAGCACCTGCATCCTGCAAACATACTTAATTACATACTGTTCTTCAATGCAAAGCAGTAATCCTGCACAAATTTCTACCCACAGGGTGGACTTTAACCTTTCTCCAGCATTTGGATCCACGCATACCCAAAACAAATAAACAAAACAGAAAACTGAATTTCATACTGTGAAAGCCCCATAGCTGTCTGTCTACATGCAGAACCCTCTATCTGTCTGTCTCCACACACAGAGCCCTGTAGCTGTCTGTCTCCCCACACAGAACCCTGTAGCTGTCTGTCTCCACACACAGAGCCCTGTAGCTGTATGTCTCCCCACACAGAACCCTGTAGCTGTCTGTCTCCACACACAGAGCCCTGTAGCTATCTGTCTCCACACACAGAACCTTGTAGCTGTCTGTTTGACAACAGCAGGAGGTGGTCATGTCAGTGAGAAACATAATATATTAACATCACAGCAGCTGGGATATATGTAGCAGCTGTGCTTTATGTGGGTGCTCATACAGCTCTGTTGTTCCTTAAAACAGAGAGAGGCAAGCTGAATGAAGCTTTCACACCCGAGAGGTTAGTGTCCTCTCTGACAAATCACATCTCAGCTAGCATTCTTCATCTGAGCACAAGGGTGTTTTTTGTCACTTTGTTTTATTTCATGAGAGTAGGGGATGTGGAAGTATTGGCATCCTAAGACCTAATTTCCTAATTTCTGTGTTATCTATTCAGTGAAAAGTCTTGTGCTGATATATGTGCTATATACATACATATATGTATATATGTATATATATATATGTGTGTGTGTGTGTGTGTGTGTGTGTTTGTATGTGTGTGTGTGTACTAGTGTATACACAATACACAAAAGCCATGTTTTAATGGCAGCTATATGCAATAAATATTTTTTTTATTAGCTTTAATCCCATAATCAGATGTTTCTATTCAAATTTAGATGTTTTATTAATTTATTCTAATTGATATCAAATGTCTCATGATTATGGATGGAAGATAAATAAATAATTACACTCTTGTTCAGGATCTGAAACTCAGTGCAGGAACTTTGGAGCAACTGTCTACACTGGCAGCCTGACCTACCCAAGAAATTCCATGATATATTTAGTGAGCAAAATGACCAATCGTGGTGAGGGATCCTAACAACCGTCTTAAATTACACACCACTCACGCTTCACTAACAAGAAAGACTATAGTAAGAATAAATCGTGTTGTCAACATAATACATATTATCTATATCAATACCTACCACTAATCAATATAGCTAGTTCCCTTAAGAACTAGTGTTTCATACATACGTTAACTCCTAGAGTAGTAATAGTACTGGTATAAATTCTAAATTTTTCAATGGAGAATGTAAAACTACAGAGAACCAGGCCCAGGTTGTCTGTGTCACTGAAAATTACCTAAAAGTTTCATATCCAACATCAAGCCACTGGCAATGACAGAATTTTGGTAGCAATATGTAACTGAGACTAAAGGAGGTTTGAGGATAAAAATATGGTCTTACCACCACCTACAACATCTGTTCCAGATGCTGGTTAAGTGGCCACCTACAAACCTTTGTTTCTCTCACTCATCCATTTTGCCTTCATCCACCTCCTCCCTGGTATTTCCAACGGAGCGGGTCTGCAGGTAGAATGTGCCTTTTAGCTTTTGAAATGTCTGTCCAGTGCTTTCTCCTCAATGTAAACCCAAACTCTTGTGTCTCTTTCATTTGACAGAGCTTTGAGGAAGTGTAGATGAGAGGAACTGAAGCTCACAGAGCAGGTGGATGATAAATTAGCCCTATCATTATGCAGTTTAATTTGAAAATGATTACTATGACTGATTTGGCTCCTAAGCAGTTAAATGTTGTGCTGATTCCAAATGGCATTAAGCAGAAAAAGCCCACGAGGCATCACGGCCCCATCAGCTCCTCTGGTGCCCCGTGTGTGCTGTGTAATTACAAAACCACAACAGCCAAATGGAGATCAATGGCTGAATGAGACACAGGCTGGAGCAAAAAGCACAAACTCAGCTGCTCCCTCAGAAAAAATACCACAAACACAACATAAAATGTCACAACAAAGCATCCCTGTCCAAACGGAGATTAGTTGGCAGACAAAAGCAAGGCAGAGACAGAACTTTACACCCAGCATGATACCAGCAGCAATACCAGCAATTCTGCTATTATATTGGCTTGGAAATGAAAGCATTAACTTTCTTCTTGAATAGACTTATTTCTTGATTACACAATTTTAAACATATGGTGCATTATACTTTTCTGTATTCTTTGGTATCATATATGATTTTTATGGCATTTTAGAGTCCTTTTTACATTATTTGTCATTTTTTACTTGTTGTGTTGTGTTTGTGTTATTATGTTTAGATCTGTTCTTTATCTTTAATTTACATTTTATTTTGTCACATGAAATATTCATAAGCTTGTGCAAAAGCAGCACATGGGGCACCCCACACTGGACTAAACTGAATTAAACTAAATGAACTAAACTCAACTAAACTGAATTAGGCAGATGGCAGGTTGCAGTGTAGGTTGTGTTTATGTAACCAAAATGAAATATGAGAGACAGATTTGAGAGTTAGAATTCTTTAGGGCTTTGGGGCATGGTTTGAATTACGGGGGGGGGTCTGACCCTCATAATTGGGTTGGACACCCAAAAAGATGTAAAAACATCTGTTTGGCAGGAGTGGAGTGTCAAAAATGATAAATATTCTTCTTACCTGTAAATGTAATATATTTCCCTGGGAAAAAGTTGATCCCCACCCCAAATGTCACTGTATAATTTGCACTCTGCTTGGGGAATGTAACTAAAAGCAGTCAAGTTATGTTTGAAAAGAATAACAATGTATTCAAGCTTGTGAGCGGTGAGTATAATGAAATAGAATTCAAAATGGGGTTTCACATTTTAATTTTAATGTAACACTCCAAATACATGTTTTGACAATCAATTCTTGAATTATCATTCAAAAAAGAGAGAAATGAATCAAAAAGCTGCAGCATGACCCAGATGTAATCAAATAAAAATAACACAGTGCACCATGAATAGTTCCCATCGCAACTGTCAGTTTGAAGGAACAGTGTTGATGCAGGTCCACTTCACAGTAAGTTTAGTCTGAATCTCCTCTAAAGTCAGAACCTCTCCCCCAACATACTGGACCAGTCACAAGCACAGCAGCACACCAGTCGAATGGAAAAGTTAGTGAATTCAGACACAATCTGAAATTAATATAATACTCACAATCTGGGCTAGACATACACTCTGCAGCTAGTATACCGCCTGTTGCTACAGCTGTAGTGTATGGGGCATGCATACATATGTAATACTCTAGAGGGCGATGCAACACCCCATCCCATAGGGACTACAACTGGCACTGTAACTAGGGGAGTATGGCTGAATGAACAGCTAGAATAAACCAGAGAAATAACATAAAAATAAGAAGCATAATGAGTATACTTCCAGAGGCTACATGTGTGTTACATCTACACCTTGTGTTCCAATCCAGGCAACTCTTAGCTGGGACTGATTGGAAAATCTACATCTTTTACATATTGAAATACTTATTTGCAGACAAAATATGGCCAAAATATGAATTTGACGTGAATCTGAATATGGCGTGGATCTTAATATTACACGTGAATCTGAATATGGCATGAATTTGAATTCCATCATTTGTTTACCATGCCTCCTGTTGACTTTTTCCCATTGATCTTTTGCTCCACAGAACCCCACATTAATCTGGAAATGTCAATAAATCTGGGGAAAATAAATCTGATCTCATATCTGACCACAGCGTTCACACACAGGTGTCACGTGTGTGCACATCAGTGCTACCAAAGCAGAGATACAGTCTGGCTTTCTGATTACTGAATACACAGAGGACAGCTGTCACCCCGGCCTAAAAGATCCAGATACTGGTCACATTTAAATGAAGTGTAAACAACGCTCACAATTTATTGAATCAAGGATCAACACATTGTAGTTCAATCTTCAGCAGCAAGGATGGCCTTAAAATATTTCTAATCTGTTCGCACAATAGGTCCATCCCAGTCAGGAGGGCAGGCATCTGTGAAACACAACAGCATAAGGAGCTCCAAATGTTAAGACCAGGATGAAAGAGATAACGCCAAACCTCTTTAAGTGACAGACAGTTTGGAGTGAAATCAATGAGAGTACGACTTTAATGCTACGCACCAGCGACATAGATCAATGCGTGAGACTGAGAAGAGAAAAAAAATGAAGTGCCAAGACTTAAAGCTCTTCCTCTTGCCTTCATTCTTTAGTCCTATGTTCTTGGCTCAATTTTTCATTTTATCACAGGTGTAACTCTGATGAAAAATGCCTATAGCTATTTGGATTAATCTTTCATTTCCCTCCTTCTTCAGTGTTGTCTGTGGAATACTGTCAGGATGATATAATTGCCACAGAAGGCAGTACATAATAAGCAGCACTGAACTCAAAGCCACATACTCAGCAATAAAGGAGATCGATTGAGGCCCCACAGTTCCTGATCTTTCAGCAGACAGAGGTGGATGGAAGTCATGGAGAGATGATTTAACTGTAGAGTGGGAAGAATGAGCAGAAAACAGAACCTCACAGCGTGACCTCTCGAGATCCCGCAGGGTTACAAATACAAAGACACCGCATTGTATGTCTCATTACCCACTTACCCTCAACGCATAGATGCATTCTCAGCAAAATGGCTCAATAATGGGAACAGTGTTAGAGAGCTTTTGAGCTTTGAACCGTGGCAGGAAACCTTGGCAAGAGCATATCAACTAACATTTATCTGAATGTTTTATCTGTTGCATAATTTGCACCTGCGAGAAAATAACTCGGGTGGAAAATCGCAGAGGTTATCACCTTCCAATGTGAGAAACATTTGCATACAAACTTGTAAATGCTTTCTGATACATGTAGATATAAGCAAAACTAATAACTGAGTTTCTGCACACACTTATTTGAGTGTCTGAGCAGACTGAAGGCTGGAACAGTACTGAGATGTTTTAGAGACCCTTGCTATGAGTCTTGTATACATACTGAATTCTAAACTTATTTATGAGTTATGTTACAACCCATGGCTAGTGCTATAAGGATGGCTTGACCATTTATAAATGTGTAGCACATCACAAAGCATAAACAAATGTAAGTACGTATAAATATAAGTACTCATACTTTCCTACAGTTACATTATGTATTTTATGTATATGTGTTTGCTATGTAATGTCATGGAATGTAATTTTGTAATTTTGAGGTGTAATTTTTTACAAATATTTATTTATAATGACTAATAGCAATCTGTATTACTTATGAAGTGTTCTGTATGCATTTATGTATTATGTCTACAGTGTTCATAGGATGGTCACTGCTGATTCAATTTAAGGCATATTGCAATTCATATTATGACTGATATTTCAGGAAAGCATCGTAAGGTTTTGTTAGCATATCAATCTCAAACGCCCAGTGTGAAGCTGAAAATAAAATATACAACAGTAAGTAACATTTATTTATATAGCACATTGTGACGGCCTGAGTGCCGCAAGGCAAACAACAGGATGCAGATGCTTCTCTAGATGTAAACATTTATTTGACAAGATGAAACATGGATTCTAACACAAACAATAAACGTTAATGGCACTCACATACAACAAACCAGTGAACACCGTGATAAAAACAATAACCTGGTACAGAACTGTGAGCATGAACAATGATCGACAGAAACTACAAAATACAGGGGTTCAAATACAGACATAAATGACACGAGTAACAAGGTGCAGGTGTGTGATAACAAGGGGGCGTGGTTACAAAAAAAGGGGAAATCACAGTAGGAACAGTCAACAAAAACACACCACCAGCACATGATGTGTTGGTAGGGGAGGGTTCTGTTACACACATATAGCACATTTATACAACTTCTCTTGATCCACAGTGATGTATAACAATGAAAGACATTAGGTACCTTGCCTGTCAGAGAAGATAAACACTTTCAAAAACAGTGTTACTCAGAACTGGGCAAAAGAATGGAGAGTTGTCGTACAAGTGTCACCTGAAAGGTTCACAAGCTGAGGATAAAATGTTTCACGGAAAGCTCTGCCCCCCACGAGTCACGTGGTATGCGTGCAGGGGACTTTATGTTTGTTGCCACACCCATGATGGCACACACCTGCACGGGGTTAATGTTGAGTGTATGTCTGTTTATTTAAACCCCTGTTAGTGTGGGCCTCATTGTTGGTCATTGCTAGCTTCAGTGTCGAATCTTAGTGTCAATGAGTGTGTAGCTACTGTTAATGTAACCCAGCGTTTATGTAATTTTATGTTGTCGTTGTTACTGTTTATACTGTTTGTGTATTCCTGTCTATTAGTGTTATTATGTGTGAGTGCCAAGAGTGTCCTTTATGTTTTATGTTATTAAATGTTTCATATCGTCAAGGGAGTCTGTGCGTCCTGCTCAACGCCCTGCGGCACACGGGCAATAACAGTTAGCTCCAATCATTTCACTTTTACCTCAAAAACTGTAAAGAATTCCTCACAAATTCCAGGATTAGTTATATAATTATGAAATAACATTAAATAAGACTTTAGATATATTACAATATTTGTGAAGTCATGTTAAATATGTTAAGAATAATGAAGTGCTTTGTTCTCGATAACACCAAAAAATCTTGAAAATGTAAAATTTAAAAATCTCAAAAGACACATAAACCATCCTTCCATCTCCATAAAAATAATGATCCCAGGATTCCAATTACAGCTGCTGTACAAACATTTAGCAGGGTTTGTCATCCATAAATCCAGATTTGTAATATGTCCAGAAACAAACATAGCAGCATAAGCACATAAAACACTAAAACAGGTAAATGACAGATAAATGATCTTGGGAGTCAGATGTGTAATATGTTTAATATGTGTAATATTGTCACGGTTTTCTCGTCCTGACATCACAGTTCCCATGGTGATGTCTTCATGTGTTGTTTGTTTTGGTTTCTGTTCATGGTTTTGCTTTGGTTTTGTTTTGCCACGCATCCTTTTTTAATTCCCTGCCCCTTATTGGTTTCTGCTGTGACTTGTTATGTCTCATTACTGTGTGTATTTAAGCCCTGTGTTTGGAACTCCTCATTGTTGGTTATTGTTGCCATCACTGTTACTTGCTAGTTAGTTCCTGAGTCCTACCTTCTGTGCTATTGATGTTTCGCTAATCAGCCATTTGTCATCTCTCTGTCAATATATTTTCCTTGCCTTTTAATTTATGTTTCAGTTTGGCTTGGTGTTTCCCTTGTGTTTTAGCCTCTTTGTTTGCCTTCCATGTTGCTTTGTTAGTATCTCTTGCTCTCATAAAAAAGTCCTGCACTTGTATCCTGCTTCTCTCCTTATCTCTGCTTAATGTCACAGAATAACCAACCTTGCAGAGGGCCTCGCTGGATTTCCACGTTTCATCCTCATCAGTTCAGACTTCACCCAATTCTACAAAGAACACTGGCTTTACCCCAGGAGAAGAGTTGGAATATCTTAACACTCTTCTTTCTGCTCATAGGGCTGGGAAGCCTGTGGTTCTACCATCATTGTTGGCAATTCCTAGAGAGTATGATGTGGAGGACAGTACAGTTGAAAGAGTTATGTTTCTATGCCCATTTGTGTCCCTCAGGTTTCCGTTCCCAGATCAGCTTCATCAACATCCTCTGTCAGGATTTTCCCCTCCCTGGCTTCTCAGGTCCCATGTTGGTACCTCTCTCACTTGTTTCAGTTTCTAGCTTTCTTTTGGGTTTTTATCTTTCATGTGTTTTCAGCTTTCTTCATGGTTTTGTTATTCTCAGCCCTCTTGTTTGTTAAACTCTCCAGCTTATTGGTCTCACCTATTCCTGGCACTGCTGCTGTTGTGCCTGTTTTCAATCCCTGTGCCTCTGTTTCGGACCCTGTGCCCCAAAGCATCCGTTTCTGTGCCGTCTCCTTGCATCGCCCCTGGTCCTGTGGATGCTCCCCATCTTGCCTCATATTCAGTGCCATCTCTACTGTCTTAGCCTGACTCCTGCTACTCACCTTGCCCCGGTTCATGCTTCACCTATCATCTAGTAACCTGCTTCTGCTCTTCATGTCGCACAAGTGCGTTGCTGGCTCTGATCCCAAGTCTTGTGCCTGACTGTGCCCTGTCTTTTGTGTCTGTTTCTGTCTAGCCTGCTTCTGTTCCTGGTTCTTGGTTTGTCTTTTCCTTTTGATTTGCATGTTGAAGGGGGGGTTCTGTCATGGTTTCCTCCTCCATGTGTTGTTTGTTTTGGTTTTGTTCCTGGTTTTGCTTTGGTTCTGTTTTGCCACGCTTCCTTGTTTAATTCCTTGCACCTTATTGGTTTCTGCTATGTCTTATGTCTCATTACTGTGTGTATTTAAGCCCTGTTTTGGAACTCCTCATTGTTGGTTATTGTTGTTATCATTGTTGCTGTCACTGTTACTTGCTAGTTAGTTCCTGAGTCCTACCTACTTCTCTGCCACTGATTTGTTAATCAGCCTTTTGTCATTTCTGTCAATATATTTTCTCTGCCTTTTGCTTAATTCGTGTTTTGGTTTGTCTTCGGGTTTCCCTTGTGCTTCACATCTGGTTTAGCCTCTGTTGGCCTCCCATGTTTGTTAGTTTCTCTCACCCTTTTAAAGAATTCCTGCCTCTCACCTCGTCCCTAGTAAATGTTACAAATATGTGTAATAAATATGTTGCACATACTGTACACAATGTTTCAAAAATCCTAGAATGTGATGTACCCTGAAGGCATTATCAGTTACAATGTGGTGTTTGCTTCAACATTCTGCAGACAGAAGTGTGAAATCAGCCCAGAGTATATCAGTAAACATCGCTCGCTTATGATGTGAATCCAGAGTATAGTCAGCCCGTTTAAGTTGTGGTTCTTGTTTTGCTGATGTTCCGATGTTCATGATGGGGAGACCTAATGTTAGGCTAATTATATGCTGTTGTGTTTAAGGTACTGACTAGTAATAGGAAGGTTGTCAGTTAAAGCCCCACCACTGCTGGGTTGCCACTGTTGTGCCCCTGAGGAAGGCACTTAACACTGAATTACTCAAGTTGTGTTCAATCAGAATTCAGTCAGTAAGTTGCTTTGGAAAACTGTCAGATAAATGCTGTAAATGTAAAATGTTAGGATAATTATACTGTTCATGGTGGGGAGATAGTTGAGTGTAGGGAGATATATTTCTTGGCAACTTGCTTGATTCATCCAAACAGCTATTGCAGTTTTAGTTGGATGACCCTCCAAACATGACCATGGAAAGGTATTGCTCAAAGTATGAAATTTGGACTGACTATCAGAGATGCAATACATTTTGCCTTTCCTGGTCCTACAGCATATGACACACTACTGAAATGGATCAGCATACTAGAAACTAACATTCTGTTCATAAGTTTAATTACATACATATCATGAAAATGATGGGGATATATGCAATGGAGATGAAAATGACAATATTCAATTATTCAAAACATTTGCTCCATACAGAGCGCACAATACTGTCATCAAGGTCAACACAAAGGACACTATACACATAGCCGTTAGGAATCCTGAGACACTTCTTAAGATAGTGTGCTTTTATAGACTGTGGCTATAGTGCATATGTTCACCCATATCACCATGTTCCAAGTCTGTTTTGAACCTCGAAGTCCTTCTCTGTTCTTTAGACATTGTCATTAAAGCATGTAACCCAGCTGGTCCTCCTAAGACATTAGGATCCAATGGAGAACCCCTGAATCCTGATTGGATGTAATAGCTGGGTCACAGCTGCCAGGAGGGGCCAGAATCAGGTCACCTGAGCTCTACATTGTTTGGAGCACAGACTGGCTGCTGTCTCACTCCCTGCTGACCCCATCTCTCCTTGCTCTGTTTCCCCTGCTGCTTCATATGTGTCAATGAACACTCTTTGACTGCAATCCCTAGAATTCCCCAGAACACCACATGCTGGAGTCTCCCCAATCCGCCAACCACATCCCCCTTCCCAATCAAATCATGCAAATCATGTTTATATATATAATCCCACTCTTTGTCAGTTTATTCTTTATGAAGTATTGTTTAGGTTCATTCATGTGTACTCAGCACTCTGTTTTTGCTGACCTGTGTTGTTCAGTTCTCAGCTCTTTGCATTACTCTCTAGTGGTGTTCACTACCTGAATTGAATACATTTATGTCTTTACCCTGTATATATTGTGTATACCCTTTATATATTGTGTATACCCTGAATATAGTGTGTATTCCTTATCTTATTACTGACCTATGCTGGTCTCGTGACCGCGTTTTTAGAATTCCCATGTGAATAAACCTACAGTATTTATATTTCTCCACGAGCATCTGACCCTGTTCTGTAGCATTACAGTTGCAAATGAGGATAACAGGAGAAGCAACTGGATACCCCCTACATGTCTTGGTGTCTGAACACTTGTGGTTGTGTCTGGTCTTTATAAAGTGGCTTAAAGCAGACAGCATATACTCTCTGGCAACAGAAGGAAAACCACACAGCATGACAGCATGGCATCACTACCCTTCCAGAGCTGAACTCTCAGTTCTGCATTAGAGCTTGGAGCAGGGGACAAAGGGCAGTTATGCCATAAATCATTTTATGTGTGGTTGTCACGTTACTTAAAACTGTCTTCTTCTTTAAGCTACGTGGAAATAAGCAATCATCTAATGCCAAGCAAACATCAGTATATTACACTATCTAGGGTTCATTTCCCCACCATTCATTCAGTATACTAGAAACATCATGTAGGTGTAAAGTAGGTGTGAGACTACAGCCCATCTAATGCCAAGTAAAATTTTCATTAGCCATATTATCATAATACTGTCATCATACTGTCATAATACTACCCACCATACTGTCATCATACAGTCATAATACTATCATCATGCTATTAATACCATGCTACTTCTATGCCATTGTGTTGAGAATGTTCCATATTGCAAATTAACCTATCAACAGTGGTCATGTGATCAGAAACTGACAAGTAATGCAAATCAATTGCTTTAGTGATGAGTGTATAGAGAAGCACTTACTTTATACACATCTTTATACCCACCCTTGTACACACCTTTAAAACCCACCTTTGAACACACTTTTATATATATATATCTGCCTACATTCTGTGTCCTCTGAAGTGGAAGCAAGACACAGGTGCTTCATTAAGAAAAATAGGCCTTTTATTGAATGTTGATGTGCTAGGAGATTCATTACACAAGTGCATTGCTTTGGGGTGAATTTTTACATTGACGTAAAAAACAAACATTCTTCTTTGCATGTAGTGCACCAGTGTTCTATTAAAGAGCTTGCTCAAGTTTGTGCATGTCTAACAGTTTTGTGTGTATCTGGTAGGTTTGTATGTGTCCTGCAGGTTTGTTTGTGTCCCGCAGGACTGTGTGTTCCCGGCCAGCCAGGCCTGCTCTGCAGAACAACAGTGTGATTGACACTCCAGGGAACCTGCATGGAAAGCACAAACGTCTTCACTGTACATTATATATCACACAAGCAGATGAGAAACTGATTAATGGTACATTTGTGTGAATATTAGTTTCTATTTATATTACTATTATGGTTTATAAAACAATTGCCTGGTACAATTTACACAGGGATTATTGTGCCCTGCAATTTTCTGCAGAGCCAAAGGAAATAACCCAGTAACTCAGAATCAGCTTATATAGCAGGAAAACTGCTGTTGGCGCCAAAAGCATCTAAACAGAAGAATCAGTTGATCTAAACAAAATGACTAAAAATCTTGATGCTGTTTAATATTTTGGTTTTTCCTGGTTGCAATCTTCTATTACCTTATGTGAGCTACAGAAGAAGTCAATGCTGTGGATCAGAAGGGTATTGGTGACGTTTCTCCTGGAGATATACACTGAAGCCCCCCCCACCTATCTATCTCTCTCTCTCTCTCTCTCTCTCTCTCTTGGCTCTGGGCTGGAGGCGCTTGGTGGGCATAGGGTCATGAGAAAGGCATCTCCCATCTCTGCGTGTGGGCTGATGGCTCACAGGGGCTGATCACCAACATACGACTGCTCTGTAGTCCGTCCAGCGCCATCTCGCTGTCCAGGCAGAAGCGTGAGACTTGGTGCTCCAGGTGCGTCCCTGATCTCTGCCAGCGCTGAGGCATGGAAATAAAATACAGACGAGAGCAAAACACACACAGTAAACACGAGATAAGCACTCAGAGAGAACATACCTGCATCACATATAGCACCAAGCTGCACTCTCCCTCCTACAGAACGATCTAGATTCTCTACATACAACAACCCCAGTGGAAAAAGCTGCTACACCCAGCCAAAAATATTCTAACATTTGAAACGTGATGAATGTGACACAGGAAGCTGTTTCCAGCAGCTTGTGGGAGAAAAAGCTTTTCCTTTGAGGCCTGTCTAATTGTCTGGCTGTCTTGCCATAGCGCTGTCAGGAGGGCCTGCTACAAGCCGCATGACGGAGCGAGAGAAGGCTTGATTTACAGCCTGTCAGAGAGCGGGGCTACCTGCTTGGCTGGGTTACCTGTTTGCCATCACTGATGTTGCAGGGCATGAGTAGAATCTGGGAGGCTGGAAAGGTGGTGGAGACGGACAGGCAGTGCTGCTGCTGGCGAATCTGCTGCCCATGTGTGTAGATCCACTCCTGCACAACACAGGTTGGCATGGTTTAATCCAGGGCTTTGGAATATAACAGAGCTAATGCAGAGATGGGTTATTATGAAGGGCACTATACAATGATGACAATTCTTTAATGTATATGTCACTAAAGATTTCTGTTACTGCCATTTATATATCACTGAAAAATCAGGGAAAGCAGACCTGTGCAGATTTTAGTCAGAAAATGACCTTTTAAAATGTATTTTAATGATCTTTTATACTTTTAAGCATTTTTAAAATCTCTCTCCGTCTGCTTCTAGTCTGTTAAGAGCTATTAGTGCACAATGAGCATTTAACTGCCTTCTTGGGAAATCATACTATAATCAGGTTATGGAGTGATCGGGTTATGGAGTCATCGGGTTATTTAGTCATCGGGTTATGGAGTGATCAGGTTATGGAGTGATCAGGTTAGGTATTCAGCATTTTGTGCTGTTGTTTCTGAATCTCTTCAAAGGATCTGTAGTGCCAGCTGCTATCTGTTTATAATACCACCTGAGCAACACCAAACTAGGGGGTTGATTATAGTTTAACATAAAGCTGGAAGGCTGCATTACTTTTGGGAAACACCTTTATGTCTTTTACATACTGCAGAAGTAATTTGTTGTTTTACATAAAATATAAGCAACCCAGCCACTTTAAATGTTTAATTTCTTTTAACCTCAAATAGGAAGAAATGTAAAACACAATTACTCCCTTAACTTACTATACGAGGTCCAATAAATTCAAATGTTAAGACAGCTAGGTTATTTACTTAAATTAAACAACAAAGGTGGTTGTTGTTGTTGTTGTTGTTTTTACATGTGGTCAGGCCCCAGGCATCACATGTGCGTCTGATGCTGACATAGATTTGTAAGGATATCTCATTACTACAAACTGTATATGTTAACCTGTCAGTTCTCTATGAGTACAAATAAAACCCCTGCTAGGTCAATACTGAGTTAATATTTAAGATTGTTTTACTGCTTTCTGATGTGGCTAATATCCTCTGGCAGTAATAAGGGGTTGGCATGGATGTGTGCTTTTGCATCAAGCACTGAGGGACAGCTTTTCTTATGGCAGCCTAACAAATAATACGACCACACTAGAACCACAATGCATTGTTTGAAATGATTCATTATGAAAGATACAAAGAAAATGTTATTGCCTGTATTTCTCACACCTGAGTTAGACCTGGGCCCACAATAATATATAATTAATGGCAGATACTAAGAGCAGACCAGTGGAATTAAGAATATAAGGATTAATATTAAATGTGCAGGACCTTCTAGTTTGGAGTCAGCAGGGCTGTGGGTTTGATCTACAGGTAAAGAGAAAAACTGTGGTAGATTAGTGGGGTTAGGGAGCAGAGGACACCTCTCTGTTTAATGTAATTACACCACAGCGTAAAAATGTGACCTAAATTAAATGACATTAGCCTTCCGTAAAAAGGAAGCTTTTATGTTGCCCCTGGCTGCACAGATGATAATGTAATCTATCATGTCTCCCTGTTGCAGTGCAAACAGCCTAAGAGTGAGATGATAGGGTAGTAAGGTGGTAGATGTTACAGACATTCTTGGGGAGCAAGACTACACTGCTTTTACCACACCAGTCCTATCATTGCTGATAAAGTATTGTACTCCTCTGTTACAGCTGTGTAAGAAACACAATTTTGCCCCCAGATTCATATAACAATTTTCAGATTTCCGTGACCAAAATGACCAAATTCCAGTGCCAACAATAAAAGGTTTAAGGACCCCTTTATGTAGGACACCTTTTACTGTGTGTGTCCTCTGTATTTGTACTCTCTATGTGTACTTTTACAGAGCTTGCTGGTCATCTTTCTCTATGTGAAGGATACAGCACTATATATCATTTACAGGAGCATATTAGAGACATCTCCACCAGGTGCTGTACTTCTGCATACCTGCTGACAGATGCACTTGAGCAACTGCATTACTGATAAATTTATTTGCTGTCAATAATTTAGTAATAAAGAATTTTCTCAAGGCTCTCTACTTAAAAGCAAGTTTAAAAAGCATTAAAAATGCATTTATTTCAGTTGAACTCATTGTATGGCTATTTTTATCAGCTGTTTTTTAAGTGATTTTCATTATGTTGACAAGGCCCCTCTGTGATTAAGGCATTAGTCTCAGCTGTGTCTCCCTCTAAAAATATTAAATAAATAAATAAATCGGTTTGTCCAAAGCAGCACAGCTTCAGACGCATGTAGAACATGGTAGCCCTTCTATGAGTGTAAGGGTAAACAAATACTAAGGATTAAGGGTTTGTTAGTTATCGCTACCAGGTCAGCCTATTCTCACTAATGTTCTCTAATCACTGGTCACAGACAGGGGAACACTCCTGCCCCACTAACAACCCGCCCCACCAAAACACCCCCACCCACTGAACATGCTTTTTCTCTGCCAAGAAGTGCTATTCATGGTTAATGAGTACTGAGCCATGTTGCTAGGTAACAAACCTTTTCAAAGGTTTGGCAGTGATACCTGGCTCCGAACGGGGACGTCCTTGGTCCTACTGCAGGGGGCCAGTGTAAGCACTGGGAGGTCCTGCCCCTCCACCTGCTGTGCCTCCAGGCAGTTCTGCCTTTGCCGTATCACTCCAGACTTTGCATCAGAATCATCTGGAACTCTGGAATAGGGATGAGATGCTTGGAATATTACCAAAGTCCTTCCACTTTGACCATGTGGAGCCACTCACACACACAATGTGACAAAACTATCAGACTGCCACACAAACTCCAGTTCCAGCACCCGTGTGAACTAGGATTGATCTAAGCATTTGTACAACATCCAGGGTGTAGTATAGTTCAGTATCCCTGTTGACTAAAACATTGTAACTGCTGAATTGCTAGTCATATTAAGATTTATGTAAATGAACAGTGCTGGGATAACGCATCAACTGATCAGACCTAGCAGAACACACAGCTGTGGTACACAGAAATGAAGCAGGAAGGATCTAGCCAGATCGACACTCAAGCACAACACACTCATGTTCCCAAAAGAGAGGTGGGAACACACACAAGTTATACACTCAATGGTTAAGGTAACTGACTAGTAATCAGAAAGTTGCCAGTTCAAGCCCCACCACTGCCAAGTTGCCACTGCTGGGCCCCTGAGCAAGGCCCTTAACCCTCAGTTACTCAAGCTGTATTAATTATTGTCATCAGCTAAATGCCATAAATGCAAATTCTTGTGATAGAAAGGGCTCAAGATGTGTTAGTGGTGCATCTAGCACACTGTGCAGAATATCTCACACTAGAGAACAATAAAAGCATCCAGATCAAAATTCTGGATGAAAGGAGCCTCTTACAAATAAAAACTTTATCACACAGTAAAATAAAGACATGAGTAAACTCACATAATCCTGCCTTCGTTCCCTCCCACACACTCACTCACTTGAGCTCTGGATAGACGTTGTCCAGATACCACTTGAAGGACTTGCACATAAGATTCTTTCGGAGTTCCTGCCTGCCACGAATGCTGATAAAAGAGGAAGAGAAAGAGAAAAAGTAGAGTCAAATAAGAGAGAACCCGCCTGTATAATGGCTTCCTCTTATCATAACACACCCGCGGGATGTCTGCACTGACTCACTCTCCATAGGACTTTCCTCTTGCTGCTGGTCGAGCTGAGTAGTAGAAGAGTCTGAACTCATCCATCCACACCTCAGCAGTGCGTCTGGTGTTCCTACAACCAGTCGTACATACACAGCTCAGGAACACACACAGTGGCCCTCACACTGACCTCAAGACACTGACCTCCCGACTGGAGTCTGTGTCCCTCATCACACTCATCATAGTTTTTACCTGCTGTAACACATGTGCCATGATCAACAGCTGGTGAACCAAATCAGGCATGTGAGTGAAGGAAGCAAACAAGACTGCTGGGAGGCTTTGCACATTTACTGAACATGTTTACAGTGCTGATCCCAAGCACAGATCCGGGGTTTATAATGTGAACTGTCTAGGTACCACAATGTCACAGATGTCATTACTAATCAAAATTTGGCCAGAAATTTAAAAAGCAGGCAATCAGAGAGGTTTAAACTCTATCTTTTAAGCAGAGAAGAATGAAAATACATAAACTGTTGTACGTAGGGTCTGAGGTACAAGTATCCCAAAATATGCATGTAAATGATATATTATTGCATTATCTATGGCTGTCAAAACAGATACAATGAACAGAACAAGTTAAATATGTACCAAGTTGTGTATATTTTTATATATTAATGTCTTTCTGTATTAACTGCTGAATATTCATTTACTCACCTATACAGGCAAATGAATGTGTGTTACCATGTGCAGCACTGCACCACTAAACAGCTCTACAGATTTAAAAAGTGTATTGCACTTTTCCTTAATATTTCAAAAGTTCCATGCTGAGCTGTCTTTCCCCAAGGGCAAAACACAATGAAAGATAACACATTCTACACAGTAACACAGTAACCGTCTGCCAGCAGGGAAACAGGCCTGTGATATAAATCTGTGGCAAAAAGCCAGTGAGGAGCATCAAAAATCATTCCATGGAGCTGGCAGTGAAAACCATAAGAAAAGAAAAGACGGGTTTGGTTTATGGTAAATTTAGAATATTCACACCACCACCAGTAGAAAGTAAATCAGTACGTCAGTGTTTTCTATTTAGATTATTTTCTGGATTTCATCTTGTTGCAGAAACATCCTTGTGGTATTCATGAATGTGCTTGTTCATGTGGATGAAAAGTCAAAAATAGGTCTGGTAGTAAGTTATGTGGAAACACCACAACATTAAGAAAATTAGCCTGCTGTTTGTAAATATTCTTCTCTCATGCATTATCTCAAAAAGCTTTTAACAAATGTAAAACTCTGAAATTCTAAAACAACATGACCGCGTCTTAGCATGTGTAAGTACAGACCGATTCCCTAAAGTTACATGCATACTGGTTGAAATCCATTTTGGATTTTTGTACAAAAATCACTAGAAATCTGGTCAGTCAAATGAATTGGACTCTCAGAGAAGCTGTAATGGTAAAATTGAATGTTCCTGTTCTGCAGTGGGCTGAATTCTTTAAGGTTGCAAATTTTAACACTGAACATTTTGCATACATGAAAGGCCTGGATGGGTGGCAGTTAATGCCACAACAGATTTAATATGTAATTTATAAAAATTTGTATGGAGGATTTTGACAGTGCTTTCTGACTTGGGTGTGTGTTCTCTGCGATGCTGTGGGTTGGTCAGTAGATATGAGTAATACACACTGAAGTGCTCACTGAAGTGCTCTTACTTGATGTACGTGTTGGCATTGCCCTCAGGGAAGATGTATGGATGTTTCTTACGGAAGACATGGCCAACTCTGCTACAGGGGACGATCAGCAGACTCCCCCCACACATCCACACTCGAAAAGAGAGCTCTGCGGGAGAACGGACACGCGACTTTTAGCCTGGGCTTTTTAGAGCAACGTTAGAGTTACTCACTATTACTGGAGGGCAGAAAACATTAAAGTAAATGATCAAAGACCACTCGAACAGACCATGAAAAACATGCTTACATTATCTTAAGAACTCCAAAACATACTCAGTATAGTTAAAATATTGTTTCATGTGGTCCAGTATAAATGTGTCTGTGCTCATTGTCCCTGTGTCTCATATGGGCCTGTGTAATCATAACCCTAACCCTGTCCCTTCTGAAATGAAATGACCACTGTGCTGGCCACAGACAGAGCGTAGGAAGTGGAATGATTCATCTCAGGAAGGCTGCTGTAAAACATATACAATTATAAATAAATGAATCTTTTAGAAAGTGCCCCAGTGTTGCATCTTCCTGTCAGACAGGTGTCTACGGATTAATAAAGCTATTGATGTTAACATCCGACAAGGCAGGCAAACCATCTCATGTACAGTAATGAAGTGAACAGTAATGATGTGTTCAGTAATGTTAAGCCATCTTGTGTACAGTAATGACGTGTTCAGAAATGTTAAGCCCTGTCGTGTGCAGTAATGATGTGTGCACTAATAACGTGTTCAGTAATGTTAAACCCTCTCGTGTACAGTAATGACATGTACAGTAATGACATGTACAGTAATGACATGTACAGTAATGACGTGTGCAGTAATGTTAAGCCCTCTTGTGTACAGTAATGACATGTACTGTAATGACATGTGCCATAATGTTAAGCCCTCTCATTTACAGTAATGATGTGTACAGTAATAACGTGTACAGTAATGACTCCAGGCAGGCACTCACCAAAGTTCTCTCCTCCCCAGATGTCCATGGCTGTATCATATTTACCCAGGTGGATGAACCAAGACTTATTTATCACAAAGAGGCCTCCAGCAATAATGGGTGTCCTGGGGGATTTAAAGATGTTGCAAAATTATTAGCTGACACAAGTTATGTGACAGTGTAACATAAAAAGGTGTTTTATCCAGCATCATAACTGTGTTTACAGTCAAAGTTTTAATTGATCCAGTGACCAGAGGCCTTTTTAGATATTTTGATGTAGGTTACGTTAGTTCTCCATTGTCTGGACCCTCAGCTAATGTGAATAAAACAAGCTTGACAGAATTCACATTAATGTGTGTCAGTTTATACTGCTCTAAAAAATATTCAAAACTATTTTTTTATTGAAATAATTGTGTGTCACAGTTATTGGCATTCGTGCATTTTATATTTTCTAGAGCCCCCTTAGCCAGGATAACAGCACTGAATCTCCTGTAATGCTTGCTAAGGTAGGAGCACACAGAATAACGAATGTGATAATTCATTTATTCAGAATCTGTCCAGATCTTACAGAGACTTGGGCCATTGCATAATTCCATGATCATGGAACAACTTTTGTATGGATTAGGTGATATGCATTAGATCACTGACCTGCTGAAAGATCCAACTATGACCCAGTTTTAGATTCCTCCAGAGTCAGACAGAATTCAGTTTAATATCTCCTGCTACTCAAAGCAGTCCATCATGTGAAATAACATGGCAATGTTTCCAGTAGGCTTGGGCACTGTCTACGTAGTTGCCCTAACACTAGCTGTCTTAACATAATGCATCAACAACAGGAAATGGCATCGTCCATCACCCAGCCATAGTTAAAAAAAAAAAAAAAAAAAAAAAAAAAAAAAAAAAAATATATATATATATATATATATATATATATATATATATATATATATATATATATATATATATATATATTAATGATTTTTTTCTTAACTATAATTTTAGTTTAATAAAAGGTTAGACTTCTCTTAGGTTTTGATTTAAAGTTTAAAGACCTGGGGAATAAAGTGTGCCCCATGAACACCATACTAAAGTCCCATAAATGAGGGATTTATTCACCATAATTTCTCCCTTTCTGATGTAAAGTGGACGAACCTCATATTTAATAAATCTTACTTATTCTTTACTCTTAACAGCGAGAAACCTAAAGCCCCTCTCTGTTCTGTTCTGTTTTCCCACTCTCAGTGAGTCTTAGGTCTGAACCATCTAGCGACTGGGCCAAAGCCTGTACAAATGTATATCATTTGTGTCTTGGGGTGGTTCTTCTAAGGGTTTATATACAGTTGTGCTGTTAGTTGTAATTTTTATACACATGGGTCACTGTATTGTAATGATTGTCTTAAGATTAACGGTTTCCATGCAGATGTACATTAGAAATTTTAGATCATCAGACATCAAGACTGCATCTGCATAAGAACCACTAATTCTTAGTATATCAAAACAGGTCTTAGGTCAGGCTACATGAACTACAGGAAGACTGGAAGGTAGCCAATGTTATCCTAAATTATTTTGCAGTGAAGTCAGCAGGATTTTACTATGCAAAGTTATAGCTGTTTATGCCTAAACCTATGATTCTATATTCATTCTGATAAAAAACCCCCCCCAAAAAAACCATACAAATCATCACCTATACACAAGGCTTGTCAACTTCAGAATGCAGTATATTCAGGAATACATCCTTATTATGTTTGCACATGTACAACGTTTCTCCAGTTCATATTCTTTGCCCCATTATGTTCAGCTCTGCTTGAGTAGTGCAGTCAGCCGACAGACTGTGACAACAGGCTGTCAATCAAATGTGCTCACTGGAATATTGAGACCACACGCACAAACTCAGCCAGTACTGATGAGTCAGTTTAGTTGGGTTTTGAGTTGAGTTTTATTATATTGCTCATCTGTTTTAAAAACTTGCCTAATGTTTAAATAGAGGACTCCAGTTTAGTATCATGCAAGCATTTTTAATACTTAATAATATGTTCCCTGGGTCTTTAGGAGGCTAGACATCTGGATCCTGCAAATGAAAGTGTAAGAGGATCACTTCATTATCTAGGGGACACACTACAGGCGTTCCCTGTGTTTACAAACAATCCGACAGCACCTACATGCACTAAACTCACATGTTACCTTGGCTATTTGTATTCTAGATGGATTCTTTCATTTTTAACTATGCTTTCTATTCTTCACATTCCGTATCAGATTTAGTCATATCATATCCTTTACACTGAAAGCAGTATAGTTTGTAAATACCGAAAATGGCATTTAAATGGCTTTGAAATTATACAGCTTACCAAACTATACATCTTAACAAACTAACCAGCAATATCCAACCCAGCCATGTCCACAACACTCTAACCTCCAAGGTGTGTAAAAGGAGAAAAATGGCCATCACAGCCAAACACTTTGAGATTTCATGATGATTTGCTGTTTGACAAAATTTGGCAATTTGGTCTGCCGTGCTATAAGTACAGGGCGCTGAAGATGCTGCATTGTATTGTCTATGACTCTCACTCCAGAGATGTCTGAAAGCTTTTCTGTTTCCCAGGGCTACACCCACTGTTGCTATCCCCCACCCCACCCCCCCTCCGGTCTGTCAGCCTGAGTAAGTGTGTTCATAAAAAGAGGCTCAGGGAGAAGAATCATCCATGACCAATGCTAAAAACCCCACAGCCTCCAGGCGATACAGAGCTCAGCTCTGCTAGACAGCCATACACGCCTGCTGGGCTCGTGTCTGTTGTGTGATGCTGAGTGGTGCGAAAGTAAATCCACAAAACTGAAACAAAGGTTAACATGAAAATGCAAAATATTAAAAGCTCAGTTTGGTGTTCAGGGTGCACTTGCTCTAGGGCCATTAGGGGCAGGTTTGCCTAACATGGACTATTATAAGAGCAATAAACTAATCTTAGGACATGGCAGAATGGTGGTGACCAGTCATAACATCACCCAGACTTGGCAGAAGACTTTCTGAAAGCCAGTTTTGACTCTGTCGCCATAGACACAATCTGGCACCGACCATCATCATTCTCTATATCTCTGTCAGTGTCTTGCCCACACACACATCCTCTAGCTACTCTATTCATGGACAGGCTGAGGTGCTGAGCAGGCCAGGATGTCTCTGGTGCTGCGTCAAGGGCAGGGTATAGCTGGACAAATGTGGGCTCTGAATGATGGGTCAGCCCCACAGCCAATACACTGACCCACAGACAAGCACTGCCCTACAGCCAAACACTGCCCCACAGACTGCTTCATTGAATCATTAATAGTCTTCGTTACAACAGCAAGAGAAGAAAAGGAGTGAGAGAGGAGAGAGAGATGAAACAGATCAGTAGGAGAGAGAGGGATCAGAGAGAGAGGGATCAGAGAGAGAGGGATCAGAGAGTTGTTAGGTGTTGGCTACGAGAATAACATAAACGAACGTGAATATAAAGGGAAAAGGGGCGCGAATAAAGGAATGTGGGAGCGGATGAAACCATGAGCTGGGATTCATAAGGCTGAAAGTGCTCTGAATACAACCACATGTAACATAATTATGCTCCTTTGGCACGGTGCTTTCCGAGGCCACATTTTCATACAGAGCTCAATGCCTCTTCTTTCTCATCCAGCAGGACTTCTCGATGCATATCACAAAGCAGTGAGAAATCGCAGGAAGAAAGAGAAAGGCACAATAAAACCTAAAAAGCAGGGCTTGGTATGGCATGTTAGAAACGCTGTACTGAGCTGTTTTCTCCTTCCATGCTCTCCCGGAGATGGGAACGATCTCTAATATTCCCCTTAGTGCTTCCCATCACCTACTTAATGGGTTCTGTGGGGTCCTCTCGCTTGGCTCTCTTCTCTGCTGATAGCTGCTCCCACTTGAAATGAAGACTCCAGTCAAAGCCTGGAGAGACAGACAGAGAGAGAGAGAGAGAGAGAGAGAGAGAGAGAGAGAGAGAGAGAGAGAGAGAAGGAGGGAGGAAGAGGGTTAGAGAGAGAGGGAGAGAAAGAGAGAGAAGGAAATTAAAAGCAGAGACAGAAAGAGATAACTGGTACAGGCAATGGAAGGGTTTTATTCTTAACAGTTCATAAAGCCTTGTGATTCATTTTGAGCAACAGCATGAATGCAAATTGTGACTACTGTGGCTTTATTTGACACATTAGGAGAGAAGGCAAATCTTGAGGTTAGTGGTATGAGAGCTTCACTTTAGTCATACCGCCCTGCAGGTCTGAGGAGGCAGCAACATATGCAAATGTGTCCATGCTGATGATGTCAATCACTGGGCTGGCGACACAGTGTGGGTCCTGAAATGAATTAAGTTTGTTTAAAATCATCATCTTAATTATGCTGTTCAAACTTAATTAAGAAATAACTGCATTTCTGAGGCATTTTTCAAGGCATTAATCTAAATTCTAAGGCAAATTGAATGCAAAGACAAAAAGACAAAAGGTGCTTAGGGTTTTATCAGCATGACTTCACATCTAAAGAGGGGGAAAATCAATGAGCACTGCGATTATTTGAGTTAAGATTGTGTGAAAGTGTACACACACACACACACACACACACACACACACAAATAACACACACACACAAATACATGCTCTGAATCTTCTCCTGACACTTGCTTTGACCAAATCATTAATTCTCTTCACGCTTGACACTCTTGTCCTTTCGTGGTGGCAAGATGTACAAAAAAAAATCCATATACACATACAAGAAATGTACAGACTTCATACATATACAAGGAAGTACAATTTGGCATTTCTATTCTAACATGTTTTTTCAGCTGGTTTCTTTTACTAGCTTGAATAAAAAAAAGTGCACTACATAAGTAATCTGTCTGGCCCTGCAGAAGACTCTGTACCTCCTTGATCATCTGCAGCAGTGGTGGAAGCCAGTCCTTGTTGACCTCACAGTGGCTGTCCAGAAAGGTCAGGACTCCTGCTCCAGCTGCGTCAGCTCCTCGAACCCTGGACCTGATCAGGCCTGAGCCACAGAGGACAGCAAACCAGTTCAACTCCACCACTATCCCCAGTTCACAATTACCTCCACAACACGGCTCCCAATGTTTGGTGTTATGAAGACATTGCTACTGTAAACAGGAGATGTTTCCAGAGGTTGGGATATTTCAGACTTTAAATATATGAGAAAATAGGGAACAGCTGATACCTTGTCAATCTCTCTAACAAATGAGTACCAAACAATCAGATGGTTTGATAATGAGCATTCACACATTTGAATGGCACACAGTCTAATCTGAAGCTGTTATATCTAGGACAATGTGTTTTGAGACTAAATAGACAGGGATGCGATTATGAGTTTAAGGGTTCAGTTGCCTTGTATGAGGAGACGGGATATTAGCAGGGAACAGCAAACTCAGTGGCATTGTTAAAGTGCACAACTCTTGCTAAGATTCACACTGCAAGGCAACTTCAGCCAATTAAAAATCCCATTTCATTGTCAATAAGGCTTTATTTTCTGGATGAGTAAGTGCATTTTCCTCTACATAATGTGTGTGTGTGTGTGTGTGTGTGTGTGTGTATGCATGTATGTGTGTGTGTGTGTGTGTGTGTGTGTGTGTGTGTGTGTATGTGTGTGTGTGTGTGTGTGTGTGTTTGTGTGTGTGTATTTGAGTGTGTGCGCGTGCATGTATGTATGTTAGTGTGTGGGGGGGGGATGTCAATGTGTGTGTGTGTGTGTGTTTGTGTGTGTGTGTGTGTGTGTGTGTGTGTGTGTGTGCGTGCGCGCACTTGTGTGTGCCCGCAAGCATATGTTTTTGTGTGTGTGCGTGTGCATGTGTGGGTGTAGGTTTGGGTGTGCATGTACATGTTTGTGTGTGTGTGTGTTTTGTGTGTGCTCATGCATGTGTGTGCATTTCACCTACAGCTAACAGAGTTACTAGAGCATAACGGCGTTACAGCTAACAGAGTTACTATAGCAGATCAGTGTTACTATAGTAGAACAGCATTACAATAGCAGAACAGCATTACTATAGCAGAACAGTGTTACTATAGTAGAACAGCGTTACTAAAGTAGAACAGTGTTACTATAGCAGAACAATGTTACTATAGCAGAGCAGCATTACAGCTAACTATAGCAGAACAGCGTTACTAGAGTAAAACGGTGTTACTATAGCAGAACATTACTATAGCAGAACAGCATTACAGATAACTATAGCAGAACAGCGTTACTATAGTAGAACAGTGTTACTATAGCAGAACAGTGTTATTATAACAGAACAATATTATTATAGTAGAACAGTGTTACTATAGCAGAACAGTATTACTATAGCAGAACAGTGTTACTATAGTAGAACAGTGTTACTATAGCAGAACAGTGTTACAGCAAAACAGAGTTAAAACAGCAGGATAGCACACACTGTTTCTTGCTCCAGGACAATAATGGGGTTTAAATGCATTAAACCTTTTAACAAAGTTCCTTTGTTACAGAGTTGACTGAACACAATCTTGCACATTAGTCAGTGGTGTACAAGCGACATTGTGTGACTATGTATAATAAAGCCTCGTAGCTTAGGGATAAATGGGTGAACAGCAGACAAGTGATTCCATTTATTATTAGCAAAAGCTTTTGCTGCATCAGTTTACTGATTTAATCCTATTTCTTCTTTTTCATGCATGATTTTTTTTTTACAGTACTGACAATGTTTTAATCAGTTCTGCTATGGAAGCTGCTTACTACACAGTTAGTGTTTTAATGTCATCCTGAAAAGATGCAAAAAATGTGAGAAGAAGAAACATCTGACACATTTATCTCTCAGCTGTTTAACTTTGCTATTTCCTCAGTATTTTTTTACTATGCCTCTGGAGAGGAGTTTAGTTTTGGTGATTTGGGTTAACCACTATGGTTTACATGTTATTAAAATTTAAAATAATTATGTTATATTCTTATCACCTCTAACTGTCTTTATCTTAAACTTAGGTCAGTTATGAAGGCATACAGAGAACCCCAGGACAATTCTCTCACCCAGTGACCATGTGGTTTGACTCTAATGTTAATAAACATGGATTATTAACACTTTTCAACAATTCTATCTAGAATAAATCTCATCCACTGGGAGAAATAACACTCAAATGAGAATAGGGTATGACTTAGCTTGGATGTGGCATCATACATGGTCCAATCTATCTTACAAAGAATCTAGACTCCAGCTTACCAAGTAATTCATATGCATAAATTTGTCTTATTCCATGTTGTACTTAAATGCAACACTGGAAGGGTTTCCACTGTAACACTAATGCAGTCTGCATTCTGCAGCAAGTTTAGCAAATTCTAGTAATGCATGTTATCTACATTACCTAACATGCTTGAAATTCCTAATTGCACAAACCCCTGTCTGTGTTTATTAAATGATGATAGCTCTTTAACTTCAGTTCAAATGCATTTAATTTTTGTTGGTCTAACAGCAGATAAAAAGACTATCATGTGTAACTGGTTTAATCCACATATACAGATATCATCACAGTGTTTACTCTTCTATTATGATATTATCTCTCTTGAACAGACTATAGGAATGGTCACACAAATGCATTTTAGTACTGACATGATGTGTCTCAGAATGGTCAGATGGACTCAGTTTTTCATCTGGTAAATGCTACACTTCGCTGAGAGACACAACACTTTCCAGAAACACACTACACTTTCCAGAAACACACTACACTTCCCTGAGAGACACCACACTTTCCAGAAACACACTACACCTCCCGAAGAGACACTACACTTCCCTGAGAGACACCAAACTTTCCAGAAACACACTACACTTCCAGCAAGACACTACACTTCCCTGAGAGACACTACACTTTCCAGAAACACACTATACTTCCCTGAGAGACACTACACTTTCCTGAGAGACACTACACTTCCCTGAGACACTACACTTTCCTGAGAGACACTACACTTTCCTGAGACACTACACTTTCCTGAGAGACACTACACTTTCCTGAGACACTACACTTTCCTGAGAGACACTACACTTTCCTGAGAGACACTTCACTTTCCTGAGACACTACAATTCCCTGATAAACACTACTTTTTCCTGAGAGACACTACACTTCCCTGAGAGACACCAGTTTCCTGAGAGACGCTACACTTTCCTGAGAGATGCTACACTTCCCTGATAAACACTACACTTTCCTGAGAGACACTACTCTTCCCAGATAAACACTACACTTTCCTGAGAGACACTACACATTCCTGATAAACACTACACTTTCCTGAGACACTACACTTCCCTGATAAACACTACACTTTCCTGAGAGACACTACACTTCCCTGATAAACACTACTCTTTCCTGAGAGACACTACACTTCCCTGAGAGACACCACACTTTCCTGAGAGACACCACACTTTCCTGAGAGACACCACACTTTCCTGAGAGACACCACACTTTCCTGAGAGACACTACACTTCCCTGATAAACACTACACTTTCCTGAGAGACACTACACTTTCCTGAGACACTACACTTCGCTGATAAACACTACTCTTTCCTGAGAGACACTACACTTTCCTGAGACACTACACTTCCCTGACAAACACTACTCTTTGCTGAGAGACACTTTCCTTGGCTAAAATACCACCCATCACTAGCAAGGCAGGTTATCATCCATTAGGACAGCTAACCTGTTAAACAGCAAACAGCTCAGCTCAGCAACTCTAATGGGATTTCATTACACAGTAAGTGCTGTTTTAGCTGTAGCTGTCTCCAAGGCACTGAGCATTACTCCCAGCCACAGCAACAGTGCGAGGAGACGGCCGCTGGCCATACTGAAGTGGCAAAATCAATATTTTCCGTTTAAAAGCCTCCCATGTTTTCAGTTAGGCACAGGCCAAAACACTTTGCTTAGAAATGGATTTTTAAATCTTTATATCAAGCATCCTAAACGCTGTTTGCACAAGATGTTTACAGCATAATCCATGTTCTATCAGGTTGTAGAGGTAATGTATCTGTCCAGCCAAATGGGCAGGGGAAGGGCACATGTGTGTATGGGGGCGGGGTTATAATGGGGACATGTGTGTCTGGGGGCGTGGTTACAATGGGAACATTTGTGTCTGGCTCTGGGGTTAAAATGGGGACACGTATATATGGAGACGTGGTTAAAATGGGGACATGTGTATGGGGGTGTGGGTGAAATGGGGATGTGTGTGTATGGGAGTGGGGGTTGAACAGAATTTTTGACAAAAGATCTATATCTTTTACATACATACTAGATAACAGATGGTACGGACTACACAAATTTTCTATTCCCCAATTTATTGTGTATTACCCAATCTTTTCTGATCCTGATACAAAAGTGAAGTACAAAGTCATTTGACAAAGCCAGGAAGTGGTGATCTTATGAAAATTAATAATATAACAGGAAGTGCAGTGTAAAAGTTATTTTCTGAAACTGCTAAACAAGCTAAAGGTTAGTATACAGCCAGCCTCTGACTAGGGTTAGGGATTGGGTCTCTGTCAGCAGTGCAGTCAACGGCCTAGTCTGTATTTATACTGTCAGAGTAAAGCATTTACTAGTGCTCACCACCAACTATAAGGAAACAAAGAGAACTGCACTGCCCCTGCTGACAAAACATACTAAATTCATACAAATGAAGAGGGAAAGACAGGGAGAGAGAGAGAGAGGGGGGGGGGGGGTGTTAAGGCTGAGAGACTAGTTTACCTTCTCTTCGATTATTGCGAAGACACCTTACTTTGGGCAATTTAGTGAGAAGGAGGCAGTCGTTTTCTGAAAGAATAAACTCAATTAATTATCAGAAAGAATGAAATGATTACAATTTTCATTATCCAAGGCTCTCATTTGTTTCATTTACAAGAAAATATATTTAGGACTCTTCATGCCTGAAGAGAAGCAAGTGAAAGATTCCTTGTTACTCACGGTCATGGCTGAAGTCATCTACCAAGATTATCTCGTGAATCAAATGCACAGGCGTCCGATTTAGCACACTGAGAGAAAGAGGAAGAAGCCATGAGCCACAAACACACAAAGAGCAAAATATTCAATAAACCCAGAATGTAATAAAACATGATTTAAAACTTTTTGTTTTTAAAGTCAATGCTGATGTTTTATAGTGAATGGCAATAACTATGCTTACTACAGCATATATTTATCACAATAAATATTTATCACATCATATATTTATTAAAAGAATCACTCTTTGAATTGCCCATATCTTTCACTATAATTTCACTATAATAGAAAGTCAGGAAAGGTGACCGTCTCAGAGGCTGCTACTGGGTTAGCACAAAATTCTAAATTAAAACTTGATAACTATTGATTTCAGTTGTCAGATAGATGATGGTGATATTAGGTCAAGGATGATGGTGAGATTAGGGCATGAATGATGACAGTAACCACTGGCTAGGATTCAAACTGATGTTGTAACCTTGTGGGGACGAGGGTTTCCTAAATCCAACACTGTACTGGTCCTGTGCTCATGGGATGATAGAACTGCTATTAGGCTTTCGACTGTAGTCTACCATTGCTTGTACCACGTGCCACCTAGACACGTTGATCACACACACACACACACACACACACACACACACACACACACACACACACACACACACACACACACACACACAAGTATACATACAGACACACACAGACTTCTATTCTGTTCCATTATGAACGGCCCTAACTGAAATATTTTTTTTTTTAGTGAAGTGAGGAAAGGTTTTATAGTGGTGCCCCACCTCCTTCATCTGAAGCAGTGTTTGATGGTAATGGTGTGGTGTAGTTTTCTGCTAATGTGCTACATTTAGAAAAATGCCTCAAAACGAAATAAATCCATTATTTGCTTTGATGTACTCTGTTATGGCACAGATATTAATGGTATTTCAAGAAAAAGAAATGTCTGCATATTGTATCCTTGTCTACAAAGTTTGATATCTGTATTACTTCACCTCACAAGATTGCCAGACACTTCCCAAATGACATCAAATGTCTTCAGAAGCATCTAGATTAAAACAAAGGCTTATGTGAGCATTGTTGCAAAGGCTGAAGGCCTGAAACACTGCTCTCTTCTGTAGGAGAAATGCATCGTTCCCATTAAAAGCCCTGATTTAGGCACCAGGAGAGACTGAGAGAACAAGTGAGTTCACAGAAGCTTCCAGAACATTGTCCTCCACCTCTAAATGCTACTCGGTAGTAACAGCATCTGTCAGCACACACACCAATCAAACAGAGCCCCAGGCCATACTTCAAAACTCATTCTGTGTAAATGGTCGGTGGTGGTGGTGTGTGTGCATGTGTGTGTGCATGTGTGTGTGTATGTGTGTGAATATGTATGTGTGTGTGTGTGTGTGCGCGTGTGCATGTGCATGCAGGTATGTGAATGCATGTGACTGAAATCTGCATAGAAGAGAGGTCAAATAAAAATCTTTATGAGGCCATTTCTTCTTTTTAACTGTCTGTGCTGTTACTAAACACAAGGACAAATTTAACCTCAGTATGTTTATTCAGTATTTCTAGATTCACATACACCAGAAGGAATTTAATGACTCCAAAAATGCTTTTATAAAAAGGACAAATATTTGCTCACATTTGTATCATGATGGCTAAAAGTGTATTACAAAAAAAGTGCATTACAAAACCCTTCTGTTATCTATGGAGACCAATTATCACCATACAATGTGGTCAGCACATTACTGGGAAATGGATTCTACTTGGAGTGATTAGTTACTGGCTGGATGGAAAACTGCTAAGCCACATGAGTGTTCTCAGTGTACTCATTAGCACACACGGAGCTGAACTTTGTCATGACAGAGTGGCTCATGACAGCTCAGAGTTCAGTTCAGCCAGTCTGAGTGCTGAGTTTAGCCCAGTGTTAGCTGCTAATGTCATCTGTGTTAGTGATGATTCTCAGGGAGGTGCAAGGTCATTTATATCAGTGAAATAACAGCAGAGATATCAATGAGAAACAGTGGATATAACAGTGAATATATCAATGAGAAAACAGTAGAGATATCAGTGAGATAACAAGAGATATCATTGAGAAAACTGCATATATCAGTGATATTACAGTGGAGATATCAGTGAGAAAACTCAGTGGATATATCAGTGAGATGACAGTGGAGATATCAGTGAGAAAACTCAGTGGCTATATCAACGAGATAATCATGGAGAAAACACGGCAGGTGAGGCTGGAATGGCTTGGTTCCTCACTCAGGAACATATAGTGATCTACCAGATTTAGAGCTCTATTATTTATGGGCACTAGAAATTGAAGTGAGGGTGGTAAATGGTGGGTGAAAGGCCCACATCAGCACTAGGCAAAGCAAAGCAGGGCACCTCCACATGGTATTAATGCTCCTCATGTTCAAATGGTCTGGTAGGACACTGAGTGTAATGAGTGCAGAGGACAGATCTCTGTAAGCAAGCGTAACATGTAGAGGACAGATGTCTGTACGTGAGTGTAACACGCGTAGAGGACAGATCTCTGTAATTGAGTGCAATGTGTGTAGAGGACAGATGTCTGTAATTGAGTGTAATGCATGTAGAGGACAGATGTCTGTAATTGAGTGTAATGCATGTAGAGGATAGAGCTCTGTAATTGAGTGTAATGCGTGTAGAGGACAGATGTCTGTAATTGAGTGTAATGCATGTAGAGGACAGATCTATGTAATTGAGTGTAATGCATGTAGAGGATAGATGTGTGTAAGCGAGTGTCATGTGTGTAGAGGACAGATGTCTGTAAGCGAGTGTCATGCATGTAGAGGACAGATGCCTGTAAGCGAGTGTCACGTGTGCAGAGCTACTCACCTCCTGACTGTGCGTAGCAGAGTGGAGCGAGCTTCGTTGTGGAACGTGATCACGATGCTAGTGGAAGGTAGCTCTGAGTCATAGTGCAGCGTCGAACACCTGTGAAGACACGGCAATTCAGAGGAATAATGAGGCACCCTGGTATCAATTAGTGTGAATATGTTCAAATGAAGATCAGAGCACCTTTCTGTGCAGTATGCCCTGTGTCATTAGCCATCTGAGCACATTTGCATTAAGCTGTAACAAGTCAAACAAAAGTTAGTGACATCTACTGGGCGTTAGAGTGCGCACCGTTTTCAAGCTTCCAAAAGCCAAAAATGTTGTTGGTAGATCAGTGTTAAAACAAGATAGGCATGTGAGAAAACTGGTACTGGGATAACAGGGGGAGTGTGATCTGAATGCTAACGCCTGACAATGGCAGAACCCCGAGGAGCAGAGTCGTCAGCTATGGAGTTTCTCATTAAAAACTGTAGAGGCTCATTAAAAGTCAACAGCAGATCACATCTATCCTCACCACATGATCTCAAGGCAGGAAGAAGAAAACCTGTAAATTTAGACTTTAGCTGCAAGTTGAGAAATAATAAACCTTTTGTATTATTATTTTCTATATATAATACTCAGGGAGAGGTTTGAAGCTAAAGATTCATGAGTTTGTCAATTTTTCCTTAGAAAATATACAACATACAACTTTAGAACATCTAGGATATAGCTGTAGGAAAAGCAAGAGATTATGGTAATAGACAAGATAAGATAAGATAAGATACAAGATAAATTCTGTGATCTCAGTTAATTGTGCTCACATGTAAACATCTTTCTGTTGTAGCCTGATCTCCTTATACAGGCATTAGTTCAGGATTCATTTATTCTTATATGGTATACAGCAAATGCATGTTTAATGTATAGAGAACACACCGGTGGGAGAGCCGTTGATTCAGGGAAAAAGGGGGCTGATTGCACTTAAATATTGTACTCTGTCTAAAATTCCTTAACACACTCATACACTCTCATGCCTTTAAGAATCATGACACAACAGACAGAATGGGCCAATATGGAGTGGATGCAATTATAGTAATCAGTTTCTCAGCAATTATTTATTTATTTATTTATTATTGTAGTCAGGCATTATATGTCTAAAACACATATTATGTGACTAAAACACTCCAGTGTTGAGGTATCAGTGTCAGAGCTGTACACAGGTCTGAAGCAGCAGATATTCCAGTCCGGGTGGGTTTAACAGACAATGAGCACATCCTCTGGAATAACGACACACTCAAACTCCCACAGAGATTTCCCACAGAGCATTAACTCACACAAGTTGTCTCTTCTATCAAGGCTATTTCTCATTTACATTAACTTAGGGCACTAGAAATACTCTGCACACACTACTAGTGTTCCAAACCCTACAGCATTGTTCTTTAGATCCTTAAGGGTCTGATTAGTTTATATCCTACCCAGCAGGCCAGGTGACCACCACCGTTACTCAGCACTTTATGGGCTGAACTCACCATTAATCAGCACTTTATGGGCTGAACTCACCATTACTCAGCACTTTATGGGCTAAACTCAACATTACGCAGCACTTTATGGGCTGAACTCAGTGACCTGGAGCAGCTAAAACACTAATCCGTACAAAGAGTGCCAAGTTATGTTCTCATCTCATCAATGTCATATTAACCAGTAAGAGCTGCTATTTAGTATACGATTACTTCTGCAGTTTGCAAACACACTATATTAATTCCTGATCTGGGTAGACTAGTAGAACCCATATTAACCTTTTTAATATCCCATTACTCAAGCAGTTTAGAAAACACATAAACACTCTGTGTGGCTGACAATCTGCAGTATATGTGGTCCTTGTGTCTGATATGCAATTTATTTATTCAGTGCACAACCTGATCAATTTCGGCACCCAATCATCACCTGTTTGTTTGCCTTCTTTCATTTTAACATGATCCAACATTACCTCAATATGCAAATGCACAGCTGCATACAACAATGCAGACTTCAGAACAGATGTTTAAGGAGCTTCTGTTACTCTTTTTTTAAAGAGTCATCAGTCAAAAGTACCTTTAGACTCTGAACATTGAAGCAATATTCATATCAGTTCAACATGAAATGTCATATTTGCAAATGATGAAGAACAGAATTACAGCTTCAGAATCTGTTTCTTGCAGTTTTTGAATAACTGCTGGTTCTCGTGTATTGTATCTGATATTCGTGTAGTAATATATCTTATAGCTAACTAATTTTAAACAAATTGTGTGATAAAGACTACTACTCATGTTGTATAATGTAATACTTTTAGGTGCTAACTGTAAAATAACATGTGATTTAGATTTCACACATAAATAGACAAGTCATGGCCTTCATTAAAATATGATTGCCCTGTTGGATAAACAGTTGATACATTAGCTATGGTATTTTACTGTATCTATGGTATCTATGTGTACTTTAGTCATTAATTTATCTATCTAAAAATAAACAACAAAAACACCTCAGTGATTGGGCTTGGCATTCTGTCTGAACTATTTTTTAGACACCCTGGAAGCAGGAGCTCTCACTGCAGCAATAGCCCAAGGTCTTCCTGAGATAGGAGGATGGTTTAAACAGCAGAAAACAGAATAATATCAGAATGCCTGTCAGATACAACATCTTGTGGAGAGGAGAGCCCTTCACTGTGCACTGAGGATGACGGATGCTCTCCCAGAAAACCAGGAGCTGCAAAAGTCAGTTGGAGTGTTTCTCATGGAGATGAACCAGTGAAGCTGTTTCCTTATTCAAATGAAGTCGCTGATGGTCTGTACATGTTCTGTGCATTAAATACCCTAGCTGGTAATGTACTGGTGAAGGTTTGCATGCCCTCTGTGCATCAAATTCTCTTTTTAGACAGAGACTACAGTATATGGCCCCAGAAGCTAACACACAGCATATGGTGAGAGGATAGAAAAAGATACTAAACTGAGCTTAGTGTTCTAGAGGGATAATAATAATGCTTAGTCTGAACAGTTTTGTTTTGCTATGACTTTGCTGGGCAGAATCATTACTCCCATAGTAGGGTCTAGTACTCCAATCATAATGGTGTAGTCCTGCTATAGTAGGGTGTAGTCCTCCCATAGTATGGTGCAGTCCTGCTATAGTGGGATGTAGTCCTCCCATAGTATGGGGCAGTCCTGCTATAGTAGGGTGTAGTCCTCCCATAGTATGGTGCAGTCCTGCTATAGTAGGGTGTAGTTCTCCCATAGTATGGTGCAGTCCTGCTATAGTAGGGTGTAGTCCTCCCATAGTATGGTGCAGTCCTGCTATAGTAGGGTGCAGTCCTTCCATAGTATGGTGCAGTCCTGCTATAGTAGGGTGCATTCTGTCCACAGTATGGCAGGTTTTTTGTACTCTATCTGGTACTATGCTGTGCCTTATTATTACTTTTATTATTATTATTATTATTATTGTTGTTGTTGTTGTTGTTGATTAAGAATGTTTTGTAATTCCTGAATCCTGTGCATTATGTTTTCACCAGGACATGAGAACACATACATTCTAGTGTCTAGGGTTAAGTAACTAAATCACAGAAATAGTTCACTTACAAATGGCTGCAAACTGATCTATTCCATGCAGGCATCCATCAGGCCCCAACAATGGATCAACAACTCCAAATAAAAGAGGACACTGCTCATTCTGTTTAAAAAGGACACTGCTCTATCTGTTTAAATGAGCAAACTGCTCTATCTGTTTAAATGAGCACACTGCTCTGTCTGTCTAAATGAGAACACTACTCTTTCTGTTTAAATGAGGACACTGCTCTATCTGTTTAAATGAGAACACCACTCTTTCTCTCTAAATGAGAACACTGCTCTTTTTTTTAGCAAACACAGAGCTCTAATGGCCATTCACATAAAAACAAATATGGATCCATTAAATTTATAACTCAGCTGAACTGCCAATTAAGCAAAATGTACCCTCTTTAATTAGCTCTTCCCCTGCAGAGTCTCTTACTGATTGGCAGTACATACCACGCACTATAAACAGCTTCTTTGGGAAACTGCTTGAGAGAAGGAAAGGGATAGTTTTAATCATTCATACTTGTTCTCTCCCTAAAAAGAACTGCACGCTAGCATTTCTTCACCATGGCCAGAAAGTGGATTAACAGCATGTCTAATTGCGAGCTCCTGGCAAACAAGCTTATCAGTTATTAGCCCTCAGGGGCTGAAGCTGCACTGTGTTGGCTCATACCAATTCACTCTGGAAGCAGCTCTGCACCCTGGAGTTGCAGGCTGTTGATTTGGCATTAGGGCTATTGTCAGGGTGGTAGGATCCTGCAGATAATTGTCAGAATGTCATTTTGCATTTGGTTTAGCTCTCGGAGGATTAAATCCAGGCCTGTGGGTTTATTCCATTCCCCTGATGTTACAGTCAAAGATACCTGCAGGAGTGTGCAAGCAGAAGGGAAGTAATAAGCATCAGTTCTACACACTACTCAAATACATATCGGTGACAAGCCACCAAAACACAGAAGTTATTTTAAACCAAGTAACTGAGAGGCTCTTCTAAACTGGCAGCTACAAACAAGTCATGACTCCTGAAGGTTAGAAGCTGAAGAGAAAGTTGTTCTTTGTTTATACAACTTCAGCTTGTTAATTAGAGTCAGAGAGACCATGACATGCATGTAGCCAAACAAACAGCCCAAAATGAGGAGCTGAGTGCAGGATGGATAAGCTCCAGGAAGCCTCTCTGTTGGGAAATACAACATGGTAGAGTAGGGTAACAACAGGACACTGGAGCTGCATAATCAGACACCTCCTCACCTTTCATCCAAGATACTCTCTATTGTCACACAGACACTGCATGAATTATTTCATTACAGACACAGACATTTTATCTAATTGTCGACAGAGGCCTCTGACTGCTATAATAACTCTCACACACCAACCAAAAATACTACACTTTTACATGACTCACCTGTCACTTTAGTGTTTGACAAAGATGTTGTATACCACCCTTAAGATCATTTTTAATTTACACTATAAAATAATAAAAATGTTTTCTGCCATAGACTATGTTAGTATTAGTACAGTATAATATTTATGCAGGTAAATAGTGTTTGACTTATTGCTGTTTTGTTAACATTTGTAACTATTTTGTTTGCTTAAATGTTTGAAGAAAGAAAATATCCAGGTTTGCTGTGTTGCTTGGTGAACTCAAGACTGTATTAGATCTGCAAAGGCCTTTGTGACCTACAGATAATCAGTGTTAGCATGTCAGTGCAGAATGTTAACTTGTCAGACAGTTAATAGTTATGAAAAGGTAATATAAATTTGTTGGACATGTATGAATGTCTCATGTTTTCTGTAGAATTTACATAATCATAACATTATTCAATTACTAAATTTCAATTGTTCATTTTGGAAGACATAAGACTAGGATGGAAGTAATGGGTGACCATCTGAAGTAATTTCCCTTTGTATAACCTCAAAAAAAAAATAACAGTGACAAAATGCACAAAGCAGTTTCACACTGACACATAGTAGAATATCCATCTCTGACTGTTCCACTATCTCTCTATTCAAGAATGTAAACTATGGACTGTACCATTATCTCGCTATTCAATGTAGACTACAGTGTATAGGTCCTCACGTCTCTCTTAAGTCTCACTGGACTATTTATGTATACATTTTATCTATCTATCTATTTTATCTATCTATCCTGTTCTATGCTATAGAAGTATGCAATTAATAACTGGCTTCATGTGCAAATTCAGCCCTAAGTAGATCAATACTGGACCTCCAAGTAACCAAAACTTCACAAGGTCTGAGCGGCATGGTCTGAGCAGGATGGTCAGAGCAGTTGTCTGAGCTGTCCTGCAGGGAGTGGAACTGTAGCCAGAGTATCTGACCTCCCTAGTCTACAGCAGGGAGAGGCCATGTGGCCAGCTCCCCATGGACTGCCACAGGCAGTCGTTCCAGAGAATGGCTCAGATCAGACCAACACAGCCACATTAAACATTCTGTCTGGCATACAAGTGCAAGCACAAAGAAAAAACTCCAACCTCAACTAATGCAATTCTGATTAGGATAATAATACAAACATTGATTAATTACTTAATTAAGTTTTTCAAAAACACTAACCAACCTGATGAGATTACAGTTTAATTACAATAAACAGTTCATAAGACTTATTGACTCCTTGTCATATTTCAGGTCACCACTGATGTGTGGGACACATTTCCTCAAGGGATCAAAGAAATGACATTACAACAAGAGCTGAACAATCAGTTCAAATATCTGGAAGCATAGAATAAGACCTGTATAGTACCAGTATAGTACCATTATATAATCAGTGGGCAGACGAACATTTCTGCCCAATTAGCACTGAGCTCTTTTCATGCCAGTGAACTGAGTAAACCCAGTGCATGCTGGGGAGGTATCCTGTGTGCACATTACCATACGCATAGTGTATGCATTCTTAGCCAATTATGTGAGATGCAAAATAAAATATTTGTCTTTATTAAGCGTAACTGGGTTTGTCATAAAGATATAAACGTTTCAAGGCCTCCCCAAGCTGAGCAGATTTTTTACCTCACCTCTAAGCCTGAGTGAGCAGGAGGTTCAGTTGAAGCATTGTTAAATAGAGAATCTTAATGGGATATATCTGTTAACAAATATCTGTAAACAAATGTCTAAGTAATTGTATTGTACCATTTAAGGCAGGCTGCTATAGTAAACATCCATTACATGTGACTGTTGCAAGTAACTAAAGTTTGCTGTACAGTTAATTAATGTAAAAAGTTAAAATACTGTAAATATCCAGTTATCAGCAGTTACCACCAGTTTTCATGTAATTACCCTACAATTAGCACCTTGCCATGTGTTAAAAATATTTTTGCAAACATTTTATCTCATTATCATTTCAGTGTAATTTAATAGGAATATTTTAGTGTGTAGCACCATAGTGTAAATATTATTTTTAAGTATGTTTGGTTTATCCTTCATCACCATACTGAATGACCAATAATAGCATATACATTGTAAGGTTACTTTATAGTAAGAAATTTATAGTAAGACATTGTTCAGAATACAGTATGTTCCAGCAAAAAAGATCATATCAATAGTGAGTGTATACTCTATGGTATGTAAAAACATAAGACGACAGTTACATAAAAGTACATAAGTACATGTTTGAGAGATACCCCTAACCCTTTAATGAGGTACCCCTAACCCTTCTACACAGGTATGTCACAGCCAATGCATGTGAGCCAAAAGCAAGAAAACCCCAGATGCACACATAGGGCCTACCTGTAATGTCTGGTGTCTCTAAGGGCTCTATTACTGGGGACCCTCTCACTTTCCCTCTGATTAAACGCATATAGACTGTAGGGATCTTGGCCCGGCCTCCACCTGTGAGCGCTGAGGTAGCTCTTTTCTTCAAACTCTTCCAAGAGATCTTCCCATTCTGTGTCTGAGATCTGAAACAGAATATTGAAGCACACCAGTGAGCCTAGGGATAGGTTCAGATGCTTCTCTAAAATAGATTATGTTCTCCAACCCTAAACCTAACTTAGATTATGTTCCCTAACCCTAAACCTGATTTATATTATGTTCTCTAAACCTAAACCTGACTTAGATTATGTTCTCTAACCCTAAACTTTACCCTAGATTATGTTCTCTAACCCTAACCCTAACCTAGATTATGTTCTCTAACCTTAAACCTGATCTAGATTATGTTCTCTAACCCTAACCCTAACCTAGATTTTCAAACTAGCAGAAGAGAAGATCTAAAGTTTCTGTGGGCATATCAATCGGGTTTCTTGTTGTTGTTGTTGTTGAACACCGCCCACCTGGATGGCTGACGGCACTTTGGTTATTGCTGATGTTGACCTGAGCTTTCCTATACCTGAGCTTTCCTATACCTGAGCTTTCCTATACCTGAACTTTGTTTTACCTGAACTTTGTTTTACCTGAACTAGCACTTTGCTTGTTGAGAGTATGAATGGGGACTGATGATGTCTCTACTCTCACCTCCTCTGCAGCAATGAACACAATATTTTTCAAAAGGACATAAAAGACATATAATGTTATAAATTACATCTGTATCCATAGTGCCTGATTTTGCAGTACATCTATTTATCTTTAAACCTTCATGTGAGTGAAAATAAGATTAATCTGTCGATCTGTATTTTTTCAGGTATTCAAAACTGTTAATCATATGAATAATAATTAATGAAAACCATCTGTGATAAAATGGTTAATGTTGTTATACTGCAATCCTATTAGCCTTGAAGAAGACCTGTACCTCTGGATTGAACTGTGCCTTTAATGAGACAGCAGGCCATTGTAGTGGCACTGTGGTGAGCCTTCTCCCCAGACCTCATGCACCCTTCCGCAGTGCCGTCAGCCTGGCGAGGAAGTCATGGCCTGCTGCTTTACAATGGCTACAACAGCGTCTTTACAGCCCGTAATAGAGGTGGATAATTGCAGATGTCTGTTTCTTAAGATAGACTGCTAAGCATGACAATGACCAGGCCTTCAGTTCAGCTTGCACACCAGCAGGCTGCAAGGAGCGGTTGCACTGGGAGGATCAAATATGATATGTCCATTACAAATTTGTCATCATGACTCAGCGGCCCTTTTATTCAACAAAATAAAAAATGTATATATTGTGAAAATGCAGTGACAAAGTTTCAGATGTTAACCACTGAGTCATACACCACTTGCTGACACATTCACACATCGTAATGACGAGCTCAAAACAGTTTTGCACATTTCATTACTTTTATAAAGACCAACATTATCTAAACTCTGTATTTATCAGAGAGATGATATGATTATTCTCCTCTTTACTTTAAGCCAGATGTTTTAAACTTAACATCTGATAGACCTGTGCTATTTTAATGAAACAAACTCAGTTACATAAGATGAATTTAAAGAGAAAATTACAATAAAGAAATTGCCACTCTGTAAACTCATCTATCAACTAAGTAAAACTTAATTTTTCGGTACATGTGGAAGGTTTGTTACTACTGCACACACGTATTTCCCCAAGAAGTAAAAAAGGCCCCTATACATTTCTACATTTTCTGTACGTTATCTATATGTTCTCTGTAGGTTCTCTGTATGTTCTCTGCATGTTCTCTGCATGTTCTCTGCATGTTCTCTGCATTTTCTCTGCAAGTTGTCTGTACTGTACATTCTCTGTGTGTTCTCTGTACATTCTCTGTACGTTCTCTAGTGGAATCATTAGGTTAGTGTCGGTCCCTGTTGGAGTTCTGAATCATTTGGTCCTGAGTGCTCTCATACTGCCCACTAATGAGAGCAGGAGGACAGACCAAGGGAGTAGTAATTGGATATTTCCTGTCCTGTCATCTGTGCTCCAACTTGTGCCCATCCTTTTTATAGTTTTACAGCAAGTCATAGTCTGTGGTCTCTGGCAGCAGAGAGACAGCAGCTGGTTAGCTGCATGAGAGGGGAGAACAATATATTGTGGGTTAATCATTATCACAATATTAGGCTTTTTGAAAGTGGCAATGTGAAAGACCACGATATTCAGTTCTAACTAGGGGGATCCTACATGAAAATATAGCACCACTGAGTACAAGAAGAGTATACTACATGTCAGCAATACAGTACACGGAGAACACATTCACCATCTTATGATTAGGTCTGAGATCAGGAAATATGTTACACAGAGAACACATTCACCATCTTACCAGCAGGTCTGAGAGTTTACTACAAGTCAACAAACTCAATCTCCAGTGTTCCTGTTTCTGATGAATCCCTTATGTCCAAATCAGTTATTTGCTGAATTGAAATATAAACTGCATATTTTTTCAAGTCATATTACCACCATATACAGCAGTACATTTTTTCGTTACCTGCACTACAAATTTAAAACATGGGCTGTGGCTCATGGTTTTAGCCAGTTCTGCAGGACTGGGAGCCCATATATATCACAGCAGAGCTCATAACCATTCTCAGTTGGTGCTAAAGACTGAGTGACACACTTGACAATGTGGGAATCAAACTAATACATGATGACACAATAATAGCAGTTGCGTATATAGCCTACAACAAACAGCATGTTATGAACCAGACATAATACCAATGCCAGACATGATGAATCAGTTTTCTGATGTAACAAATGATAAGTGTTGTCAACAGATGCATGTGCAGTACATCTTCACATCTAAGAAGGCTGTGATGTCATTGATGTTTGATGAACATGTTAAACACACTGGCTACCCTTCATTATCATAGCCATATACACCAACACCTGACCTAGCAAAGCCATTTTAGGCTTCACATTTTATTTCACCAATAACAGCTATTTCAGGCTTTGCTTGCCATGTCGGGGTTTTGCTATAAATAGTTTGAGTGGCAAATAGCACTAGCAAATGTAATGTCCTGCAGGCAGTCCTGAAGAGACATTTCCTTGACACTCCTTTGGAGCTTTGTTTGCAGTAAAATGTAGCCCCACTGCCTGTGTTTGACGTCCAATGTCACAGTCATTAATCTTACCACAGAACAGCCTGAACAGAGCATTCAGGTTTTCTAGACATCATAGGTCTGGATTTTGTTTTTTCAACTTGTTTTATGCCAGAATAGAATAAATCACTTAAGGAAAGATTTAATGAAAAGATCCTTAAAATCATTCAATAATTTACTACAGAAGTCTCAAAAACATCAAAAATGTTTAGTCTTCCAAATATTATCATGATTATCCTTTCACTTAAGAAACACTTGAACATAGACATTTACATTATTTTAATCTCAGTAAATTTCTTGGACTGTATTTTTTCTACAGCATCCAAGCGCACAATCGCATTTATGAGTTTCACTCCCTTTCAAACTGAACCTAATTAAAAGATGCCTTGTACAATACACACAGCTGGAATTTAAAACATTCTAGTGAACAATAAATAATCCAAAGGTAACAAATGATTTGGTATTTTTGAGTTCAGTTTCAGCATGTTGACGCAGGACTAAGCACAGTAAAGGCACGGTGACACGGCAGCGTTTAGTGATTGAGCAAGTGCACTCAAAGTGACTTTGGCCGGCCGGACGGACACTGAACCGTTTTAAATGTAGCCCAAAATGAATCAACACATCCATTTTTGGATGTGGTATTTTGATGAGTGATACTGCTTTAACTTCTATCAAAACAAAAATACTCTATGACAAGCGTAAATATACCGCAGCAGAAACAATGCATTTAATAATTTAATGTAGGCCTAGTAATACATTTAAGCGCATTAATTATTATTTTATTTTTTATTTTTTTTTAGTAATGTATCTTTAGTATCTTTCTATGCCTTTTTTTGTACATGCTATACTGTAATCATTTAAGCAACCAAATATCCGTGCCTGTAAACAATGATGCCTACAGTATGCTGAAAAGGAGTGTCTGGGGTAGCCTACACTTCAACTAATCAGATTTCGAGACCATCTTAAAACTATGAATGTTAAAAATTAAGTGGGTGGAAAGTATATGGTTTTGACATCCTGATTACTGACAAACAAATCAAAGTTTAGGATTCGAGTCCGCAAACAGCATGTTATAATCTATGGGTTTACGGGCAACTCTTATTTAAAAAATAATTACAAATAAGGTAAAGATGAACTTGAACAACGACTGAAAATGGTTTTACATTTTCACTGTCACGTTTTTACAAAACCAGTAGGATTTTACGCAATGTCCTCAGAAAAATCCAGTGTAATAGGATACGTCCTCTGAGCAAAGTATTAATATGAGGCGGTTTTTGTATCGCGTGAATGCCTCGCGACCTTCCGTCTATTACAAACTCCTCTCACCTGGAGCAGGTTGCCCCTGCACGCGGGTTGCACACATACCACTCACCTCTTTCTCTTTTGGTTGCTCGTGTCTTTGGTCAGGTAATTTCCGACTGTTCAGAAGAATAAAATACAGTAAAGCAGCTATCCAGAACAACGCTGCCAGAGCTAAAGTCAGCTTTCGGGAAAGCCTTTTCATCTTTCACGCGGTTGTTTAAGCTACATGTTCCCCAACAATTTAACACCAGAAGCACTCTTCAGTCTCACGCGCTGTGAAAATGAACGGTTTGCGTGCTCGGGACCTGCTTTATATCCTCGTGAAACATGCAGGAATGGAGATCTGGCTCTCGTATGCAGCGCCGACTCGGTGTGAGCGATGTTGGACGTAGTCCAGCTTGATTAAAATCATCCTGTTCCGTTGAGGTGCAGACAAAATGTGAATGGGTTTAGCACCACCTACCGCGGAAAGATGTGGACCTTTTTTGTAATCGCACTAACTCCCTTCTCCAGTCCCCTTCTCATAATAAAAAAACAGTCGTTTATTTTATAATCCAGTTTAGTCTATAGCCATGTCATCGTCATATGTTCTTGAAAATATTATGTAGAGTAATGAGCAGGCAACAGTCTCACCGTATCACATTCACTTCATCTTTATCACACCTTTTTACACAGACAAGAACAGTCAGCAGCAAACCGGACAACACGTTGTAGACAGTACTGTCTAGATGTGCACAAGTGTTAATGGACCAGTACTACAATGTGACTACTGGTTTATATTTTCCTAATGACCCAATGATTATGAATGCCTTTATATATGTATGCATGCTGATTTATAACTAGAACTAGAATCTAGGGAGAGAGAAAAAAAATACATCTCTGATGTTTATTCCGTTTGCGTCCAGATCCTACTGTGGCTCCACGTTATCCTTCCTTGTGTCTGTCAAGTCACAGGGGATGGAGAAGTTGCCGGACTGGCGAGAACACATTAGCATAGCTCTAATTATCACACATGCAGTGCGCCAGAGGTTGTACAAGCTGCTTAGAGAGTCATTTTCTACGAGGAGTTTTAACTCAAATACTCACGCAAACACAACACTCAGTGAATGCTATTCACAGAGGCCCATGGCAAGAAAAGGGGCTTTATGTATTTCCCTGAGAGTGCTATTATAGAAGCCATGGAGGACAACTGACAAAGTCAATGTTTCCACTTTTGTTTTAGTCTATGGGGTTAGATTTACATCCCATTCCCATTTAGAGGGGAAAAAAAGATGAATATAGTGACAAATAATTCTTCAGTTTAAGAGATGTCTTATGATACTTATCAGCCTGATCTCAGGGGGCATCACTCTGAGCTTGAACGGCATCTGTGTGAAATTGGATTTATGGCGTGTCAGATATGTTTGGCTCTTTGTATAGCTATGTGTAGTTATGACAGCAGAGAGATTGTGCCTGTGCTCTGATGAGGAGTAAGCTCTTACTTGTCTCTTAGGACTAATGTTGCGGAGAACAGGCAGAATTTGGTGTGTGTGTGTGTGTGTGTGTGTGTGTGTGTATGTGTGTGTGTTTGTGGCTGATCATTATAAATATGTGGATAAGTAACTGAATACTCTGTGGCCTATGCCGTATTCTGTCAGACATTAGATAAATGAGATGAGAGGGAAGAAGAAGAAGGATAATGTTACTGAGGTGAGCCTGTTCACTCAGCCGCTCGGTCAGAAGTGAACGGGAAGTGTAATGTAATCCATAAAAGCTAGTTCACTTGGATCCTCTGAATAGGAAAGTGATACTCAAAGCCGAAGGACATTAGGACATCACCTAGGTGAGAATGTCAGTCTGCATGTTCTAATGCAGATTTCAGTGAAAACATCTACATTAGAAAAATAGAGAGCACGACAGAATATGATAATAACCATGTGCCTACCCAGTTGATATCCTCAATGAACTGACACTCTGTACAATGAAGATAATGAGGTAATAGCAAACAGCAAAATGTTGTGTTTCTGTATGATGAAAAGGTCACTTCTACCACCAAGGGAGGGAGACAAGAAAGGAAGAATACTGCTAGCCAAGGAGAGTGGAGAGAATAGAGAGAATGACTTTATTAGGGCCAGAAGGGAACAGAGGCTCCTACCATCTTCCTGCTTGCTGGTAGTGGAGTAGGGGATGGCATGAGCAGGTGAGCAGATTCCAAAAGTGAAAGATGAGTCTGGTCTGCTAAACTGTAACGGCGGCGAAAAAAAGCAGACTCAAACAGAATGGCCAGACGGTGAACGAGAGGCTTAACGGAGTGTGTTCACTCTCTACCTGTGCCTTAACGGAGTGTGTTCAGTCCTTACCCCTACCCCTACCTTTACATCAAACCCTACTCCTAACCCAAACTCTACCCCTACCATTACCCAAACCCTACCCCTCTGGCTTGGTTAGTAATTTGCCATGCCAGCATTATCATGCCTCAGATTACAGTATTTCAGGAACCCACCTTTGTCTGAACAGCTCCTAGGTTTAAGGTTGGGGTACACACAATAAAAACAAAAAAACAAAACAAAACACCATCCTATAGATCAAACAATATTCTAATGTAATTAGATTTACATGTAACGTTGGTTTTATTAATTATGCCATGATAACTGCTGAATATTTTTTAAGATTAAACCATAGTACCAGTATCTCTGGCAAAGCTAATGAATGGTTCTCAGGTGGCAGGACCATTCATCAGAGACAGCTGAGTAACTACAGAAAGATGAAACACCTTTTTAAGTAATGAGGAGCAGACTAGTTTTATAGAAAGGTATATTTACTAATTTATGAAAGATTCACACTATTGAGTGCAATGTATTCCCAAGGCAATTATACTATTTCCAGGATATACAGGTTGTGCTTTTGAAATGAATGAGAAATCACTGTTCATTTTTAGAGGAAGATGTTGGGTTGACGTTATGGAACACACTTTGGCTCTGGTCCAAACACAAGGCAGTGCACTATAATATATGGGGCTGGATTCAACCTCCCATGAGTACAATGTTAATTTGTCTTCAAAAGGATTAACTTCACCTCCAGTGAAAATGCAGCAGATAGATCAGCAAGTCTCACCTCCAAGGCCAGTGTCAGGAGAGGCACGGTGCAATCTCAGAAAGAAAAAAACACAGAAATGCCTAAGGAGACATCATTAATCTCCCTAAATGGGAAATAATAAGATGTGCAATCAGCTTTCTGCACTCTCTCTCTCTCTCTCTCTCTCTCTCTCTCTGTCTCTCTCTCTCTCTCACTCTTGATAGACGTTGTCTAGAAACCACTTGAGGGATTTGTACCCAAGACTCTTTCGGAGTTCGTGCCTGTCATGAATGCTGATAAGAGAGGTGGAGAAAGAGCAGAATAACAGAGGAACCTTTTGCATAATGGCCTTCACCTCTTATCATTAAACATTCACACATACACACTCAGTCACACAAAACAAAACAAACATGATTAAAATTCATTCCACAGGCGCTGAAGAAATAAAGTACAAAACATCACATTATTTCCTCATAAACCCTATCTGCTCCCATATTTTAAGAGCCAAGGTCATCAAATTCTCACCTTAGAACCACATTCCCCTATTTTACATAACTTTATTAACAGAGTTGAACTTTCCATACACTGTATTTAATGAGTTTTCCTAACTGTACCTGTAAGGTGTTTATACAAATCAGCCACAATGTTCAGTTTTATAATAACAAACAAGCATCCTTTCATTCAGAAATAAAACAAACAGCAACCACTTCACATAGATTTCCCAACATGTAATATGTTTCATTTGTTTAATAATACATTAGAAAAAATAAATGAGCCACGAGAACATGAATAGTCCAGAAAACCGCCAAATCTGGATCTCTGATGGTAAGACCAGCAAAATCTAACATAAAAAAGACATCAGCACTGGAATTTCAACCTGTTTGCAGACATGTGGGTTATGATCTGAACATATTTTACAATTGTTGCTAATTTGAAGCTCGAATAGTGTCAAACATCTAAATATTTCCTTTGGGTTGATTATGTGTAAGAGGATGAAGTGTTGACATGCTATCAATTGTTAAATCATGTCTTAAACAGCCACAAAAATTAGATCTTATCAGTGTGTTGCCTGCACCACAGACTCCTACACAGTTATACATAATGAGATTATTCTGTATCTGATGCAGCTCCACATATGAGAATCATACGTATTATTGTCTGTTTAGTATATGTGAAGTACATTATCATAGAGTTTGTTCAGTATCTGTGAAGTACATTATCATGGCAGGTTGAGTTAACTTTCACACCGGTGATTAATGGCTCACATTATTGGGATCCCTTGTTTGAATATACTACAACCCAATTATGGGTTTAGAAACTCACTAATCTCAGTATGTTATATCACTCTAACATATTATACTCCCTTTCCAAAAATATTTACATTTTCAGCATTTAGCAGATGCTTTCACACAAAGCGACTTACAATTAGGACTGAATACAACTCAAGTAAGTAAGTAAGGGTTAAGGGCCTTGCTCAGGGACCCTACAGTGCTGGGTATTTAACTGACAACTTCTGGATTATCAGTCAAGTACCTTAACCACTTAAATAGCAGGATTTTATATATATAGTATAGTTGTGTTTGCTACAGTGTGAGGACATCCTATTCTTTAATCCATGATGGGACTTCATTTTTGATTCAGAACATGACTTTTGGATTTAATCCTTCTTGTGTTTAACAGTAGTTCATTATTTATTAGTTTGACGTACAGTATATGAAACAGAAATAGAGGAAGCTCAATCTTTAGTGCAGTTCCAAAACACATGCAAGGAGCTGTGATGTCTCTGTCCTCCCTCCCTTGTACAGTGCATCCTTTGTTGCTAGTTTACCATGCAGCTCCAACACAGCAATCTGTCAGGATGAGTGTTGTTTGGAGTGGGTTCCCCAGTGGTGGAAAAATCACCCTCAGACAACTGAAAAAGCAAAGGGATACCAAAGACTTTCCAAAGACTGACTGTTCTAGCTTTGTTCTGCTAGAACCACCATGAATTAGAATGTATTTCTACAGAGAGCCAGGAAGACATCCTCATAGTTCCTCATTAAGAGAAGGGCAGAGTAAAGGCAAACTGGTGGCTGAGAGGTTTGAAAAGATGGTGAGAAGAGGAATGAAAAGAAGAGAAGAGCATTTAAGAAAAAGCCACAGTTAACAGCAAAAGAGGATGATGGGAGATGAATGAGAGGAAGAGGTAAGGTGACTGGAGCTGAGAGAAAGCCCACAGAGAAAGTTACTTCACTTTAGGGGGAAGGAGACAGTGCTTGATATTGAGATCCTGAGAACATTCAGTTCTTGCTCATTTTTCAGCAAATCCTCTTATAAAAGCCACTGTCTCATTCCTCTACAGTCTCCCATGCCCTCATCACTCTGACTGTGCAGTGCATCCAAGGTGCTAGATGAGAGACACGTCACTGCATCAGTCAGAGATGTCACTCACTGAAAACACAGCCACTCTGCATATCCCTCTCTGCATGTGTCATGCTTTTGACAGAGAATCTCTTTATCACATGCTTGGCTGAAATTGCTGGGGTTGAATCAAAATTACATGAATGCTGGGACTGAAACAAGTGTATCTCAGACCTTCTTGTAATAAACAGCAGTCAGAAATGGCAGGATCCCTGTGCTATGCCAGTCAAGGTTATCACAGGAAGAATGGTATAGAACACAGCCAGTAAAGATTACAATAAGAGAACAGACCAGAACACAGCCAGTCAAGGTTTTAACAGGGAGAACAGTGCAGAACACAGCCGGTCAAGATTATCACATGGAGAACAGTCTAGAACCTCTTTGTCACACGACAACTGACATTTCTTTGTTACTCTGCTACCTAGCTAGTTACCAAATGTATTTTTGTTGAGGCAATGTTTTTATCTATCTTATGTTAAAGGAATTATCAGGTGTTAAACCTCATAAAATTTTTTATAGGGTTTTTTAGTTGTTGTGTTGTGAAATGCTTAACTCTGTCAATAAATCTGACACCAAGTATTTTATGGAGAGAGCAGTGGCCAGAACAGTAGTAGCTCAGTGGTTAAGCTACTGGACTAGTAATCACAAGGTTCCTAGTCCAAGTCCTGCTGCTGCCAGTTTTCACTGTTTGGCCCCTGAGCAAGACCCTTAACCCTTGATTACTTAATATGTATTTGGTCATAACTGTAAGTTGCTTTAGATAAAAATGTGTCAGATACATGTAAATGAATTTCAAAATCATATTAAACTACTCTGAATAATCACAAAAAAATTAAGTTTAACATCAGACTATTCCTTTAACATTACATAGATGAGGGGTTTTAGAGGATTAAAAACAGCAAGCAAATCACCAAGGAAATGGTCGGGGTTGCAAGAGCACTTCAGGTGATTCACATTTTGAGGTTTTGTGAGGATAAGTCACTGTAAGGGTCTGTCATTGTGAGGGTATTCACTGCGAGTGTAATCACTGTGAGGATAAGTCACTGTGAGAGTATTTGTGTGAGTAATTGTGGGAGTAATTGAGGGAGTGTTGAGAGAAATAATGAAATGTTGCTCAAGTAGAATAACTAAATATGAATAAAGCTCTGTAACTGGTTGACATCTGTGTGTTCCTGGGTCAGTGTGTTCCTGGGTCCCTACATAGCTTCCTGTTCAGCTTGACATAATCCTTTCTAATTGCAGAGCACACAATCACCATCTAAAGGACAACAATCTGACTGGCGTGATGTTTAGGTCAGAAAGGTTTACACTCTCAGAGACTGCTCATGTTCTATGGAATTTATTTCCAGTTCCACTTTTTTCTGAAGTTCACCCTGCCTCCAGCAGACCACGGGTCTTCACATCACAACATAGACGAAGCCCAAAGAATACAAGCACGTGCCTGTTCTGATTAAATGATAGAACGGGATACTTTTCTGACTTGCCCAATCCCCCTGTGCCACCACATCCTCATGCTTCTCCTGTGACCATTGTGCTGGCCATCACTAGTTGTTCTCACCTGAAATGGAGCCTAGACTCAGAATTGGATAAAAACTGTGAGGGTCTCTGGCTCATAAGTAAAGTGAGAATGAAGAATGAAAGACAGAGAACATATTAGTAGCATCACAAGTCCAGACAAGAAGGAAAGGAATACTATTAGCCATGGAATTAAATAAGAAAAAGTGTAGTTCTAGATTAATGGTGTATAGTTCTAGAGTAATGGTGTCCTTAAACTCAGGCCTAGTGTACAAGCACTAGAATGCTCTCCAAGGGGAGAACTAAGCACTATTGTAAAGCTCTGGACAAGAATGTCTGGTAAATGCTGTAAATGTAAAGAAGGTATTTTGGAGGATCAAGCAATCTTTTTAGAGGGGTCTGACTTTTTCAGGCTTGATTAATCTCTCCTTGCAAAAGTGTCAATAATTAAGGCCATGATTTCAGCAGATGTAGGTTCTTTAATCAGCATAATGGGTCATTACTGGATATGTCCCATCTGCTCAGCACCGCAGCTAGTTGAAAACTCTGCATAGGTTTAATCCAATCAGTTTTATTTAAGCACTGCCTGCCCCTAAAAATCTAACACATAATTTGTTCATGTTCTCCTGCTAGAGACTAGGATTGTTTAAAAAGCATAATTGAAAATAATGGTATAATCATAAAGATATGCCTTTTAAGTGTTGTAAAATGAATATTAAACATTTCTATGGTTTGAAAAGAATATCTGGATCAACAGTTAAGCCTATATATTTCACGTTAGTGAATGACAAGCAGGAAGCTCGAGGAAAAATCCATCTTGCTCACCTTTTATATAATAATCACTGGAGGACAAAATCCTGACATCTTATCACATTCATTTCAGGGCTTTATGGGTAAGCATGGCTGTTAGACATAAATCAAATGTTAAGGTATAATGATGGTTTTGTAGAGATGCTCTGAAAAATGGCATAACCTCTCCCTGCCAAGAAATGAAAATAATAATAATAATTATATATATATATATATATATATATATATATATATATATATATATATATATATATATATATGCACACATACACACACACACACACACACACACACACACACACACACACACACACACACACACCAATTTATAGCACGTAAAGAGGTAATAGGCCATCAGAAAGGCTGTGAGAAAACCAGTCAGTGCTATGAATTCCTACATGGCAGTGTAACCTCAGTAATTAGAAAATCTCAATACGACTTAATTCTGTGTGGGCTAGCTCTCTACTGTTGGATCCTCCCTTGGTTTATGGTGACTATTCAAAGTAGATTACTGGAGTAAAGTAGATGACTGGCTAGGACAGAATGGCAGTAACATCTGTCACAACAGCTAATGGAAATTATCTAGTACATTTATGGGATTTAAGGTCATGCCATGTGTTATTTTCTGAGCCATTTTGTTCAGGTTTATGGTGTATGTGATAGTTTTCTTGTAATGTTTTTATAGAAACAATTTCACATGCTCAAAGAATCTAATAAAATCAGGCATCAAGTTTATTATATCATACATGTAGCATCATACAGATACAACAATAGGATTCCTAAATATGTTAAAAATAAATAAATAAATAAATACATGGATAAACTTTTATAAAGATGTGTGATAAGAGTGTGGTAAGATGTGAGATGAAGGCACTAAGGCTCTCCAGACACCTGAAACGGTTAATCTGAAACTGTTAATCTGAAACCGTTCATCTGAAACTGTTCGTCTGAAACAGTTCCAGTGAAATAGTTTGTCTGAAACAGTTAATCTGAAACAGTTTGCCTGAAACAGTTTGTCTGAAACTATTTGTCTGAAACAGCTTGCATGAGGGTGGTTAAGTTTGAACTCTCTGAAGATATATTCTACTTCCTGAAGAAACTATTGCTGATCAGTGTGAATAAATCTGTGATTAACTGTGTAGGGCTCTCTTAACATGAAACACCAAAACGAGCAATCATGTTCAAAAAATATTCTGCTTTTTTATGCACATTTTAAGTGCAGTAAACTGTTTCACAATTACATTAATAACTAACTGCATGTCATTTTGTGAAAATATGTCAAAACATACTGGTATTTTCTCTATGGCAAAACATATAGCAGAAACAGAAAGAATCATGCTCAAGAAATACTCTGAGTGCACAGATGCTGACTTCAGTGTAGGTTATCAGTCATGAAAAGAGCTGACTAGATGAGTAATCAGAGTGAGAGTGGTCCCTTACAGGGCTCTTGTTCAGCAGTGCAGGGTAAAGAGCTTGTTTAGTAGTGCAGGGTCATATATTAAATGATACACATGAAGACGATGCCAACCAAAAGCTGCTGAGCACAAAAGGGCACCAAATCAGAAACAAGCAAATCAATACAATCCTCAGAAACAGGCTCCAGCACCCAGCCCATCCTCAGAAACAGGCTCCAGCACCCAGCCCATCCTCAGAAATAGGCCCCAGCACCCAGCTCATCTTCAGGACATGCTTACCTTAACCTCCTCCTATCTGGCCATGGAATTATACTATTGAGCTGCTCCTATGAGTTCTGTCTGTTAAGGAAATTACAGGTTTGGAAGAGTATTTCAAAGTGGTCTATCCAACTAGCCATGCATGTCCTCCTTATCTGTAGACTTTTTCTTATTACAGAAGAATGATGGGGACTGTGGTCATGTATTGATTACCAGGGTATTAACGAAGTCAAAATACCAGTAGCCTCATCACTCTGGACCCGGGTAAATCTTATAATCTCATAGGCATTCAAGAAGGAGGCGAGCTGAAGACTGCTTTCTCAGCTACTAACAGATATTACAAGGATGCCTGAATGAGCTTTGAGGTCACCAAAGTCTGAACCTCAATCATTTTTAAGAGCTAAAAATATCATTTTAAGATAAAAACAACAGCATAAAAAACAGCGGTCGACAATTTCTCCATTGAGACATGTGTACCCTTAACTCAGTTTAGACTGATTTTATTGTTAATTGTAAATTTGGATTACATAAACAGAATGTATAAAGGGTGATTTTATTGTTCACATTTTAAAAGCCAAAAAAAATCCGGGTAAATCAAAATATCTCACCAACTGACTTGTGGTGAAATGCATGCCATATATCCCAAAGCTGTGCAAAGTACAATTAAAGAACATTTTAAAAAACCTACACTGAGTGCAGTAAATATGGATTATGTAAACAGAATGTATAAAGGGTGAATTTATTGTTAGTTTTAAATCTGGATTATGGAATCAGAATGTAAAACGGGCAATTTTATTGTTATTAGTAAATCTGATTTATGTAAACAGAATGTATAAAGGGTGATTTTAAATTTGGATTATGGAATCAGTATGCATAAAGGGTGATTTTTTTTGCTAATAATAAATCTGGATTATGGAATCAGAATGTATAAAGAGTGTTAGTTGTAAATATGAATTACATAAACAGAATGTATAAAGGGTGATTTTATTGTTAGTTGTAAATCTGGATTATGTAAACAGAATGAATAAAGGGTGATTTTATTAGTTGGATCTTAGCATGCATGATATTTACTACCTTGTAGCACAATTATCTATGAACTCATTAGGAGAATGATTATCTATAGCTGGGTTTTGTCATTATGCTTGTCACTATACAGTTACATTATTAGATTTGTTAAATATTGGATAGAATGGCTATAATGGTTCTGCATAAAGAGGCAGATTGCTTACTTAAGTATCTACAGATTTCTGCATTTTTCAAATGCAAATCATAACTAAGCTTATTATCAGCCATAAAGTACAGTATTTTGCAATAAATTAATGGTACTACAGTATCAGAGCGCTTTAGGCATAGTATAGTATAATTATTTTAATAAATTGCTTAATAAACTGTGTTTTTCAAAGTAATGCTATGTTGGTCATTAGTTTTAGATGTTAGGCCATGTTAAACATGTCACGGGATGGCCTCTCCCCCTCGAATTCTATCCGTGTGTGTGTGTGTGTGTGTGTGTGTCTACATTGCCATGCCCCTCCCTTATTAATCGGTCATGTGTTACACCTGTCTTTCATTATCAACCTTGTTAGTGTGTGTATTTAATGCTCTGTTTGGTTATCAGTTGTGTTGGTGTTTGTCCCCGTGTTCTCTGTACAGACTGTACTCGTCCCACTCGACTGTATTTTACCCTTTGTTGTGGTCTGTCAGCATAGTGTTGTTCTTCGTGCTTTAAGTTTAGTTCATTATTCTGTCAATACACATCTGTCGTGTTTGAACCACACCTCGCCTCTGCCTCCTGCCTTGCCTCTCCACACTCCACACTCCTCCTGCCTTGCCTCTCCACACTCCACACTCCACAAAATATAGTAGCTATGATGTCAACAAAACATTTAGGTTAATGACGACATTGTTGATAATGAAGATTAAATGTCCTTTTAAATTGAATGAATTAAAAATATTTTCACTTTGTATGATTTTAATGTTTTGTAGGTGTACAAAGTATTTCCGGTAAAGCAGTCACAAGTTTGGTAAGGAATGTAAAACTCAACAACATTGAGAAATTAGCTGTGTAACATAATTTCAATCAGTACACCCTTAAAAATTAAAGGCCATCTGTGTCCTGAACATCTGTAATATTTTCCACTTTTAGGTCATTTTGGAGTTTGTTCTCGAAGAATAAGAATCTCACACTGAGAGCACAGTTTTGGTGCTTGCCATGTGGGCTGGAGCAGTCTAATGAATGTGGGCCTCTGTTACAGCTGGGAAGCCTTGCCCTCTTGCACCCCCATCAACCTCTGACTCTGATAACCAAATCAGAGGCTCCCGGTGTTCATTAAAAGGGAAAAAAAACACTTGGTGATGTGTTACCAAAGTGATTTAAAATAATTGGCTCATGGTTGCAAAATGGATTGTAGCAGCTACGGGCTATCTAAGCAAAACAACTGCAGAAAAACATAAAGACCCATAACATGTAGCCTTGTGACTGTCCTGCTCTCCAAGTCCTGCCACTGGCTGAAGAACATGATGGGGATCCATCTGTCTGGACTCACTACTCATTACATTGCATGCCCTTGTCTTCATGCAAGCACAGTTAATTTTAAATTTGAATGTGTGATTAGAATTTTTGCAACCAAACTTAAGCCAAGAGAGCAGTAATTAATACATTAATTAAATAATAAGTAATAAACCACATAGTAATAAACCACATAGAATTTTAAATCATATTTATTCAGGTTTTCAACCTGTCCAAAAAGGCAGTATTCTGTAGTGCATGGGCAAATTTGTTTGAGCTTTTACTAAATTATTCTCATATGTCACATCACCATTAACTGACCACCTACCCGAGTGTGACCATTTCACTGCGAGTTATACTGTGTATGACTATGTATGTGACAAATAAACCAAACTTGAAACTTGAAACTTGAATACGGTTGCAGATAGCTCCATCAATCATGCTGACCCAAAAAGAATGCTTATGTCATTATGCTTTTATATCTTTATTGTTGTACAACAATCTAAATTACCTGTGTGCATGAAATGTGCTATTCAATTACCCAAGTAATTTACTTGATCACATTACTTAATCACCTGTTTATTCAATCCCACTCACACATGCACACACAAGCATGCATGCACAAATACAAACAAAACCTGGACAAAACCTGCTGATGTCCTCACTGAATACATCATGACACGTGCATAAATGGATGTTTACTTCGCCTTGCACCAAAGGCAGATTGTATCTCCCTTTGTTCTAAGATCTCCATATACAATAACATTAGTTTGTCAGTGTTTTTGGTGTAGTCACAGAGATGTGGAGCCTGTAATTTCCCTACTGCACAAATTCAACTACACTGAACTACAATAATTTTGTTTTAGTAAAAAGCAATAGTGAAAAGTGAGCTTTGGCAGGACTGAGGGTAGAAAGCTTATGAAAAAAGAGAGGTATAATCTATAACCCTAACCCTAGGTGTAATTTATATAATCAGGGAGCTCTGAAGTGATTAAAATGTGGATCCAGAGTTCATATCACAGCTGACCTTGGATAAAGGATTCAACAATTATCTGGCTGCTCTTCCATTAATTCCTTTCAGTATAGACAGTATAGACTTCAGCAAAACAGAGAGAAAATTAGTGCTTTGCTTCCGGAGAAGACAATAAAGCCTTTTTAAAATTTCATGACAGTTTTCTCTTAGTAATTTGTTTATAGTCAACACTTATAGTGATTCAGAAATGGGCAGATGCTTGCGGTATGAATAGACGTGACTTTACTGATTTTAGGGCAGACCAGATATGTAGTCAATAAGCAGAAGTCACAACCAGAAAAATGACACCAGCAGAAGTACAATGGGGTAAATCCAAAAACTGGGTCAAAACCATTACCAGAAACAGACATAGAAGACCCACACAGTATTCAGTATGAAGGGGGAGGGGACGGGAGGGGGGACTATTGCAATACTTCTAAAAGAATGCTAGTAAGGGAAGATGCTTAAATATGTGAATAATAATTGATAGCAAGTGGTGATAATTAGAAGTTCAGGGATGTTGATAGTAGCAACATATTGGTCAAAACAAGTGGTAAGTTCTCCATTTGTCGGGACCGGGGATCATGGGAAATGGAGTTTTGAGGTGCAAAGTTGGGGACAGCATGACAACACTATAACCAGGGTACTCTGAGGTTGCAAATTGTTTTACCTCTAAGAAAGAAACATTGTGTCATGATGTGAGATGTATTTGGGCTTTCAATGACAGAGAATAGAAAACAGAATAGATTTAAGTCTAAAAATGACATAAATGGGAGAATAAAGCCATATTTAAATATAAAAAGGAAAATATTTGTTTTGTCTTTTTGAAATGTTTTTTCATGTGATTATTTTTTCATATAATTATGATTTTTGTTTTAAATGTGATCAAGAAATATGGATTTGACATTAAACATTTTTAGAATTTACACCTTGCTAACCATGCAAAATACTCACTGAAAAATTTAATGAAACAAACAAAAATGTATGGGGAACCTTTTCCATTCTCAGTTGTCTCTGAAGTAAAAGTCAGAACTGAAGAGATCTCATATATCCACTTGTGATTGATATCCTGAAAGAGAGACAAAGGCTTATAAAGTTTCATTTTTTATATTTGATTAAAATGTCAAGGAGGTGTGGGCTGTTTGTGCACTGGAGCTTATCCCTGGGTTTATTTCATTATGAAACCTACTAACGATTAAGAGTAGCATAATACAATTTTATATAATGTATTACAACACAAATTCTTCTATATGCTCAATTTGACAAAAAAAATCTAAAGGTATACAAAAGCTCCACAAAATAGCAAATAGTAGTCATTTCAATCACAGTCCTCTCAATTAGACACTGTAATGTCATTGAAAACTTGTCAATAAGCCCATCTTTGAAATGAGTAACCTGGATGCCTCCAAACTAAGCGACAAACCTTTTTCAAACCTCTCTTTCATACACAAGGTTATAAAGAAAGTAGTTTTCAACCAACTCAGTAACTGGCTAGTTATTTTCAGCTTTCAGTCTGGTTTACGTGCACATCACAGCATCCAGACTGCTCTTGTAATGTTTCAAAACAACATTTACCTAAATACTGATTCAGGTAAAATATCAGCACTGGTGACATTTAAAATGCTGCATTTGACATTTACGACTACAAAATACATCTGGCTAGACTGAAGATCTGGGTGGGAATTTCTGGTGTAGTTCTCAGGTGGTTCAGGTGATATTTAAAAGGAAAGCATATTTTGTGACCATTGAATGAACTGTCATTGCATGTGGGATGCTTCACAGCTCAACATGAGTGCCTATGTTTTTAAACCTTTATGATCTTATATTAAACTGAATTATGCAAGATAAGCAGTTGCCTATTGTGGTAATGCAGACAATGGCCACATTTACATAGCTTTATTCATCTAGCAAAATGGACTCATCATGCCAACTGACTCATTATGCAAATCACTGAATTAAATAAAACAAAACAGATCATTTTTGGCACCAAAGTGGAGACTCAACATTTGTGGTTACACTGACATCAGGGCCCTAAACAAGAAAAAAAAAAACCTTAGTTTTAATATCCATAACAAAGCAATATTAAAGTCAGACTTCCACTGTTTTTAATTAGAGCCAGATTTATATCTTTTTTTGTCCATCACTTAGGCAAAGTTATCTTTATTCCCAGCAGGCTGGACCATTGCAATGGTCTCCTCACTGGCCTTCCCAGAAAGACCATTTGACAACTGCTGTTTATTCAGAATCCTGTTACTTGAACATTAATTAGGGCACAGAGAAGTGAGAATGAATGCTCGATGAATACAAACTCAGTTGGCCTCTCCTACCAGTGGGGAATAGTCAGCTTGTTCTATCTTGACAAAGACCAAAACATGATGTAGCAGCAGTCAGCTACTCTGCTTCCTGCAGCTGGATCCAGAAGACCTCTTTGGTGCCATAACTTTGGTAATGTTTAAACCCAGATAACAAACATTGGTGTTCATGAGTCCATTCCAAGGACAACCAAAGCATTCCATTCTTCTTTCTTTTTAATTCTTAATATTTTATATTAATTCTTATGGTTTATATAATTCAGTTAATCATTGTGTTTTTTTCTCTTTAATTTAGTTATGTTACTTATCTTTTTATGTCCTTTTATGTTTTTATCTTTATTGTTGTAAAATACTCTGCATTTCCTGTGTGCATGAAATGTACTATTCAATTACCAAAGTCTTAAACAATGGTAATGAGTTGTTTTCTATTATTGCTCCTTAGTTCAACTCACACAAAGGCTCATCATCTTTTCTTGTCTGGCTAGCACACCTAATGCATGATCAATAATCCATACAAACACATGTGTAGCGTTTGTAATGAATTTGACAAATACATCTCTTTTAGAATATTCAAAAGAACAAAAGTCATGGAATAAAGGGTTTATGAGAAACACTGGACCTTCCATTGGAGCCTCAGTATTAATGTACTTAAGGGTTAGGGTTAAGACTTCTGTTCTTTCACTTTGTCTTTTACCTTTTGAAAATGTTTTTATCCAGTTTATTTTTTAATTATTTTTTTCTTTATACTTTTATTTGATTTTTTATTTTGTATTTTAGCTTAATTATGTAAAATATTATGCACACTTATTTTAAAAGGTGTGACGTTTGCGGCATGGAAGAAGCGAGAGGTGGGGTTGCAGCAAAGTGCTCGTTATTATCCATCAACATCCCTAGCAGGATTGGGCGTGTCGCTCCTGCTAGCCAGCCGACCAACCGTGACAAAAGTATCTATACAGATAAAATGAATTATTGATGTTGTTGTTGTTGTTGCTCCTGCCCTGCCTCGCTCTTATTTCTTCAACTTTATCTATTTATCTATTCTTCTCTCTATCTCTCCCACTCTCTCTATCTCTAATGAAATAATGATTTAATTCCTGCACAGGTGAATTAGAGCTGAGGACTGCAGATGGAAAGTGAAGGCTTTTATATTGTTCATATCATTCTGATTATTGTGACCTGCTATAATGAATCAATAAACAAAGTTTGTGCTCTGTTAAACCACTAGACCACTTAACTAAAGTAATTGGTTGGGGCGAATTACATGTCAAAATATCCGATGTGTTATTTTCTTCATTGGATCTGGCAGTCTATATTATAGACCCTGTTTATTGTTTAACTCCAAAGTTATCCACAGAAGTGAATGCATGATATCATCATCCATTTATATGTAATTGCAAGAAATTCTGTCAAAAGTGCAAATAAAAACCAAACTGGGAACTGTATATCTCACAGTGAATGCAAATGAAGAGTAATTCAAAAGCACCAGAACAAGCCCAGTAATGACTGATATTTGTCGTGAGCATCATGCTGATAAGCTACCAGAACTATTATGATCGTGGTCACAGTAGTGTAATATAATGGGTATACTTCTACTTCTTTGTTTTTTCTTAATTTCTTTCATTGTTCACTCTAATATCTTTTTTATAATGCATAATCTGTCAGAGCACAGTTTAATTAAAATATTTTCATTTAAATTATAAAGTGGATTATCTGTTGGTGAGAGCAGATCAGATATCTCTCTTAGAGGCATGCACATACTACTGTGCATCCATGAGTGCACACACACACACACACACACACACACACACACACACACACACACACAAACAACTGTCAAAATGATATCTGTAGTAATTTTAATTTGCAGATATGAGACATGTGTGAGGACAGGCTGCCTTTGATATTAAAAATCCAGATCAAATCAGAAGAGAGCAACTCTGCCACCCATGCCAAAATGTAGAACTGACAATGAAGCTGCTTGAGTAACCAAAGCTGGTTAATTAACTGAAGCTGATTAATTAACTGAAGATGGAGGATTAACTGAAGATGGAGGATTAATGAAGTAGAGTTAAAGGATTATTTAAAAGTAAATGAGTAATAAAGGAAAGTCAATGAACTTTGAGAATATTAACTCACACTAAGGAACTAAGACTATTTCTACATATTTATGTTTCCAAACACTGATTAAAAAATACTTGAAACAACATTTTAAAAGGCTGAAAACAGTGGCTAATGGCTCCCCTGGGACTACTGTTTGTTTATGAACACTCCACATTTTAATATAAGTCTTGACATTATTGTTATAGTGTTAATGAACAAGGGGATAGGATCTTGACACTTTTGTCTAGGGTTGGGAGTATGTGTAGATCTATAGACACCTAGGAGCTAGACCAAAGACTAACACAGCAGCAGTTCAGAGTACAAAGCCCAAATAAAGAAGATGAATAGGTTTAATCATGCACGTGTTTAATCTCCAGGATGTGTGCTAGCAGCCTACTCCGTCAGTCTTCTCAGAGTGCTGATTCAATGTCTATGGTCATTATAAATGGACTCATTGTAAGGCAGTGGTATGCAGTCAGGGCAGTGGTTGAGTCCCTAAATAGCAGTGGATGAGTCCCTAAGGAGCAGTGGATGAGTCCCTAAGGAGCAGTGGATGAGTCCCTAAGAGGCAATGGTTGAGTACCTAAAGGGCAGTGGATCAGTCTCTTATGGGCAGTAATAGAAAATTACATTGCATTTGTGCTACAAGAGTATGGAAAAGACAGTTCCTCTTATTTCTCTGCTCTGTGTGGATTTATAGAATAATCTAGTATAATCTGCTAATCTACTTCTGTGAAGAACACTCTGTTGCAAGGCAAATAAAATGGCAGGGAGCAAAACAATCCCTTTTAGGATTGGCTAGTTTTACAGACCAAGAGTAGTATAAGAAACGCACAGGAAAAGAGGAAGCTGCCTCTCCCTTACAGATGCCTTGTGTGTGTAACTGAAGGGCCCTCAGACTGAGACAAATAATACATTAGATTTGCTTTGGTTTTACCCATTGGTGTCTGGCTGCTCATTATTGAATTGGAGATTTCCATCACAGGGCAGGGGTTGAGTCCCTAACAGGCAGTGGACAAGTCCCTTAGGGCAGTGGTGGAGTCCTTAAGGGGCAGTGGTTAAGTTCCTAAGGGGAATCTATGAGAGCTACAGCAAATAAAACACGTTATAAGATCTCATAAAAATATTTTTTTCTGTGTTAATGGTGATCAAAAATTATGCTGTAGAGGAGACATAGGTGTATAGGTGTGAACATGCCCCTTCCCCTACCCACAGGCATTACAGGTGTATCAAAACCAGGGCGACAATAATGACCAGATCTCATGTTGCTGATGACTGAATGACAAAACCATAGATAAAATGAATAGAAAAAAGAAAACAAACACCTGATAGGCTTCTGGGTTGGACTCCTGCCTGAAGAGACTGTAGGACAGCCTCTAGTTCTTGAGTCACGGCACCACTGTGACCTCTGTTCTCTGCCCCACTCAAATGATGCAGGCCATATTGTGGATGAAGGGGTTTCTTTTTTTCCACACTGCAACTAGATCAGCAACCACATTTAATTGGCACTATTGAGTGATCAGCTAGCCAGGCCACAGCAGCTATAGCTCACTATGCCATACAACTCGTGGTTAATGTTAAAATGTTTCCATAATAACAATAATATGTATATTTCCCCACTTGCCCTCCAGGTGTACCAGAGGCCATCTTTGGAGTATAGAGTATGCCACTTAGATCTTGGAATTTCCAGTCTGTACTTGGCACAGATGTTTCTATATACTATGCCAGCCACTTGGTTATGGCGTTCCATGTACACCCTGCCAGCTAGCATCTTGCATCTCACTGTCATGTGCTGGACTGTCTCAGGGTCATCTTTGCACAGCCTGCATCTGGGGTCCTGTCTGGTTTGTTGTAGATCCCAGCCTCTATTGATCTCATATTCAGAGCTTGTTCCTGAGCAGCCATGATAATTCCACTGTACTGTCTTTCAATCCAGCCTTTTCCAGCCATTGTAGAATTTCTCCATATCAGCGACTTCCACTATTTGCCAGTGGTACATTCCATGCAGGGGTACTCACTAAGCTCTTCATCACTTGAGGCCATCATCCTGGATCTCGGTTGTTTCATCCAGGATAGTGGCTCTGATGCTCACTGGTTCTCGACCCCATCCTCTATGCACTGTGAGGTGTTTCCTTGCCTTGATATCAGTGGCTTCTATCAAGAGCCAGTCACACTAAGCCTGGAGAGAACAGAGAGAAGAATGTTATGGTTTACTGTGTCAAAGGCTGCTGAAAGGTCTAGAAGAATCAAATTGGGTTGCCCCAACAATGAATTCCTGCCAGGTTCCCATAAGTACCTCATCTGCAAGACAAGTGGCAGAAGCTGAGATTTGCAGGCCATCACCTCAGGAATTGGACAGAAGAGCCTGGGAGTGTGCTGGCCCAGACAGCCTTAAGGCCAGTCCTGTCCCTGAGTAGGGGGTTAGCTGGCAGTGACTGGAGGAAGGCACAATCCACTAAACCCACACAGTTTAGGCAATGCTCAGAGTTCTGTGGTTAACTGGAGTGTATTAGTTGTGCAGTATGCTCCCATCCTCCTCTGGCTGACAACAGTCACCACAATAATAACAATGTTAAGAGAAAAATAAATAAAAAATGAAAAAAAGCAATCAATGTCTAGTCCAACTTTTTAGAGGTCCTAGTCTTGTCCCGAAGGTATGCATGTATCCAAAACCCATCCCACAAGAGAATGTCCATTAAGGGCAACGGATAAGTAGTTGGCTAGGGTGGAGGTGTGGTGGGCTACAGCAGGGGACATCAGGAGGTAGGAATACCCATGGCAGCTGAGAAGGGATGAAGCTCAGTAACATCATGAAATCAGTGGTAGGTGTACCTCAGCAGAAAGAGAGACTAGATTACACCATGGTGAGAATCACTTTCTTTAATTTCTCTAGTACATTGAATACCATTCAACCTCTCATGCTGGAGCAGAAGATGGGTAGCATGAAAGTCCATGATCACTTGGGTTATGGACTACCTGTCTGACAGACCCCAGGATGTGCAGCTGGGTACCTTCTGGTCTGAATGTCTGGTAAGCAGCACTGGAGCACCAGTGATTTGTGAGCAGGGGGAACTGTGCTCCCCTCTCCCCTTCTTTTCACCCTGTGAACCACTGATTTCCAGTACAGGTCGGTTGTATCAGGGATAGTAAGGAAGGAGCATACTGGGAACTTGTGAAAAGTTTTTTTCAATTGTTGTTAGAAGTGTCATCTGTTCTCACTGTCTCCAAGACCAAGGAGATGGTGCTGAACTTCAGGAGGAAGGCAACCACAACCAGGTCAATTGCCATCATGGGTCAGGATGTTGAGCTGGAAGAAACCTACACAGACCTACACATGCCTCAACAACAAACTGGACTGGAAGGCAACAAAGAGGCTGACTGAGGAAGCTCAGGTCCTTTAACATGTTCAGCAAGATGCAGGTGATCTACTACCAGTCTGTTGCTGCTAGTGCAGCCTGCTGGGGAGGTCGTTAAATAAATATGCTTATCAAGCTAATCATGAAGGCTGGCTCAGTCTTTGACTCCTCTCTGGATGGCTTTGAGGTGGTGGTAGGAAGGAGAACCCTTAACAAACTCACCAACATTCTGAATAAAACCTCACACCGCCTCCATGATATACTGATTAGACAGTGCAGTGCAGAATCAAGGAACCATAGAGATAAGACACCTTATCTAAACATGTGGAACATTTATTAACATATGTATATTTACAGCATTTATCCAAAGCAACTTAAAATTACTGAGCACAGTTTCAGCATTTGAAGGTTAAGGACCTTCAATGCCCAACATTAGCAGCAGTGGGGCTTGAACTGGTAAACTTCTGATTACTAGTAAAGTACTTTAACCACTGAGCTACCACAACCCATTGGTACAGTGCACCACCACTGTCCAGTATATGCACAGTCACTTTAGCTCTACTTTATTCTCACTACTTAGCTTACATTCTACTGTGATATATGGTCATGTATATATTCTCAGTTAATTTGGTCATTGTTTATTCAGTGGACATATCTTGGTCTTGTTGGTCATGTTTACCGTGCACAGTCACTTTAGATGCACTTCATTATTTTTTTTTACAACTTGTAATGCACTGACATGTATTTATTCTTGGTTAACTTGGTCACTGTACTTTTCATTGTACTTTTTCTGTATATGTAACTTGGTTATTGATTATTCAGTGATGCCTCTATACACCTTTAAACAGCCGGCTGAATAATATTTATGCAACTGATTTCTGATTCCATTTTTATTTATTTCATTGTCATTGTTGTTGCATAATATCTATGCAACTCACTAAACATTGTATTTTATTTTTATTTTATTGTATTTGTTACTGTTATTTTTATTACAACTAGCCTTTTTATTACAGTTATTGTATTATATCTATATATCTTCTACTTCATTTATATATCTGTAATTAGGTTACTTTGCTCCTGTCACGATCAGTCCCTTCTGTGTTCCATGTTTTCCCTGTCTTGTGTTTAGTTCCTTTCCATAGTTTCGTTTTGTCCTCACATTGTTTGATTGCGTACACCTGTCCCTCGTTTCTAGTTCATGTATTTAAACCCTGTTGTATGCCTTGGTCTTGGTGGTTCATTTGACTATTTTTGAATTATTGAATTTGTGAATGTTTCGTTATGGTTGTTTCTTTGTATTCTGTGCCTTTGTGTTTATCTTAACCTTCATGTTTCCTAGCATTAGTTATAGCCTGCTTCCCCGTTTTCCTTCGTGTGTGTGTGTGTGTGTGTGTGTGTGTGTGTGTGTGTGTGTGTGTGTGTGTGTGTGTGTGTGTGTGTGTGTGTGTGTGTGTGTGTGTTTCTTTTGTTAAGTCATGTATCCTCGGACTCTCTGTGTCAGTTCTATGACCTTGGACTGTCTAAATGACTCTAATTTTGGATTTGCCCATAATAAATCTCGTGCCTCTCCGCACATGCGTCTGCCTCCCTACCGCTCAATGTTACAGCTCCTGTCTTTGTACTGCACTGCACTTTCCCTCTGGGATCTACAAAGTGATCAATCTAATAAAATATATTATTTTGTGGTGTTGTGCTTTTGCTGAAATTTCTATCAACTTATACATTACCATTATGCCAGACACATATAAATGATGCAAGTTTATGAAGTACAAACTCATAAAAATGCTGAAAAGTTGTTAGGGTTAGTCTTGACTACTTGGTGTAACTCCACTGAATTACTGGTAATAATAGCTGTGTCACATACATTCCCTTGATACAAAAATGTCATTTTCTTTTACGTGGTGCTGTTAAACAGAGATCTCATCTACAGGGCTGAACATAACAAATAAACAAGAACAATGCATGTGTAGAGATACTGTATAGAGATGTGTAGATGTGCATGGGTAGATTTTTATGTGTACAGATTCTGCAGGGTTTCACTGAGCAGAGCTGCAGTGTGGGCTATGAATCATACAATACACACATCACAGACTGCAGGGCTTCATTGAGAATAGCCACAGCATCAGGTATGAATCATACGACAGGATTTCAGAGCTCAGGGAAAAGCTTACTGAAAATCTATCTCCCTGCACCAGGGAGCAGTGTGGAGCTGACAGGACCTGCAAGCTACTTCAGACAGCATCAGTGTTTTTTCATGAAAACAAACGCCGGGACAGCTGTTCTGGCCAGCTGGGCTAAACTGGCTCCAACAGAAAGTGGCAGAATTGGAAATGCAGTAAGGTTTCAAGCCACTGCCATGGTGTGTGTGCATTGTCTGGCCTGCATTTTCACCTTAAGACTAATCTGTAACACAGGGAATAGGTCTTGTATAGAGTAACCCTGGAAAAAAAGCTGTTAAAGGGTGAAAGAACTTGTATATCATTACAATGATCTATCCTTTGTGTACGAAAATAGCATGGAATTAATAATAGTAATAATAATGCATTTTATTTATATTATTTACAATGCACTTTTAATTTAGGTGAAAATCTGAAAGTACTATAAAGATAAAATCAATATAAACATGTGATGGCCCGAGTAACGATGACGAATGTTAAATACAATAACAAGCATGAGTAGCACAGCGAATATGGGCGGTGGAAAATCAACATGCACATAACTGTTAACGCTAACATGAACCCCTACAATGACAGACAAGCCTCGCTCTACATGCAGGGGTGTAAATACATACATACATCATTGACTTGTGAATAAGATGCAGGTGTCTCATAAATAGGGTGGCGTGGTTACATACAGGAGGGCAGTTACGGGCAAAACAGTCCATTAACACAAGTCTGCTAACACACGAGGCTGCTAGTGACAGTGGCACTGTTAACCTGGAAGAGTATACAGCATCAGTGACTGGCTACATCAGCAAGTGCATTGATGATGTTACTGTCTCCAAGACCATCTCCACACGCCCCAACCAGAAGCCATGGATGACTGCTGAGGTGCGCATGCTACTGAGGACCCGTGACTCAGCCTTCAGAACAGGTGACAGCGAGGCTCTCAGGAAAACAAGAGCCAAACTGTCACGTGCGATCAGGGAAGCAAATCGTGCGCACACACAGAGGATCCATGGACACTTCAAAGACACTGGTGACACACGGTGCATATGGGAGGGCATTTGGGCCATTACTAACTACAGGGAAACACCACCTTCCTGTGACAGTGATGCCATGCTCCCAGATGCACTGAATGACTTCTATGCACGGTTTGAAGCGCAGAACAACGTTGCAGCAGAAAAGTCCATCCCTCCGCAAAATGAGCAGGTGCTGTGCCTGATGTGAGGCGTACTCTGCGTAGAGTTAAACCACGGAAAGGTGCTGGACCAGACAACATCCCGGGTCGTGTGCTCAGAGAATGTGCTGACCAGCTTGCAGATGTCCTGACAGACATCTTCAATATCTCTCTGAGCTGCGCCGTAGTCCCAACATGCTTCAAGACCACCACCATCGTCCCCGTGCCTAAGAAGCCCATGGTGTCGTGTCTCAATGACTACAGTCCCATCGCACTCACATCCATCATCATGAAGTGCTTCGAGAGACTCGTCATGAGACACATTAAGACCCAGTTTCCCCCTTCTCTGGACCCCCTGCAGTTCGCGTACCGCCCCAACCGCTCTACAGATGATGCCATCTCTACCACACTTCATCTGGCACTCACACATCTGGATAAAAAGGGCACCTATGTAAAAATGCTGTTCATAGACTTCAGTTCAGCATTCAACACCATTGTTCCTCAGCATCTGTCTCGTTTTTGTTGTGTACTTGTATATAGCTGAAATGACAATAAAACCTCTTTGAACTTTGAACTTGAAGTCCCACAGCACGTGGTGGGCCATACCATGTGATGTGTGGGACAGGGGAGCTTGCTGTTACAAAAGATAAAAGCATATGATCATAAAAAATAAAACCTTTTCTAAATAAAAGTGTCTTTAAACCAGTTTGAAGTGAGTGTCTGTGGAACCCTCAGACAATCAAGAAGGGCATTCCAAACACGGGGGGCAGCTGAACAAATTGCACCATCCCCCATTGTGGGCAGTTTGGTTCTAGAATCTTGGAAGATGCACTTTACACCTAAGATTGTGACTAGAATTACAAGGCATAATAAGTTCCTTGAGCTAATCTGGTGCATTTCTATGAACACATTGAAAAGTTAGGAGGAACATTTTATAAGCAATTCTGTATGAGACACAGAACCAGTGTAAAAAATTTTATATTGATATAATACGTTCATATTTCCGTACCCTCATGAGTATACTGGCTTTGAATATATTGGAGTTTCTGGGTGTATTTTGCTGATATTCCAGTAAAAGCATATTACCATAGTCAAGTCTCAATGAAAGCAAAGCATGAACAAGAATCTCTGCAGCAGATAGTGTTAGAATAAAGTAGAGTTTAGAAATATTTTAGATTTTTTAGATCATCAGCATAACAGTGAAATGACATGCGATGTCATCTGATAATATCTCCAAAGGGAAGCATATAGACAGTAAAAAGAATGTGACCAAGAACTGATACCTGTGGTGCTCCAGAGGATACAGAGCATGTTCAAGATGTAAATCCTCCTAGTGACACATACTTAGTTTATCAGATAGATAAGACTGGAACCAGCTCAAAGCAGTCTTAGAAAGTCCAGTAGTGCCCTATAGAATTTTGAAATGAATGTTATGATCTTCTGTATCATATGCAGAGCTCAGGTTCATTAAAATAGGGAGGGAAATCCAGAATCAGCTACCATCAAAAGGTCATTTGTCACTTTCTGAAGGGCTGTTTCCATACTGTAGGAGGCACACTATCCAGACCAAAAGATGATTTTTCATAGAGTTGATTGTGAGTGAGACATTCTTGATGATGAGCAGCCACTACTCACTTTTGATAGAAAGAGCAAATTAGAGATATGTCTCTAATTAGCAAGACATCCAGGTCCAGTGTAGGCTTGAGGAAAGGCTGGATAATAGCAGTTTTAAAAGCAGATGGAACAGTCCCATTTGGAAGGATTCATTTATAACCCATATTATCAATAGACTAGGAGCCAGCATGCATAATTTCACTAGGGTTGTAGGCATGGGGTCCAGAGCACATATGGCAGATTTCATATTTTCCTATATTTTTGGGTGACACTGGTAAAAGAAAAGAAGCTAAAACCTAACAGTTGGGATTTCTGTAGCTGACAAAAGAGGAGCAGAATAGCTGGACATCTAACCTACAAATATTATAGATTTCAGACCTGAAAAAGTCCATAAAGTTATTACACTTCCCACCTGTTACCTCAATAAAAGAAGAATGCTGTGGCTGTAAAAGTTGATTTGTTGTAGTGAACAACTGTTCTTGAATTGCCTAAATGAAAATTAATGAGTTCTGAATACAATTTTGACTTTGCCTCTATTAAATGTGCCTTTTGGTGCTCATGATTTTATGGACAGTAAGACCACAGTGTCTAAACCATCTCTCTAAAGTACATCCAGCAGTTTTCATTTTCTGCAATTCAGGTGTAAACCTCAAGACTGGACTTGAGCATAATGATTAAACACACAGGCCAAAGTTGGAATTCCCCTGATTCAGCTGCTGATGTAAAATTATAACAGATATATTTTGGAGATTTTTTTAACACCTGCCCAATTACAATTGCTCATGTAATGCTTTGGCTTAGGTTTAGTGGAAAGGCACTGAAGTGATAGGTCCATGAATATCACCTTATGATCGGTCACACCAAGATCATAAACCTGCAAACTATTAACCAGAGTAGAGTCTGTGAAAACAAAATCAAGGCTGTGTCCTCGATTGTGAAAGGGAACATCAATGTATTGCTTAATACTAAGGTCGCAGTGTGGCAGCAAGAAGGGTTATCAATAATGTTTGATTGTGTGATTAAAATTTCCTAAAATGATAAAATTAGTAAATGTAGTTCACAGAAATGTAACAAACTCTTGGATCTCTGAAATTAATGATGCATTATATTTGAGAGGACAATAAATGAGAAGCAGTGTCAAGATGTTTGGGCTCTTGCACTTAAGAGCAAGGTGTTCAGAAGACAACAACTCAGGTGTCTCTGCGGACCCTTTCAGCTAGGACTAAAGTAGGATGGCTAAGCCACCACCATAATGTAGGGCAGGTGAAGGGTGAACACACTGAAGTGCCGGCGTCTTGAACGTGATAAGGAATGGAACTAACTGAGGAAGCCACAAGGAAGGGGATTGATCGAATAGAATAAATAAGTAATAGGTTTAATAAAAGAAACAGACTAGCAATACAGAATAGAATGATGAACAAACAAGATAACATAAGAATAACATGCTAACAGGGTGAGGGCAAGAACTAGGTAACAAAGGAAATAAACACTAAGGAAAGATGAACGGAGAATAACGATGAGGTATGAAACTAGGACAAGTGGGGAATACACAGAACCAGGCTACGTAAGAGACAAACAATAACCTAGACAAAAACCACAGGTAAACAGAACTCAAAGGAAAACCAGACAACACTTGCATATATGAAAAGGGGATGAGAAACCTAAACAGAAACTGATGAGGAAAGAGAGCGGAATAAGACAAGTGAACACTAACAGGGAAAATAACGTAGACAAAAACACAGATAAAAAGTACAACAGATGAGAGAACAGCAGAAAACTATCAAACATGAACAGGGAAAGCAATATGGACAGAGAGGGGAACTGGGCCTGGAACGCGGAGAGAAATTACATGAGAACAAGAGAGATCAAGCAGGATATACCAAAACAATGACCAACAAACAGAAGATGAAGAGAAGGGGTTTAAATAGACACACGAATTAGGGACAAACTAGGAAGAGCTGGAGATAAAGGGGAGGAGACAGGGAACTATGAAAACAGACGAAAGATGGAAAACACGGAAGCGATCAGGAAGCCAGGGAAACGGGAGACACTCCGGTCCGTGAGTGTGACAACCACCATGACCAGAGTTGTGTGCTTTTTCAATGTAGGCACATTGAAATGTACAGCTAAAATGAGCTCCATGTGTTGTTGTGAATCCCAGACTAGGTTACATTTTAAATGCTTAAAACTGCTGTTAAAACATATAAACATTATTTAAAAATTATATCACTGATAATCAACATGACTAAAATGCTAACGTAATCTAGAACTAACTTTCATTATTTAAAATGATCTAAAATTATCAAGAGGAGCAGTGGCCAGTGTGTGCCAGTGTTCCCTCTCCCCTGCAGCGTTTCAAGGAGAATTCACACAAACCACTTTGTTACCAGCTATTAATAACTTTTTTATAAGTTCATTTGTATAAAAATGTAACAAATTGTAACAAATGGGATCAGGTTTGGAAAGATCTATTCTTTTTTTAATTGGGAAAAATATGTGCTAAACTATAAAATAACCATATAATCACAGTTATCACCAAATGCAATGAGCTTGATACTGTATATGGCATCTCCAGTTTAAGATCAACAATCAGCAAGTTAAAGCTCATTTATTAAAGGAATTTGATCAGGAGATCCATACATTACAAAGGAAAACAAACCAGCAAACAGGGCAAAAAGAGGCTGAATAAATTGTAAAATAAGTGGCGTGGTAAACTAGGTGTAGTGCTGAGGGAAGCTAGGCAGGAAGAAATCACAGTGATGAGCATGTTTTATTAAGAGTATTTCCACGGCCATAGTCATTAGCAAGGTCTGAGTCTGATAAGACATCAGACACAGAAACGAAGATAGAGAGCATATTGACTCAGACAAAGACAAAACCCCAGAGAGAACTGGGAATACACGGAGATGACAGTTTAATTACATACAGGGAGATGACAGTTTAATTACATACAGGGAGATGACAGTTTAATTACATACAGGGAGATGACAGTTTAAATACATACAGGGAGATGACAGTTTAAATACATACAGGGAGAGGACAGTTTAATTACATACAGGGAGATGACAGTTTAATTACATACAGGGAGATGACAGTTTAAATACATACAGGGAGATGACAGTTTAATTACATACAGGGAGATGACAGTTTAATTACATACAGGGAGATGACAGTTTAAATACATACAGGGAGAGGACAGTTTAATTACATACAGGGAGATGACAGTTTAATTACATACAGGGAGATGACAGTTTAAATACATACAGGGAGATGACAGTTTAATTACATACAGGGAGATGACAGTTTAAATACATACAGGGAGATGACAGTTTAATTACATACAGGGAGATGACAGTTTAAATACATACAGGGAGATGACAGTTTAAATACATACAGGGAGATGACAGTTTAAATACATACAGGGAGATGACAGTTTAAATACATACAGGGAGATGACAGTTTAAATACATACAGGGAGATGACAGTTTAAATACATACAGGGAGCTCACAGCTAGGGCAGTGAGCCCATAAGGGTAATCATTATGGGGGCTAGGATTGGAATGGATGAAGATGACGGTCATGAATGAGAACAGGGAATTCTGGGAATCCTTCTCCTTGGGCAAAGGCAAGTTACAGGTGTGTTACATTGCTATGAGTGACATATGTTTTACACACATAACACAGAACACTGGGGTCTCAGAATGATAATGATTAAGTAAAATGACTGGAAAAATGATTGAACTGAGAAGTCAAAATATCTTTTTAATTTATGGAGAAATTAATGAGGGTTTTCTGCTTGTAGTAAACTCATACTGTTCAATTGTACATGATCAACATTCTTCCCTCTTTTGTAGAACATATTCTTTATACAAGTGCATAAAAACTAGGATAACTGAATGAGTTAACTCATCCAGGTTTTGTGTGAAAAATTAAAACTATTTCAATAGATCCCAACATCTTGAATTCTGTAACCCCTGGTGTGTTGAGCACCTCCACTAGAGTCCACCCCAGTCACCTCTACTGAAGTCCAGCCCAATCCAGTTTCAACAAGCTTTTGATGCTTGGGCTCTCTCTTTTTTACAACTTCATGATAAACTCAAGTTGGAGATATGTTGCATGATTTTTGAATATGGTGAAGTTGGACATTTTGGAAGTGTGCACTTTTCATGAATGTATTTTCCATTAACATTATATCACATTGTGATTTTGCCTCATTATGGTTATGTACCATTATGATTATGTCTAATGTTGTATTATAATTATGTGCCATGATACTGTATTATAGTTACATCCCATAATGAATTATAGTAATGTCTCATAATGTGATATGAGTATATTCCATGATGTTCCATTGTGGTTATGTCTCATTATGATTGTTTCATTATGTTCCATTACAATTATGTTACAAACAAGGCAGTTTGTTGTATTTGATGTTCAGGCTTTATTTTCAGATTGGTGTTTTTATCCACTTCTATTTCTAATAATTAAACATGAATCTAAGTCAAAAATAACAAGATGCTGGCACCAAAGGGAATATAAATGTAAAATTCACCTTATAATTTTGTTAAAATTTGACACTGGAACTTTCTAGCACAGATGTTATCCAGAGATTGGTGTGACGATGAGTGATTAAGCTGAGATAGTGGTTTACAGTGCAGTGTATCTGTGCTATTGCCTCATGCTAGACAATCTTGTGGGTTTTATCACACTAACTGTAGTTACAAACTGAGCTCAAGAACCAAGTAAGATATGACAACTTCTCTCCCTGCGCAGAATAATGAGACTGCAGTTTATCTTGGTAATTGCAAGACATATAAAGCATGCTTGTCAGTCTCTCCTTACAAGTCAATTATGGTATAAATGGCTATATACATGATAGTAAACCAGAATTTCCTTCTACTCTGTAAATAAAATTAAATAAATCAGTAAACTCCTAAAATCCCTGATTTATCTTAAAAATAGAGACATAAAAAAGAAAATGTGAAATAATTCGTAATATTTTTTTTTTTTCTGTATTGCTACAGTGATAAGTGCTGCATCTGTAAAATATTTCTTGAAAGTTCTGAGCTGCAGCCTTGACACCCAGAATAGTCTGCAATGATTAAATGGGTCAAGATAATCAATAACTGGATTCCAGGTTGAATCCCATGTGCATTATTGCTAAAGCTCTGATATAATAATTTCACATTATAAGCATTCTGCAAAGAAGGAAACACTTCTCAACTCAGTGAAAGAACAAATACTGGTTGAAATGCAGATAATTTTAGAGTTTAATGTTGCTGAAAACTATATATCAGTGTTTTCCCCTCATGTCATTAAATAATCATTATCATCATCATCATCATCATCATCATCTACCATCTATCATTTTCACCACTTGAAAATCTAAGACTGTCAACTTTACTAAGTGAAATAGAAACTTTAAAATTTACTCCTTGACACCATCTGCATATCAACTGCATTTTTCCCAAAGAATTGAAGTAGGCTGACCATATGTCCTCTTTTGAGGGCCTTAAGTGTGTCTGGCTGAGATATCTAAAATGCCTAAAATGTCTAGGATTTAGTGTTACTTTCATGTTGCCCACGTTAATGTTGACATTTCCTTTCTACAGTCTCCAGACACTGTGTTGCTGAACAAGTTTAATGCCTCTCTTTTTTTACTTGGTAAACACTGATGTTACGTCCTGTGTCTACGTGTCATGTGTATGTGTCTGTGGAGTGCTGTTCTGTTCAGTTCCAGATCCAGTTCTGGTTCCCCATTTGCCTGCAACCCAGATCCAGTCCAGTGTTCCACTACAGATCTACAAAAAAATCAAAATCAAATCAAAATGTATTTATATAGCGCTTTTTACAACAGATGTTGTCACAAAGCAGCTTTACAAATGCCTAAGTACAAGCCTCCAATGAGCAAGTCAATGGCGACAGTACCAAGGAAAGACTCCCTAGAGCATGAGGAAGAAACCTTAAGAGGAACCAAGACGCAAAGGGGGGCCCCATCCTCCTATGGCCGACAATGGTCACCACAATAATAGCAATTTTAAGAGAAAAATAAATAAAAAAGGGAAAAATATGCAATTAATGTCTAGTCCAATTTTCTAGAGGTCCTAGTCTTGTTCCAATGGTGTGCATGTGTCCAAGACCCATCCCACAAGAACATCCATTAAGGGCAAAGGAGAAGTTGGCTAGGGTGGAGGTGTGGTGGGTTACAGGAGGTGACATCATGGAGTGCTAGGAGTAGTCATGGTAGCTCATTAACATCATGATATACCACAAGAGAATGTCTATTAAGGGCAATGGAGAGTAGCTGGCTGGGGTGGAGGTGTGGTGGGCTACAGAAGGGGACATCAGGGGGTGGTGGGAGTAGCCATGGCAGCTGAGATGGGTTGGCAGTTGAAACATCATGACATCAGGAGTAGGTGTTCCTTGGCAGAAAGAGAGACTAGTATAGGCATCTCCAAGTACGAGGGTGTGTAAATACTTCACACTCACTGTCCAGTCCTGAAATAAGGCCCTGCCTATATGTTCTTGTTTAATACATCAGCACATTTAGAACTACCTTGATCTCCTCTGAGGTTTATTTTCTTCAGTTCCATTTCCATTCTGTTATCCATTTGACCCATAACGCTTGTTACGGCCTGAAGGTAAGACGAGGTTGTAACATAATTGAGGGCTCGTCCTTTTTTTCCCCCGTATTCCCCTGTATCTCTCTCTTGTGCTGGTGTTTGTTTTGTTCTGGTTGGTGGGCTTTTTTTTTGTGATGTCTGATTGTGCTGTGTGTTATATACCATGGCTGCTAGCATTGACCTGTTTGATTCTAGAACATCCGATTCTAGAACAATTTGATCAATGTTGGAAGGTAGACCTATTGTTAATTGCTGATTTCTTTGGTGTAGCTGTGTCTCACTCTGCTACTAAACATGAGTTTAAAGGATTGTTGGAGGCTTGCCTTGCAAAGGATGGAATTCTGCCTTAAAGTGTGGATTCTCTGGATGTTGTGACAGGGCCAGCTCAGAGAGCTGACGCAGCGAAAGCTGGGCTGTAGTCGGCTCTGTAGTTCAGCCTCGCATGGATCCCCAGGTTTCTTGCTCCCCTGGGGTAGAACCCTCATTGCTGGTGATGCTAAAGGAGCTGAAGCTGGAAATTAAGAAAGAGGAACATGAGTCAGAGCTTCTACCGATAGATGCTGACAAAGTTGAGTCTCTGCCAGGAAAGGTCCATACCTCTTCCTCACAAAGCTGCTTCCACAGCACCACTAAGTTTAGTGCCTCCTGGTATGCCAGTACCTAAGCCTTGTTCCTCTCGGGTGTCTGCTGATCCAGGCCACTCTGTGCCCACCACTGGTAACACCCAAGAAGTGTGGTCCTCCCTGACCCTAGAACAGAGCTTAGACTATGATGTGAAGGCTGCAGTCCCTCCCTTGTGTGTATGAGATAATGCCTGAAGTGTACACTCAGAATTTTAGAAACCAGCCAGACATACGTAGAATTCAAGTACATGTGATGTACTTGAACAGGAAGTGTGTAATTTAGCTACTGCTGCTACATTAGCTGATGAGTTTGTGTTAACTCAGAGCACGGTTTTCACTGCACCTTTGCCCCACAGTAAAGTCACTTAACACACCCTGGGAATACTATGTACTCCTCTCAGATACTTCTGCTTCTGCTTTCCCCATTTGAGACACATGAGTGTTTTTATTGTCATGAGTGTGGGCACATTATTGCTAACTGCCCTGCACTTAAGTGCAAGAATGCTCGTTCAGTGCAGAAAGTCAAGGCCATAATCACATTGCCTTCAGATATATCCTCACCTCCTACTGCTGGTTCTGTTTTCCAAACTTTTATTTTGACAGGTAAGTTTCTCTTTCTGAATTTGATGTGGTGAACAGCCTCTTGTGGGTTTACAGAACACTGGAGCAGCTGTGTCTTTTATATTAGACAGCATGCTGCTTTTTTCAGACATATTTGCAATACTTTGGGCATACTTTGATTTCTGCTTCATGTTTTTTTGAGAACAGATAGATTTAGCTGAATGGTCAGAGTGGCCATAAGTTCTGCATCGTCTGTGACTGGTGTTTCATTTATTTTAGAGAATGACATTGCCGATGGTAATGTGTTTTCTTTGGCTGAAGTAGTTACAATCCCTATTGCTGATACTTTGGTTACTGCTCAACAGGACCTGCCTGCAATATATCCTGCTTGTGTTTTAACTTGTGTTCAGACTTGTAAATTTGGTGATAAAGTGTCTTTTCCCAACACATTTGTGTGTGATGCCCCTGAGCTTGCTGCTGCATCTGTGTCTGACTATACTGTACAGCTATTGCTGATTGGTCTCTGTCTGATTGGGACACAGTTTACCAAATGGTTGTTCCAGAACAGTTACATTTACATTTACATTTATGGCATTTAGCAGATGCTCTTATCCAGAGTGACTTACAAAAGTGCTTTTTCATTTACTTCTAGTAGAGTACAGTAGGTTAGAGTCCAACATACCAATGAACTCGAATACTGTAGAATACAGGAATCAGTGCTGATACCTAGAAGTACAAAAATACATAAGGTCTATCTTAAACAATGATAAGTGCAATAAACAATAAGTGCTATAGTTTGTTAAACAACATAAACAATACCCTACAATAAATATTAAATTAGTCAGTCAATATGGGAGCAGTGTCAGTTGTCCTTTAAATATTCTGCACATAGATGGGCCTTCAGTCTGCGTTTGAAGACTGCAAGGGACTCTGCTGTCCAGACAGCAAGTGGGAGTTCATTCCACCATTTCGGAGCCAGGACAGAAAATATTTCAGATCTCATATGCTGTTTCTGGCTCATAAGCAAGGTGTTTTATGAGCAGTGGTTTTCTGTTCTTCCTTCTGCCCTGAGTTACCATTGAGTGGCTTTGTTGCATGCTGTTTGCAAATTAGCCAGCAAAAACCTGTGTTCTACCCATACAGCTATGAAAACACGATTTGACTGTAAGTCAAAATTGCGATCGTGTTCTTGCTCTTCTGCCCATTACAGGCTCCTCCCTGAGTAATCAATTTTTTGACCCCTTTGTGAAGTCTAATGTGTCTTCCACAGATGTTAGGTACCTCAATAATCAGCGCAAGTTGTGTCTGTGTCAAATAAACCTGCATAAGCCATGTGTAGATCACCAAAGACCCTTCAGATTGCTCAGTTACCCAACAATCCCCATCTCTGTTGCCTGTTCAGGTTGTTACCACCACTGTGGCTACTGAATACTCACCTGAACAAGATGACCTACATATTGTCAGAAATTGCACACCTTGTATGCCTCTCCCTAATTGAATCACATTGCAATGAGTATGAAATTCCCACTTTCTTTTCTGATGTCCCCACTTGTATCACTATTTTGCAACATGACATAGGTTCCCGTCCACCCATTACACAACATCCGTATTGTGTGAACCCACATAAGCATTCCATTATACATACGGAAACTGAATACCTTTTTAGAAGTCCCTAGTCTGTGGTGTTCCCTATGCCAATTGGTGCCAAAGCCGGATGGCTTTCGCCTTTGTACAGACTATAGAAAAGGCAAATGCTATCACCATCCCAGATTCGTTTCACATGAATGGAGGATTGCACTGATCGGATCAGTTAGGCTGCTTAAGTTAGTAAGCTCGACTGGATCAGTTTGGCTGCTTATGCTCGTAAGCTCAACCGGATCTGTTTGGCTGCTTACATTAGTAAGCTCAACCTGTTAAAAGGTTACTGGCAGGTTTCGCTTTGAGATATCTGCTTTTGTTACCCCCGAACAATTCCTACAATACACTGTAATGCCATTTGGCCTCAGATATGCCCCCTCCACATTTCAGCTTGGTCTTGTGCCAAACTGTGAATCTCATTTGGATGATATGGTAGTCTACTCACACACACCTGGGATTATGACATGTAAGTGTTAGAGACCGCATTTAAGAAATTACAGAAATCCTCCCTTGTTTTGAACCTACACAAATGTGAATTCTGAAAAGGGGAATTAATCTACCTAGGCAAGTCTGTTGGATGGTACTGTGTGCCCTCCTGATGCCAGAGTACAGTTTATCGACACTTTTCATCCCCCTTCAACAAGATGACAGCTTAGACGCTTTTTAGGCATAACAGGCTATTATTGTTGTTTCTGTAACAACAGAAACAACAATAGGTCCCAGACCCAGACCTGCCAGGTAGCCTTTGACTCTGTAAAGGTCCCAGACCTGCCAGGTAGCCTTTGACTCTGTAAAGTCTTTATTAATTAGCACTCCCATTCTTGTTACACCTGATTTCAGCTGCCCATTTAAACTTGAAGTAGATGCCAGCAGAACAGGACAACAGTCTTTGTTTTCTAGTGTGGGTTTGTTTGTTGTTTTGGCCTGGGTCACTCATAATGTCAAACATCAGTGTTACACTTTGTATTGTATATATTATATGCTACATATCTGTTTGTATAATACACTGGCACATTTAGAACTACCTTGGTCATCTCTGAGGTTTCTTTTCTTCAATTCTATTTCCATTTTGTTTAGCGGTTTAACAGATTACACAGAGTTTAAAATTGAGAATTAACTTGCCATTGGCAACATTTTTCTGGTGGTAGTGCACAAGGAGTTATCATATAACTTGAATATTTTCAAGTTATAGGATTCAGTTATTTCACTAAAAATGTCCAGTGAGTATGACTGAGCACACAAAAGGAAGAATTTTTATACCACCATACCAAAATGAACAACAGGACCATTATTGTTAATGTACTTGTTTCCCAGGTTGATCCAACAGTTCTTTTTGCACTGTAACAAGTGTAACACAGAGTTACATTCACAGTATTGATCTAAACATTTAAAGTGAACTGTGAAATATGTTTTGTTGCTGTTGTAATAGGTTTACGGGATTAGTGCACATAGTATTCTCAAGGCATACCAAGTGTAGGATTTATCCTATGTTAACTCTATTAGCTGTAGTTGGATTGAATCGCTACTGTGCTTGCTTTCTCTACCCAGATGTCCACCCAAAGAGGAAATGAATCAGCTCAACACACACACACACACACACACACACACACACACACACACACACACACACACACACCCCTTTGGTCAAATTCCACCATGTAATCAACAACTATGTAGAGGGAGCTGAAAATGTAGAAGGAGCTGAAAATATAGTCTTGGTGAGAATGAATGTGCTTTTTAAATTGCTCTCAGTCAAAGTACAATTTTACAGGTGTTCTTCTATGGGTTCAACATCTTTCAAGCAACAGGCCATATCACTTTCATTTACTTTGAAATGGTAAGAACTTACTTTGGTTTTAGAACAACAAATGACTAACACAATCTAAGTGTGATATATAGCAAAAGGAAGGGGTGGCACACACATCTCCCACCCACAGGTAAATCTTTCTATGTAGGAATCAGCAGTCAAAAGCACACAGGAAACATCAGCCAAGCCCCACCCACTTTATTCTGCATATATCCCAATCCCACACAAGCACCAGCAACCCAGTTTACTTAACTGTAGAGTAGATCCAGAGGATAGCAAACCTGGTAATCATGCTAAAAGCCTCAGGGTAGAGTGGGTGGGTGGAGTCCCTATGTCAAAGCATTAGGCAGTGCTTATGATACTGTAAACACAACACTCAGTGTACAGAGAACCAGGGTCTCCCAGCTGGCACTAGTGCTTGTAACACACCCTCCACCACTCCACATAAAAAGTTTGATCTTCATCAAAGCTGATTTTGTTTAGTTTTTATGGCATCTAAAAAGGGGTGTTAGTGTTAGTGAAGCCTTAGTGTTAAGAGTGCATTGATTTTACTGGGATCACTTATATCCCCTTTATCAGCTGTCTCCTACACCTAAAATGAATTTAAAGACCATCTGTTTCAACAGCTTGTTTAACACGACACTGTTAGTATCAGGCTTACCGACTAATAAGAATTAGAAAGTAGAGCAGAAGCAGTATGTAATGCTGGCATTTTACCCCTATCTACATCAGTCTCAAAGACATTTTTCTCTCTCTCTCTAGTTTCTGGATACCAAGGGCCACACTTTCAGCAATTTTTATTCAATTTGTGATTTTTGCCTATAGTTCTTATAAAATTACTTCGGCCCACTGAGCCAAAGACGGCCAGGCTACTATTTCTACAACTAAAAGAGACAATTCACTTTTAAAAAGATTATTTATTTATTTAAGCAAATGTATGTTCTCAAAACTGTAAATAGACTTCATTAGAATACAATTTTTTATATAGCTCGGAATGCTATTTATATAATGTATTGTCATGACAGTGTGCTATATAAATAAATTATTATTATTAATATTATAATAATAATAATTATTATTATTATTGCTATTATTGCTATTATTGTTATTATTACTCTGTCAAAAGGTTTGATTAGATAAATGATTAGATAAATAAGCTTTATTTATCTAATCATTTGTATCTCTTGATGTGCACATTTTGGTTTGCTACGTCCCTGGACCACTGAATGCAGGTCCTTGCTGAGTTGTCTGAAAGGAGATATTGCATATGAATGTCAACATTCTCGCAGCCTTGCAGACTGAGATTGCATCGAAACCTTCAGGAAGTTGTGTCAGAGATGTCAGCCTGGCTCAGTGGGCAACATTATGGAGGGGCCCGTGGTGCACTGCAAGGTGTCCTGTGTGTTGAAGACACTCTTGCTAGTACAGCCAGGCAGTGCAACAGGGCTCAGCACAACCTCCCAGATCCTCCTGATTGCATTAAGGCTGCCATGATGGGTGACCACTATCAGACAGGCATGCAATATTCCGCTCCTGCATGATGCATGACCATTATCAGACAAGCGAACAATGCACCACTCCTGCATATTGGTGACCATTATCAGACAGGTGTACAATGCAGCACTCCTGCATATGGATGACCATTTTCAGAAGGCATACAATACCGCACTCCTGCATATGGATGACCATTATGAGACAGGTATAAAATACCACACTCCTGCATATGGATGACCATTATCAGACAGGCATAAAATACCGCAGTCCTGCATATGGATGACCATTATGAGACAGGTATAAAATACCACACTCCTGCATTTGGATGACTGTTATGAGACAGGCATAAAATACTCCACTACTGCATGATGGATGACCGTTATCAGACAGGCATACAATACCTCACTCCTGCATATGACTGCTATCAGACAGGCTTTACATACCCAGTTGTTGACTAAAGAACCATCCAAATGCAAAAGGTCTATAAGAATGACATATTATTATGACTTTATAGTTTTTTGTTGTAGTTTTGGGTTTGGTTAAATAATTATATTTTTTTAAAAGATTTTACACACTTAAGACTTTGTATTTGACACATACAGATCTTACACTATATAAATGCTTATTGTAATGTGAAACACTAAATGTAAATGTGTGATATTTTGCATATGTGTTTCATATAGGATTTGGGCAGCTCATTTGAGTATGGGTATCATGTACTTTATATTAAATACTGTATATTATATACTGTATTTCATGTACTGTATACTTTATACTGTATATTTGCCTATGAATTGCTGCTTAAATATGATTTTGTTACTCTGTATAGCTCTATTCAGGATCAGGCTTCTGGTTAGCCTAGGCCTACATGTGCCAAACCTTAAGCCTGTTTTATAATGTAGGTTTGCACAGGTAGTAAATACTTCATTTCCACTATAACAGGCAGTTTAACTAATTTGCCCTCATGTGGGTATATGGAAACCATAATTTAGGAAGAAAAGGCTTCTCTTTTTAGATGTTTGAGATTCTATTCATCATATCTCTGATGAATGATTTTGTCAGGTATAGTGATAATGTCTGTGTCAGGGGAGAGTGGTGTCATATTCCCCATTATATTTCTAACTCTAACCTAACCTAGCCCTTTCCCCTAACCTAACCTAACCCCGAACCCTAAACAAACCTAACCATAACCCCAAAAAGGAGAAACTGGCATAGAAGACAAGTTCTCTAACCTTTCCCATCTTTTCCCTCACCTTCATTTTTTAGCCTTGTATGTCCTGCCTTACCTCTGATTCAAAGCATGTCCTGCTTTGGCTTCTAGGCCACATCTATGAACCATAAGAAACAGCAGTAGTTTCTTTGTACCAGCCTTATATGCAATGCAGCTTCCTCTCTCAGGGTATAATAAAGAAAAGATTTCCAGCAATGAGGCAGATGTCTCACTTATTGTACACTTTCAGTCTGTTTTCTAATGTAACGTGGGGTGGCCCGAGTGCCAAAGGGCGTGGAGCAGGATGCACAGATTTCCTCGACTTGGACAAACATTTAATTGAAACATAAAGACAACGGCACTCACATGTATTACAAACAATGAACGCAACACTGTTACCACTGAACAAACACGATAAACACGGTTACATTTAACAACGACAAGAAGAACATTTAACCTTAACACATTACGCCAATAATAACTGACAACACTGCACACAACGACAAGAGTTTAAATACACAAAGACTAACACAATACAGGTGTGTGCAGGTGTGGCTACGAACGTGACCCTCCTACTGCACGTGGCTGGCCAAATCACGTGCCTCGCGGGAGGCAAGCGTTCGGTGACATCTAAGTGAATAGTGTTTGAATAGTTTGAACTGTTACAGTACACAGCTGAAGAGCACATCCTCTGGATAAGAGAACAGATCCTCTTATACATAAAAGATCTTTGTAGACTCTGCTTGTCAGCTGGGACAGTTCAGACCTTCACCGCTCTCAGACAGAATAATCCAGCATTTCATATAGAGCCAAGAGTCTGCTGTCACAAAGTGTAAAATGTGCTGTTTACACCAGGCATTTTGGATGTGAGAGATAAAATAACCTGCACCACTTCCAGTCCACCATATTGTCATATATATGGGTAATGCATGTGTGGGTGGCAACCAAAGATTATCCCTGTAATCAGAGGAAAATCTATTCTAGAAAAGAGTATGTTCAAAGTCTACAACTTCACCAAAACAGCAAAATATGAACTTAGCATAGTTAAATTAGACCCATTCAGACATCTTGCCATTTCTCAATAGCAAGAAAAATTTAGTAGTTTATTGCTGTTTTACTTAATGCTAATTCTAAATCTGAGGTTGCTAATCCAGATTAACCCAAGGTACTCCACATGAATACTGTTCCATCTTCCAGCATGTCTAATCCAGGAAAATCACCTGCCTCAGATGTTGGGAACTTGAATTTAGCAAAAATATGATTTGGCTCTAGCTCCCAACTAAAATAATTCTAAATAATGTCTTAAATAATGTTCTAAACAAGATTATAAAGAATATTTGTGTACTGTTTTGTTCACTATTGAGGTTTTAACATTATGAGAGGTTTCATCATTATCTCTTAATCATCATTAAGAGAGCTATTTGTTCCTTGTTTTTTTGGATAATGTTTCTGTTTTAATCCATGCATAACTGTAAGCATATGCAACTTTATTATTTCACAACAACAAAGGCAACATCTTTAATAAGAACAACTAACAACTGTTAAAGACTATAACTCCAACCTCCAGGGCTTTATGTGCTGCCTTCCTGTGGCTATCAGATATTTATAGCACAGCTCAGCAGTGAGTGAGTGAGTGCATGCGTGAATTAGTGAGAAGGTGGGTGAATAGGTGAGTGAGTAAGGGCATCTCATCATATGGTTTCCATCTCATCCAGTTGTAGTTTATCTATTACATATGATGTGTGTCATCTCTCTTTCACTGAATCTGTGTTTTCAGCAAAATGTAATGAATGAATCTGCTACTGCACTGTACATTACCATTCACCTACACAACATTACCATACACTCACTGCACAAGTTTTGTTTTATTTTGTAACAAATTCATTTCTGCGCAGGAAGTATTTTCATACACCTTTAGAATACATCGAACAATCAGTGTACAGAGTACAATCTGTGTTGTCTGCAGGTAAGCGTATGTAGATCTTAAAGAAAATACAAGTGAAAGGAAATTCACTGTACATGAAATTATTTTTATTAATGATCATTCAAATCATCTCCACTGTGTGGTGGTAGCTAAGTGGTTAAGGTACTGAATCTATAATCAGAAGGTTGCTACTTCAAGCCCTACTACTGTTGGGCCTCTGAGCAAAACCCTTAACCCTCAAGTGATTAAGTTGTATTCAGTCATAGTTGTAAACTGCTTTAAAAAAACAAAGTGTCAGGTAAAACTAAATAAGATTTTTCAAAGAACTAGGAAAAATTCTACTACTTTTTCTGATAATGTGAGCTAAACCTTTGACATGCTAATGTTTGAGCCAGGCTGGCATTCTCTGAGTGAAATTCTCACCATCTCCCAGAAACACAGAATAAGTCAGGAGAGTTTCTAATTGAGGGAAGAAACATTTTAACAACATCACAGCATTATTGCAATCTGCCATTAGTGTGGGATAATTGTATTTGGTGCAAGACTGCCTTTTATATTGAGGCTTTCATCTTGTTAGAAGAAATGAGAGAGCATTATAATGTGCTTGTGCCTCCAATATCCAAGATCCTCTCCAGCTCTCACTCATAGTCTATGAATCCCTTCTCAAGTGTTCACCTTTCCAGCTCTGACTTTATAAGCAGACACAGAAACAGGTGTAACCACATATTGTTTTGACAAAATTTCCAGATATGTCCAGTGTTATTTAACAAATATATAAATTTGTACTGTTAAATTCTGCTTTTTCTTCTTAAATATGTAACTGGGACCTTGCAGAGCTTTTCCGATTGCCATGCTACTGCACACACAGTAAAATCACTAGGGTTGCAGTAAAACATTTGCGAACCTCTTGGGATTACGTGTATTTGTGATAATTGTAACCCAAATGTGATGAAATCATCATTTAAATCATATGAATAATAAATAAAGATGACCGTTTCTAACACACACATATAGATGAGTTAAATAGTCAAGGCAAATTATAGAAAAATTATGTGAACCCTTATATGTAGTAACTAGGGTTACCATATTTACTGGCAATAATTTCAACCAAATTATTTCTGTAACTACTGATCAGTCCTAGACAGTAGGTAAAACATAATTTGGCATGTTCCTCTATGCAAAACCTCGGAAACACCTTGTTTCAGATGACAGAAGAATATTTCAGTAGGACTGAGTGCATTTGAGTTACAACACAAAGTATCTTCTGCCTGTTGTGGGCTTTCCCAAAGCTATACTGCATTACCCAACTTTTTTTGTGTGTGTGTTTTAGATCACAGACAGATACCCTGGCATTCTGTGATTGTCTACTCTCGTATAACTAGCTTGGTCTCTCAAAAACAGCAAGCCATTGGGCTCTGAGATGGCAAAGTAGCTTTTATGTCATAATTCACAACTACAAAGATGCTTTTATATTTGATGATATTGCAGTGTTTTATGTGTAGTCTCTTTAAAAATAATGCTGAGTGTATTTACCAATTTTTGTTTCATCTGTCAACAGAACATTGGTCAACTTGTGATGTGGAACATGTAGGTGCTTGTTGTGTTTTAGAGCAATGGATTCCTCTGTGATAACCATTAAAATACTACTCTGATCTGATGTCTTTATGATGATAAACTCATGAACATCAAGTGCAAGGGATACCTGTCACCCTAGGAACCTCTAGTACTGTGAGGATGCAGATGTACTGATCTTGCGTAAGAATTCTAGAGGGTGCACATGCACTCAACTTGTGTAAGGATTCTACAGGGTGCACATGCACTGATCTTGTTTGAGGATTCTACAGGGTGCACATGCACGGATCTTTGTAGGATGTCCACTCATTTGCAAAGTGCTGCTGAGGTTCCTCCATGTGGACACTGCTTGCTTTACTGTGACCTGCTGGAGGCATAGGTCTGTAGAAATGCTTTAGTAACCCCTTACAATCTTATTAGCTTCTACCACCTTTTTTCTAAACCTCTAAAATCTTGTCTTGACTGGGCCACAGTAAACATTATGCAGCAGTTCTGTTGTGGAAAGCAAGCAAGAAAAACTCTGTATTTTTTATTTATGGCAATGCAAGTCAAATCAGTCATGCATCTCATTAGATTACAACAGCTGATTCCAAAAAGCTTCTTCCCAAAATATTTAGTTACCTTTTCCATCATTAGCTTTGATTGCTGAAACCGTAAGTTCAATAAAGTTTAGCATTAAATGCTGTGTGTATCTGATTTACAGACTTTTTCTAAATACTCTAAGTGATACTGTGAGAGCTCATCAAACACTGCTGAGTTCACTGTGTGCCTATGGCATGAACATAATGTCATCATGTATTGTCCCTCAGACATGCTCTGAGCTGATGCTTCTAAGCATATGCAACTGGACAAATGCATAGCAATCCTACTCATGCTTAATCTGTTTAAAATATTAAAATAATGTCTTTCTGGAATGAGGCAGTGTGGTATGTCTCAGTATTACTGTAGTAACTGGTTTTCTCTCTCTCTCTCTCTCTGTGCATGTGTGTGTGTGTGTGTGTGTGTGTGTGTGTGTGTGTGTGTGTGTGTGTGTGTGTGTGTGTGTGTATGTGTGTGTGTGTGTGTGCGCATGTGCATAGATGATTTTCTTCCCTGAGGAAAGGATCAGCACACCCACTGCAAATCTTCCAGCACTATCTCTGCCTCTAACTCCCAGGTGAAACACATATACACACAGACAAACAGACACCCACACATGCACACTCACATACACAAGCACGCAAACACACACATGCAGTCAATGTTTGAGACACTAAACTGTGAGCCCACATCAAAATGTCTGGCACATCATAAATCAAGTTTCCTGCAGATACCCACAGAGATCTGATTCTTAAGTATCATAAGACAGATGGGGCTGCAGTTTGCTCTGGTACGGGTCGATCCCTGCAGCTCCAAGACATGTGGCCCCAGTCTACTGCTCACAGCATCACAGAAACATGCAGCCTTTCCGCAAAACCAACTAAGAATTTCAATAAGACCACAGATATTAAGTCTAATTGCAGTATTCCTCTCTCACAGACTTTAATCTCACCATTTTAAGCAATACAATATATCCCATCTATGTATTCTTTTAATGTACATTTGATGGTGAAAATGTGATTTAATGTAATAATCTAAAATATGTTAAATATTTACTATGTACTGGGCAGAAACAGAAGGTCAAATCTCTTACGATGAATTTCAGTGGCTCCTTTATCACTGTCATCTGCGGTTAGTTTGTGTTTTGAGTAAGAGCATTTGCTAACTGAATATGTTTTTGTTTCAGTAAGGATTGTTAAGGGATTGTAAGGATTATTAGTGATTGTAAGGATTATTAATGATTGTAAGGATTATTAAAGTCATTTCTGATTCTGCGTAGTGAATTCTGTCTTGAGAGATTATTCAAACTTGCCTCAGTTTCATCATGTTTGTTTATGTAAGGCCAGTTAAAGAGCAGTGCACCCCTTCTGCAGCTGGAAGGTCCTCTGAGATATCATGGCCTGGCATCATGATTGTGGCCCCTATGGCAGCTTCCAAAGGCAGACAGCAGTAACATTGGACTGTTGTAGTGAAGGCCAGGAACAGCATGCAGTGCCCAAAGGCTCAGAGAACTAGAACATATTAGGGCTCTGCCTTCATATCTACGGTCATATCAGCCACTAACATGAATCACTGCAAAGAAACACGGGCTCTGAATATTAAACAGTGCTGCTTTAATTATCCAGATTTTTTTCAATTAAGAAATTCAATCACCCATGTTTTAAAAAATATGCACTTTGCACTCATGATCCTTTTATGAGAGTTACAAATGAAGGAGCTTGTCTTTTTTCTCCAGTAAAGTGTGGTTGTATTAATGAATATGTACATACATATCCAGTGTTTGGTTTTTATTTCTGAGGGTGGGATAATAATAGGACCTAATTGCTGTTGTCATTTTTTGAAAAAGTACTTCAGCTTCTCATCTTTGATGTCAGCATAATGCTGAAATCCAACATGTATCTTACTGAAAGTGCTACAGAGGAGCAAGAGAGACACCTAGTGGAGAAAATAGGTATTCCTGGATTTGAGATTAGTTGGTTGACTAGTTTCCATCATTTATAATCACTGAAGCACAACCACAATAAGATTCACTGTTGAGAAATGTATGACCTTTGCATTTTTGCTGCTTGAACTGCAGGAAAAAAGATAAATGTCCTTTAAAAAAATGGGATTTCACAATATATTCACTTAAAAAGCATGGTGTGTAATCATTTTTATCTGTTGCCATTTAATCTACACCTGTAGAGATGTACAAAACTAGTGTTTTTAGCTATGCAACATATGTTTTTACAAAGGGCAGTATTTCAGTGTCACATACAGTGTCAAAAACCACCTAACAACTTGATTCAGTCTACCCCTGATTAACCCTAATCCTGATGCAGTCTACACCTGACTAACCCTAATCATGTCTAGTCTACACCCGATTAACCCTAATCTTGATCCACTCTACACCTGATTAACCCTAATCTTGATCCACTCTACAACTGATTAACCCTAATCCTGATCCTGATCCAGTCTACACCTGATTAACCCTAATCCTGATCCAGTCTACACCAGATTAACGCTAATCCTGATCCAGTTTACATCCGATTAAAACTAATCTTGATCCAGTCTATATTTGATTAACCCTAATACTGATCCTACATCCAGAGTGTGATGATTTCGGCATACAGTTTAACGGCTGAGTAGGAATTTTTAACTGTGATGTAAGCGGCCCTTTATTTTATCCACCTGCATAAAGAGCACACGGCAAAAACAGGCTTTAGCAGGCCTCTCTCAGCTGCGTCTTCTCTTATAAGGACACTTTTATTAATTATCAATAAGAAAAATAAAATTAAAACATTATGACATTTTTTTAAAATCAGGTAATAAGAATTACATGCTCCACATTTACTGAACAGCATGACATTCGTATGTAATTAACAGCGTAATTTAACATACCTGCATAAAGAGCACACACGGCAAAAACTGAGGCTTTAGCAGGTTTCTACCCTTCACTCTTCATTAAAAAGTTACGTTAGGAAAATTAGAACCAAACTAATCTCTAATAACGAGAGTTCCATGACTCATCTACAAACACGGGAATGCATTAAAGTTTAAATGTTCTGTGAACAACTAGCATCCATCTCTCACTTCAACAATGAATAGAAAAAAGGCTCTTAACCATATAAAACAGTATTTTAGTTGCACAACACACAACCAGTACATTATAAAATGGTTATGTGACTGAATGAACTGGGTTTATGTCGAAAATGAGAACATATTATACATATTTAGAGCTAAAAATATGGAGCAGCGCCACACACCTCTTATAACGGTGTTTTTCAAAGAGGACATTTGTGTGATTGCAGCCATCTATAACCCACACGACGACTGCTAAAACTCTGCCCACGCACATTAAATTACTTACTTTACTGAGTGGAAGGGGGATTCAAATTCAATATGCGGCAAATCTGTGCTGACTGTTGACTGCAGAGGAGCAGCAAGCTGTCATAAAGCTAGCAGCAAGGCAGTGCTATGCGCAATTATACAAGACGTGAAGCAATTCTGCATTAGTTGGAATTGAGTAAGTTGAGGAATAGCTAATTTGTCCTTTAATAACTGTTAAAGAGCTTGTTTGAGTTTATTCTGAGATATTACAGAGTTTTACCAGAGTGTCTTCAACCCTGAGACTCTACATGAAAAAAAATAAATTTCTGCTTTTTTTGCTCCTGAAAATCTGTCTGAAGGCTGCGGTCATTCGTAACTGGGGATCTAATATATGATAATATGATTAACATAGTGATAATATGATTTATTTTTTTTTAATCTAAAACAGGGCTTCATGTCGTTGATTTATGTCTGGTCTTTTTGCGCCATCTGCTGGTGTCCGCAGTATTATCCAAACTACTGTTTATGTAAAAAATGCAAAAAAGTCCATAAAGCTGAAACTTTACTCCAACATAATTAATTACTTCAGTCTGACTCACTTGACCTCTTAAGGGTTAATTGTACACTGGTGATTTTACTATGCAAAACATTTAAATAATTTGTAAGTACATGATTCCATTTATATATTATGATTTGTTCTTGGGTTACCCTGAAATGAGACATACTACAATAATTTTCAGAACTATGATCTAATGCATTTTTATTCAACCCTTTAAGGGTGGTTTTTGTTTTCATTTTGGTTTTACTCAGAATGTTCACAACTTTAATCCCACACTAGACCTTTAGGTTTCATAGGAATTGCATGTTTACACCTTTTATATTGAACTAATATAGCTAACCCTCTATACCTAAATAAACTCTGCAGTGTGTCTTATGGCAGCTCTTCAGTTGATTAACCGATTGATGTGTTGAATACATCATCATTTCTTGTTTATATTTTTTTCTATACACAATGTAATGCCATCATGTGTGAGAAAAACAAGGCATGTCCAATGGCATAGTGAGCATTTACAAAACATCTCTCAGTGTAAGTAAAGATAATGGAAAAATTGAAATTGGAAATGTTCTGAATAATAGAGAAAGTCTTTTGTTATCTGGTATCAGGCCCTTGTTATAGCCAGAGTATCTTACAATTCACTTGAGTAAGCACTAGATTCTTATTTGATATGGTACCTGAATTAAGAAATTATCTGGACATTTTTAGCAATAAAACTGATAAAAGGGACACAGTTCAGCTTTTGGCTGTTAGCTGTCCGTTATGTGTTTATAGAGTTCTGATAAACAGTCAGGAAGCTTCATATTTCAAAAACATTTTGAGAAATTTTGTAGGATTAATTTTAACAAGCTCTATACTTTGTCAGATACCCTTGTCACACCTGAAGCTCCTGATGATACCTGAAAAAGGAATAGCAACCTTACAGGTTTCTCCCCACTGCTTAAATACTGGTTTGGAGCTGTTTTTGAATGTAGTTGAGTTTAGGTTTTTATAGTTTGTTGTTGTTGTTGTTGTTGTTGTTGTTGTTGTTTTAGCTCTACATTGCATTCAGCTTCCTCGGTCTGCATTCCAGCTTCAGAGCCTTAAGATTATTTAATAATTTGCTTTTAGGCAATCCACTTGTATTTTCCCTGGTATTAAAATGTTCATTTAAACTATTCTAAAAAATAATTTTAACAAAAACTAATATAAACACTGATATTATTAAGGGAAGCCCTCATTCAGGCCTCTCTGAGAATGCCTGCGCAAGTCTAGATTTCCGCTCCTTTCCAGTAGATGTCATCTGTGCACATAACAACGGAACTATGCGCTTATATGTAATGGCCGTATATGTAATAATAAATGTAGATTAAAAATGGTTGTGACTAATCATCAGCTGATCGGTGCTTCTTTTAGGGTATGGTCATTCATGCATGTTTATTCATTAGCTCATTTATAAGTCTTGTTGTAAGATATGTTTGGATTTTTACACGGTTACATTGACAAGTATATGAATGAGCGAGTAAATAATTAAAGAGTAAAAATAGCCGGCTGAGGCTCAGCCGATGCAGTGTTTTATTTGTGATGGTCTGTGGGTAGTTGATCAAGTGACCCATCAGTGAAAATGGCGCTGCCATCACCTCCTTCATTCGTTGAAGTGCTGGGTGGGGCTTACCAGTCTTTGGACATTTCCTCCCGTATCGGGTTTCTCCACAGCCCTGGCATTTAAACCTGCTGTAGCAGGCAGCCGGGAAGTCTGTCAGTTTCTGTCTTTTTCTGAGATTCTCCGTCGCCGTTGTTTATACGCCTGTGTTTTCTTTTGCCACGAGGCTTTGTAAAAATAGGCATCATCCCGTATGTAAGGTAATTTAGCGTCTGGTAGCTTTGTTGCATGAATTTTGTATTCCTTCGCAACGTTCGACAATTGGCCATGCTTTTTGATATTACATATATATAGCATTTGAAATGTTTACTATGTATTAGCCTGGACTGTGTTTTGTCGCTGACTTAATAATAGTTAAATGCATTTCGTTTTGAGCCTGGCCTACAATAGATGAAGAATGCGCCTGTAGCCTAGGTTAGTGTTCAATATCGCCATCGACAAAACCACTTTCCCGGAATCTGCACCTGTCTGTCTGTTTGAAAGCGCGACAGTAAAGTCAAAGGAGACTGTAAGGTTGTCGGACTTCGAACTGCATCATGTTCAGCTGGCTTGGGAAGGATGACAGGAGGAAAAGGGATCCTGAGGTCTTTCAAACCGTCAGTGATGGACTCAGAAAGCTCTACAAAACCAAGCTACTGCCCCTAGAAGAACACTACAAATTCCACGAGTTTCACTCGCCCGCTTTAGAAGATGCCGATTTTGACAATAAGCCCATGGTGCTCCTCGTGGGACAGTATTCCACGGGGAAAACAAGCTTCATACGGTATGTTGTCTAGTCTTGATTTCTGTGAATTAAGGGAAACCCCACAATAAAAGTCGATTAATTGCGAGCGTAGGCTGCCACGCCCACTCATAAAAGTGAGACAGGTTTCAGTAACGGACATAACATAATGTGACATCATGTCACAGGGGACAAATTTTATGTTTACTGTGCACTGGTCGGTGTTGTTATTTATGCTGAACAAAGGATATTATTCAGATTATGAGTTATGAAAATACACATAGTATGACCATTTGTTGTTTACACTAATATAATTTTGTGATTGTTCTTTCTCATGAATTAACTGGCACACTGGCATAATTTATCCCTCAATAGTAAGTTTGATATGATCATCAGAGTAGTGTTTAAAGTCTGATTTCAGTCCTGGTGGAAGAGAAGGACGATTAACAGGGGTCGTATCTCTCACGTCATTGTGTTGTCCGTACAGTGGTTTAGATCGTGCATGTCACCACTGGCCTGGACAAAAAGGTGGAAAAACAAGTGTTACCTCTTCATCTGACCCTGACATGACTATGGTGATATCACGCTAGCTTCTCAGCTGAAGTCTTTCTTAGGGATAAACCCAGCCAACATGTTCTTTCCTTAACACACTTTCTCATCCAACAAAGCTTGCTCTGCTGTCTTCAGGTTAATTCTATTGTTTTATTTTTGAACGGTCTCTTTATTGATTAGACATCAAACTTATAACCTTTTATGTTTGAATGTTGTCTTTTGCCTGAGAAAAAGAGCAACTTTAGGCAGCAACTCCAGGACAGCATGAACAGACTGAGATTAAGTCTAAGTACAGAAATGTTCTAGAGGCTTCTTCCCCTTAGATCATTTGAGTTTGATCTCCCAGTACCTTAACAGCTGGAGTTTTGGGATATTTGTTGAGGTGGCAAACACACTGATTAACATGATTTGTTATTTTAGTGTGCATGAATCAATAGTGCATGCCTGCTGTGAGAATATACAGAGCAACAAGCTGTACTTGAGCCTGTTCCTGTGTCTGTGCATGTGTGTGTGTGTGCATGTATCTGCATGTGTGTGTGTGTCTATGTGTGCACCCAAACATGTTTTCCTTGCACTTTTTCTTCTGTGTCTTCATAGAGGACACAAGAATCTTTGTGGCCACAACCTGAGTCATGCTGTCTAATCACAGAACTCAAAAGCAACTCACTTCTCCTGTTTGTATTCTCACATTAGCACTTTAGTGAGAATATCAACGACCATTGGAACTCCAATGGTTAAGACACAGTGGCCACTGTCTTATTTATTGCATAAAATATTTATGTACATTACAATCATATAATATTGAAATTACGGCCTGTCTTAAATATCTGTAGTATATTAAATGTCCAAGGCAAGTCTTCAGACATTTCTTTTCTAGTTTTGACATACTTGCTCAGATGGGCCTGATCAGTGACGAATAATCCCCCAGTGTCCTGGAATGAGCTGCTCTGTGTGCATGATGTTGTGCTGTGCCCACAGCCTCATCTTGAAAGTGGCTTATCTGATATTTGTCAGGCATGGGCTTTATGTGTCTAGTGGCAGCTGACTTGTAGGGGTGGTATACCCAGTATAATATACCCAGTATATTAAACCATGCTGTATTTATAAATCTGTACCTTTAAAGGGAGCACAGTGCTTAAAGAAGAACAAGAAGTACTCTAATATCTCTCATATTAAAATATACAAAATATTTTTAGATTGTGTTGCTTGAGTTGTATGGTGCAGTATGTGATATATTCCAATGACAGACCCTGTAAGGTAATTTGATGTCTCTTCATCTATAACTCATCTCTTTATTAAATGGATGGATGGATGGTTGGAAGTGACGCGTGTTGTCTTTACACAGATACCTCCTGGAGCAGGACTTTCCAGGCATGCGAATAGGCCCAGAGCCCACTACAGACTCCTTCATCGCTGTAATGCATGGAGACATTGAAGGGCTCATACCAGGAAATGCTTTGGTAGTGGATCCTAAAAAGCCTTTTCGCAAACTTAATGCTTTCGGCAATGCATTCCTCAACAGGCAAGTACAATTACCAAAGCAATATCTAATACTTCTTAAACAGTAAGATATGTTACACAATTTAATATATGTTTGTACTGTACAGAATTTTGCAATAACTTGATCTGAAAGACCTGGCTGATGGACCTAGTGTGTCCTCCGACATTATAGAACTGAAAAGATATATCCTACTGTGTTTTCCAATGCTTCAGAAGACCACAATCTACAGGTGGGGCAGTATGAGTGTAGGAGTTCAGCTAGGTAGGGAGGTACAAGACCGTGCAGAGCTTTGAATGTAAGGAGGGTTTTAAACTGAATGCGTTCAGGGACAAGGAGCCAGTTTAACTGATGTAGACTAAGGGTGATGTGGGCTGATTTCCTTATATGAAGGAGGATTCTCACGGCTGAGTTTTGGACATATTGAAGTGAGTGGATGGTTTTGTTAGGGATGCCAATGAAGAGAGAGTTAAAGTAGTCAAGACGGGAGGTGATGAAGGCGTGAACCAGGGTCTGTGTCTTGTTTGTAGAGAATGGCCCTAAGCCTAGCGATATTACAGCGGGGGAAAAAAGGCTTTTTTACCAGTGATTTGACGTGGGGTTCAAATGAGAGTATGGAGTCAAAAACCTCATGAAAGTTCCTAACCGTGAATGAGGAATTGATCAAGACACCATTCAGATTTAATTTAAAATTGGAGAAATTTGAGAATCTCATGATGATGAGTGTGATGACACATTACTCATAATGACTATTGTGATGTAGCACATTAATCTCATGATGACGATTGTTGTTATTATTATTATTAAAAACATATAAATACAAATACTTTAAATAATTCTACAGTCATTGCCACAGGAATGGGTTTGCTCAAAATTTTGCCTCAGAATGCTGCCATGAAGAATAAGGAATGGTATCAAAACATCCTCCAAGAGCAACTAATAATTGAGGTACAATTATAAGAATTTCATAAGTTGTTTAAATTTTTATTGACAAGTACATCCAGTTTAAGCAAAGACTTTCTATTTAATGTTGACCCTTCATTTTCTAAGACTTATGCAGTTCGCCTTGGCATGCTAGATATCAGCTTCTGGACAAAATCTTGACTGATGGCAACCCATTCTTGCCTAATCAGTGCTTGGAGTTGATCACAGTTTCTGTGTTTTGTCTGTCTGCCTTCTTTTTGCGGATTGACCACAGGTTCTCAATGGGATTGAGATCTGGGGAGTTTCCTGGCCATGGACCCAAAATGTCAATGTTTTGTTCACCGAGCCACTTGGTTATCACTTTTGCCTTGTGACATGGTGCACTGTCATGCCGGAAAAAAAGCATTGTTCATCACCAGATTGCTCCTGGATGCTCTTAGAGGATGTTTTGATAACATTCCTTATTCATGGCAGTGTTCTTGGACAAAAGTTTGAGCAAACCTACTCCCTTGGATGAGAAGCAACCCCACACATAAATGGTCTCAGGATGCCTCAATGTTGGCATGACACAGGATTCATGCTAGTGCTCACCTGTTCTTCTACTGGCCAATCATTTGTCCAGATGTCCCAAACAGCTTGAAGGCGGCTTCATCAGAGCAAATAACTTTACCCCAGTCCTCTGCAGTCCAATCCCTATACTTCCTGGAGAATGTCAGTCTGCCCTTGATGTTTTTCTTGGAGAGAAGTGGCTGCTTTGCTGCCCTTCTTGACACCAAGCCATCCTCCAAAAGCCTTTGCCTCACTCTGCATGCAGATGCACTCATTCTTCCATTTCCTTCTTCCATTCCTGAACAAGCTCTGCACTGGTGGTGACCCGATCCTGTAGCTGCATCCTCTTTAGGAGATGGTCCTGGCGCTTTCTTGACTTTCTTGGGTGCCCTGAAGTCTTCTTAACTACAATTGAACCTCTATCCTTGAAGTTCTTGATTCGATAAATGGTTGATTTAGGTGCTATCTTACAAGCAGCAGCATCCTTGCCTGTGAAGCCCTTTTGATCCAATGCAATGAAGAATGCATGTGTTACCTTGGAGGTAATCATGGTTAACAGAGGATAACTTCATACACCACCACCCTTTTAAAGCAGCCAGTGTGCTCTTCTAATCAGCATGACAGAGTGGTACCTGCTGCCTTGTCCTTGTTAACACTTTCTCCTGAGCCAACGAGAAGCTCACTGAAATTGTTAGCAGGTTACTTTGTGGCATGGCTGAAATGTAGTGGCTGGAATGCAGTAATTTTTGTGATTACTCTTTACAATCTAGAGTTAATGCAAATTGCCACCATAAAAACTGGAGCAGCAAACTTTGTGAAAATCAAAATTTGTGCTAGTCCCAACCTTTGGCCGTGATTTTATAGCGGTGTATTTGTGTGTGGTGGTGTATTTGGTGGTAGTGTGTATAGCAGTGTGTTTGTGTTTGGTGGTGTTTGTGTTTTATTTGTGTATGTGTTTCAGGTGACTGCCTTGGTTTTCATATGTATTTATAGATGTACATGTCATTTATGACTCTACAAATAGCAGCAGCTCTGGATGGAGCTTCACTGGAACAACGGCGTCTCCCTTGGGCTCAGAAAGACATTCAGTACTGGACACATCAATGCTATTAAATGCAGAATTGTGAACAGGGATATTTGTTGGAGGGAAGACAGTAAAGTCCTATTGGTTTATTGGTCAGTCTTTATTTGTGGATGTTGATTGAATTGTTTCAAATAAGATAAAGTCAGTATGAAATTAAAAGATGCTTTTCTTAAACCAGTCATCTTAAAGTTATCAAGGTCTGGTGTTGCATAAATCACATGCACCTTAGTAGTAAAAGCTTTGTGAAGAAATGTAACAGTTTGCATATATATATATATATATATATATATAATGACCTTTTATGTCATTTACTCATACACTCCCTGGTCAAAAAAAAAAAAGTCACCACCTGGATTTAACTAAGCAAATAGGTAAGAGACTCCCATTGGATAATTTCTGCATGGGTGATTGTTTCAGTTGGCAAGACGTTATTTAACCCTAACTGATGCAGTGAATAGCTTCTCAGTTGTTAAACAATCATGTCAAAAGACACATCCTGTGGTCATGGAAAATATGTTAATCTGTTTCAGAAGGGTCAAATTACTGGCATGCATCAAGCAGAGAAAACATCTAAGGAGCTTGCTGAATTTAGTAAATTAAGGTTAAGAACTGTCCAACGCATTATTAAAAAGCGGAAGGACAGTGGGGAAACATCATCTTTGAGGAAGGAATGTGCTCGGAAAAAACCTTGAATGATTGTGATCAGCGATCACTTAAACGTGTGGTGAAATCAAATCATAGAAAAACAACAGTAGAACTCAGAGATATTTAATAGTGAAAGTAAGAGCATTTCCACATGCACAATGCTGTTAGGGATTTGGACTAAACAGCTGTGTAGCCTTAAGAAAACCACTTGTCAGTAAAGCTAACCAGCAAAAATGGATTTAGTTTGCTAGGGAGCATAAAGATTGGACTCTGGAGCAGTGGAAGAAGGTCATGTGGTCTGATGAGTCCAGATTTACCCGGTTCCAGAGTGATAGGTAAGAAGATCAGGGTAAGAAGAGAGGTGGCTGAAGTGGTGCACCCATTATGCCTATTGCCTACCGTACAAGCCTGTGGGGGCAGTGCTATGATCTGGGGTTGCTGCAGTTGGTCAGGTCTAGGTTCAGCAACATTATGTGCCCAAAGAATGAGGTCAGCTGACTACTTAAATATACTGAATGATCAGGTTATTCCATCAATGGATTTTTTTCTTCCCTGATAGCACGGGCATATTCCAAAATGACAATGCCAAGATGACTATGCCAGGATTCATCGGGCTCAAATTGTGGTTCAGAGAGCAACATTTTCACACACGGATTGGCCACCACATAGTCCAGACCTGAACCCCAGTGAGAATCTTTGGGATATGCTGGAGAAGACTGCGTAGTGGACCAAATTTCCCATTATCAATACAAGATCTTGGGGGGGAAAAATTAACACAATTCTTGACAGAAATAAATGTTGTGACATTGCAGAAGCTTGTGGAAACAATGCCACAGCGAATGCATGCCGTAATCAAAGCTAAAGGCGGTCCAACGAAATATTAGTGTGTGTGACCTTTTTTTTTGGCCAGTCAGTGTAGAATATCCCAGTATAGTACAGTAGGTTAGAGTCCAACATACCAATGAACTAGAATACTGTAGAATACAGGGATCAATGCTGATACCTAGAAGCACAAAATACCTAAGGTCTATCTTAAACAATGATAAGTGCAATAAACAATAAGTGCTAGTCTTTGTTAAAGAACATAAACAATACCCTACAATAAGTACTAATTAGTCAGTCAATATGGGAGCAGTGTCAGTTGTCCTTTTAAATATTCTGCAAATAGATGGGACTTCAGTCTGCATTTGAAGACTGCAAGGGATTCTGCTGTCCAGACAGCAAGTGGAAGTACATTCCACCATCTAGGAGCCAGGACAGAAAATAGTCTTGGTGCTTGTCATCCATGAGACCTGAAGCAATGCATTTCAAGCCGAGCCTTACTTGAGGTTTGAAGTACTCGAGGTATGGCTCGGGCTTTGACCATTGACCTCATGTATGAAGGGGCTGGTCCATTTTTGGCTTTGTAGGTAAGCGTCAAGGTTTTAAATCTGATGCGTGCAGCTACTGGGAGCCAATGAAGGGAGTGCATCAGTGGAGTAACCTGTAAACCTCGGAAGATTGAAGACCAGTCGTGCTGCTGCATTCTGGACAAGTTGTAGAGGTTTGATGGCTCTTAGAGGAAGACCAGCAAGTAGTGAGTTGCAATAATCTAGCTTTGAGATCACAAGAGACTGCACAAGCACCTGGGTAGCTTCCTGTGAGAGAAAGGGCCAAATCCTTCGTATGTTACAAAGGAGAAATCTGCAAGACTGGGTTAGATTAGAAACATGAGTTGAGAACAACAACTGGTTGTCCTAAATTATGCCCAGGCTACAGGCAGCTTCAGATGGTGATACCAGGGAGTTCTCGAAGGAAACTGTGAGGTCATGGTAAGGGTTGGGAATACCTGGGATGAACAGAAGGTCTGTTTTACTGGGGTTGAGCTTCAAGTGGTGGGCTGTCATCCATGATGCGATGTCAGTCAAGCATGCTGAGATCTGTCTCGAGACCTGCGTGTCATCGGTATAGCAGTGGTAGGAAAAATCAGAGATAGATATTACATCACCAAGAGAACAAGTATACAAAGAGAAGAGAAAGGGGGCCTAATACTAAACATTGTGAAACACCAGTGGAGAGTCTACATGGTTTGGATGAGGATCCTCTCCATGTCACCTGATAGGACTGTCCCTCCAGATAGGACTGAAACCATCTCCAAGCAGAGCCAGTCATACCAAACCTGGAGTGAACAGAAAGAAGAATGTTGTGGTTCACTGTGTCAAAGGCTGCTGAAAGGTCTAGAAGAATCAAAACAGATAGCAGTTTGGCAGCTTTAGCAGCATGAAGTTTTTCCGTCACTGCTATGAGGGCCGTTTCTGTAGAATGTGCCGGTTTGTAGTCAGACTGATTGGGATCTTGCAGCTGGTTCTGGGTGAAGAAAAGAGACAATTGAAAAGAGACAGTTAAAATTTACAACTTTAATTACACACAGGATAAGATGTCAAATATCCTGTGCCAATCCATTAGAGTTTCACATAGGGCCCCGCCCACTCTCTTCATACGAGAAAGCACAACACCGCCAGCTCTTCTCACGGGTCATCAAGTAGGCACCTTTATTGATGTTTCACTGAATTAAGCCCACAACAACAAGGTTCAACAGTGAGGTCTGAGGTCACAGACCCCCCATTATGAAAATGAACAAATGATCTTTATTACAATTTTTATATATTAACATGAAACGTGTGTTTGCTATTCACCAGGGTACATGTGGTGTTTAGTGAGGGGGATCAGGTTTGCCCTGTTGGGGTGAAGTTGTATGTTAAACTTGATAAACATATTTTAAACATATTTCTTCCATGTAGCTCATGTTCCCCTTGAAAATCTAACTCATTTTATAACAAATACATTTTACTCAACTTGAGTCAGATCTCATGTCCCTGGATAAGTCCCCCTTAGAAAATATTTTTTTCCAGTCTCATTGATTATATGAGGTTGCTAGCTCTCAATCACATAGAACATTTAGCTGATGGTTTTGTCCAAAGCAACTTACAATTATGACTGAGTACAACTTAAGCAATTGCAGGTTAAGGGCATTGCTTAGGGGCCTAACAGTGGTAGTGGTCAGACTTGAACCAGCAACCTTCCAATTACAAGTCAAGTACCTTAACTACTGAGCTAATGGTGGTAGGACAATGGGGTATGTACAAAAGTTACAAACTCATTGCTGCTTAAAATGATGATGTGCAGCTTATTAGAAATTACATTATTATATTTATTACCTATTCCATATTAAATTTATTAGATCTAGCTGGCATGAACAATTTTTATTCCCAGTACAGACTACCTATACGGCATGCTTGCTGATCATACCAACCTTCTGGGTGTTTTAAGATGTCTTATAAAATGTGATGATGTTACCAATATCCTTTATTTTGATGCTGCATGTAGCCCTTGGACTGTGTCCATCTGACTCAAAGATTTTGTACCTGAAGATGATTAAAGCTTGTTGTGTTTGTCCATGAGCTGCAAAAAACAAAAACAAAAAAAAAACACTGCACATGGCCATCTTGGGACTGATAGGCAAGACACTCGCACTGAGAGTAAATAGAAAGGAACATTTTTATCAGTTAGATTCTTGGTTTTTTATGACACTTAATTGTCAAGAGTCAAGTCACCTGTCAGTTAAGCAAAGTCTGAATGGAGTTGGGAGTCTTTTAAAATACTCTGACATGCACTTCTGATGTAACTGACTCAAGTTACTGCCCCACACAATAGTAGACACAAAACCCTATGGTTATGAATCTGAAGGCTATGATGTGAATTTGTTGATACAATGAATATACATTTATGCATACTGTGCAATTACTGACAGTTTATTTAAATGTTTTCTCATTGCTTTTTGGTCAAAGACAAACAATTATAGTAATATTTTTAGAATTTTTAATTAAACTGGGCTTACTGAATGTTCACTGCCAACCTAAGTAGATTTTGAATCAGAATGCAAATTTTCTACATTAGATGATTAATCATATTAAGTGAAAATGGAAGTTGAATGAGGTATGCACACAGGAGGAAGCCCCTGTCTCACTGCTTGTGTACTGTCTGTCACTGCCTGTGTTTATAACAATGTGACTGTTTGTGTGATATCATTGTATGGCTGTAAAGCATTAGTTCTGTACATATAAAGTTGATAAGTTGTTTTGTATATAGCATTTGGAATCATGATTGTCCAGCCAATATTTCCTATTACACAAACACATCTGAGATAATCCTCACTTCACTTCTCCTACGATGGCCATGAAAGGTTCAGGCAGACCATTTCTACCATTTCTAACCCTGACCTAGACCATAAGGATTTAAAGCTACTCTTTCAGTCCAACATGCCAAAAAAAAAAAAAAAAAAGTTGAATAAAAAATAAAATATGGTTTACATCATTACACTCTGTGTGTGTGTGTGTGTGTGTGTGTGTGTGTGTGTGTGTGTGTGTGTGTGTGTGTGTGTGTGTGTGTGTGTGTGTGTGTGTGTTCTGTAGATTTGTGTGTGCCCAGCTGCCCAACCCTGTTCTGGAGAGCATAAGTGTGATTGATACTCCAGGGATCCTGTCTGGAGAGAAGCAGAGAATCAGCAGAGGTATCACACACACACACACACACACACACACACACACACACACACACACACACACACACACACACACACACACATATATATACACACACACTTTTATATACTCACACACTATCAGATCATCTCCTCCTGAGACTGCCGGTGGGAGCCAGCACTGATGCCGTGCTATAGAATCCTCCTCTTATCAACAGAATTGAGCAGAAAACCTCAATTACTACACATGCTGGCTGCTTCAGGGTCAGACTCAGCATAAGACTCAGTAAAATAGACCTTTTCATCACTGTTAGAACACTTTTATTAACTCCCATGGCAGCAGAATTCAAAGGCCTTAGTACATTTGTTTTAATGCCATTTGTTTTAGACTTACCGCACTATTTGTCTCCTAAACATTAGCTTCTGTTAAACAATCACCTCATCAGTTCCACAACTGTTATGTTGAAATGCTAACTCAAAGTTCAGGGAACAGTTTAAGACCTGATATCTCACTGGCAAGAGGATATTTATGAAATACAGCTCTCTGGACATGACTATACATGTGATTTTATTGAAACCTTTGATGTCCTTTTAGATTTGTACAGTTGTTTTCACACTTGTCTCAATACCACACACATACCCACAGACAAAGATGGAGAGAGAGAGAGAGAGAGAGACTTTTCTGCTACCTTCTGCTAGTAGACTAACATTTAGCTTTGTATAGTGTAATGTAGTAGACATTAACCTACGTCTTTAAAGAGGAGTTAAGGTTTAATTTGTCTTAGGTGTTCGTGCTGTGCTGCTTGTGTGAAATTTATAACTAGGCTCAATGGCTTGCTAACCTGAGAAAAAAAATTTTTCAAGAAAATTCAAGAAAGGAGGATATCTACAGTAATGGGCAAAAAGATCTTGAGATTGTGATGTTTTATTAGCTTTACTCTGTGACAGATCTTTGTAGTAAACAATATGAATATACAAATATTCACAAAGTTTTCACAAATATTGATTCCTAATTGAGTAGCAGCTGACTCTCTAATGGTACAAGCAGGAGACACTGGCATCATGAAAATGGGACTTTTCAGGTTTGACTTGATCCTGTGCTGTTGTACTGTGTGTACCTATTTATACTGTTTTGAACCATGTTGTATTGAAAGTTGCTAATGCTCCTTCCACATGTGTACTGAAACATGGCCACACCTTCCCTGCACATGTGTACTGAAACTTGGCCACACGCTCCCTGCACATGTGTACTGAAACTCGGCCACACGCTCCCTCCACATCTGTACTGAAACTTGGCCACACGCTCCCTGCCCAAAACGCTGGGGTGTTTGTTTATTGCATGGCTTTTCCCCTCATTCAGCAAAGATATCGAGGCAGTAACTCTGGTGTCAGCACTTTCCTTCTGACACATCCTGAACCAAGGCAAGCCAGGTATTAGATTCCTTTACATTTCAGAGTTGCAGAAATCAGGCTTTGAACAACATTTTATATTGCCAACAGCAGAAGAGGTAATCAACTTATGTGCTGTTTATACGTTACTTTGGCCCTTTTGTGTCTGAGTGTAAGAGGGTTTTAGTTATATATCCACACCACTGATGGGATGTCTGAGCAATTGAATGATGTAGCATATAGGCCTTTTTTTGGAGGTTCTTCTGATCATGGAGTTTTCCATGTGGCTTGTAAGGGTCACTGTGATGTTAGGTAGGAAAGAAGTTGACAGAAGATGCAGATTACACTAGCTCCAATTTATTAATCAACAAAATACAAATTAAAAAAACCCAGAGTCAGTCACAGGAATGTTTTTTTTTTTTTACTTTCACCTTCTTAAGGTTGCATTTTCCAGTGTATCATTACTCAGGAGATCTGTGTCAGTTTGTCTCTCTCGTGTTAGAAGCGAAAGCGGAGTATAAATAAATGACCAGCAACAAGACGCTGATGCACTTAATTTTAACTACCTGATCGTTCACCTGAGTTGCTTCTGTGGACGATGCCTAGCCACGCCCCTTCTTAGCCAAGCCCCTACAACTACAGTCATGTTCTATTACTTACCCACTATTTACTGAAGAATGCCAAAGGAGTAATGACACTTATAATAACGTAAACAGTCATTAACTTACACAATCACATTAAAATACAGACTCATTCACTTACATTTATCTGAGGCTTTTATCTAAAGTGACTTACAATTCTGACTGAAGACAACTTGAGCAACTGAGGGTTAAGGGGCTCAGAGGCCCAACAGTAGTAGGCCTTGAACTGGCAACTTTCCAATTACAAGCTACCTTAGCTACCACTGCCCCATTCACAGTTATTAATTTACATTAACATAAAGTCAGTCACTTACTTTAACATATACATTCATTAACATATAATTAACATACACAGTCATTCACTTACATTAACATATACAGTCATTCACTTAGAACTTATGAATGTTGTAACTTGTCATTAATGTTGGTAAGTGAAACGTGCAGTGAAACAAGTTGGTAAATAAAAGCAAGTAAGGACCTGTTTAGTGTTCAGCAAATGAAGTAATGCAGTAATGATGTCATGCAGTAATGCAATAATTAAGTAATGCAGCAATGCAGTAATGATGTCATACAGTAATGATGTCATGCAGTAATGCATGTAATGCAGCATGATGTAATTCAGAAATGCAGTAATGCAGCAGTGCAGTAATGCAAACTAGTGGCTTTGAGCTTTTGTTTGCTGTTAGCCATGTAAGTCATATGCAGTAAAGCAGGTAAGCCATTCCCAGTACACAGTAAGCCACTCCCCAGTTTTCCTTTTCTTGAGCTTATATGCACTCTGACAGTGTAGTGTGAGAGGGCATAATGAGACACCTCTCTTCACATGGTGAAGATAACTTATGTCACTAAGTGCTGTGATGTTTTTACTGGTCACATGAGAAGCACTGTGAAAATTCTGCTGTTTTCTTTGGTTAGTAACATGGACGGCTGCTCTGGATTAAATTTGCAGTTTGGTTGAGATTGTAAATGTGTGACATTTTGCCTTGGGAGCCATAAACTCTAAGAAATAATGGGGGGGGGGGGGGGGGGGTTGGCATAGCTCAAGCATAGGAGTAAACTGCTCTACAGCCAGAATGGTGTGTGTATAAGTGAGTGTATGTGAGCTGTTTGTGTTTGCTGTTCTATGTTTGTGTTTGTGAAACCACTGCACTGATACTAATGCAGGATCCCCCTTACCCATTAACCCTAACCCTTGCCCTTCCCAGTTGTTGTTGCTGTTGTGACTGTTGCTTTTGATGTTCTTTGTTGTTTTCCTCCTCAGTTTCCTTGTGACCTTGTGATTGGTCCGTTGCAACGGGAACAAGTCCTGATATAGTGGGTGTGCTTATGAGGGGCCCCACAGATGTCAGGCAGCACAACTGGGATATTATGGCAACACGCTTATGCAATAATTTTGCATGCAGAAGATTAGATTAAATTAGAAGGGGAGATTTTGTGTATGTGTCTGTATATATGTGTGTATATATATATATATATATATATATATATATATATATATATATATATATATATATATATATATATAATATTGATTTTGTATATCAAACATACATTTGTACAGATATATAGAGGCACATAAAAAATACTAGTTCTGAGCAAAAAGAAAACTGAATTCTGAATTTTTTAAGGCTTTCTGATCTCTAGTCTGTGTATTTGTCTGTCCATGTCTCTGCTCTGTGTGCCATTGGGCCCAATTCCCAACTTTACATTGCTCTGATTGCTCTGCACTGCCAAGCAGATTTGGCTAACGTTCCCTATTACACATCAGGCTGCTTTGGCTAACCTACCTTCTCCACATCATCAGATAACCGCATGAATTTGATCCAGATCTGTTCAGTTCTCGTGTAGAGTTAACCCTTTCCAGCCAACCCTTCCAGCCAACCCTTAGTCCTTTACACTGTTTAAACAAATTGACAATGTAGGCAATGTAGGATTTAACTGGGATATTTTCTCTGTAACTACTGCAGTGAAAAAAAAGTGTTTTCTTTTAAATATCTGTTTAGAAAATACCAGCCAAATGTGAGCATGTGACCGCTCATATTTCAGGCTTTTGTATTCTGGTTGTGTAACCTTGGCTCTGGGGGACAAGCAAGTGCAGTTAAAGCAAGACGCACTTCTTTGTGGCTTCCTCAAAGTTTCCAAAGCCTTCAGGAAGGCACTTGTATTCAGTGAAGGAGAATGTAACATGCTGCAGCCTGTTTGCTATGACAAAAAAGGTTGCAGGGAAAATTGAGAACATTCATCAAACCATATTCTTTTACTCTCTCTCATTCAGCAAATTGTATTCTTTTAATTTCTCTCAATCATTTATTTTAGTCCAGTTATTAAGATGAGAACTACACATAGTACTTAATTCAGTTAAGATTCAGCTGTGTGTTTTTACCAGAATGAGGGACATTGTGCATGCTGTCTCAGGCACATTTACCCAGAAGAAGTGCATTAAATCAGGGGGCTTTATTTCACAGGGAAACATTTCAGACTTCTGTAGGTGTGTGGATGTCCTCTGCACTGTGGTGGCTGCCAGACTGAAAGTGAAATGTAATTATTTTAAAGCCATTTCTGTTCCTTATGATCCACCAAGCTTCCTCACATCCTCACAGAATAACCACTTTAGATACAAGACATGTAAAGATTAGCATTCAGCTTATACTGGTACCTGGTGGTACTGATATGACTTTAAATGTGGAATCCAAAGGGTGTTAGAGTTGGTTTAGCCCCTTATATAATGTTTAAAATAATTTGTATATAATTAGCTACTTTGTACACATATCAAGATGTATGTGATGCTTCTGGATGTTCCTTATTTTGAAAACATTAGACTTTGTTTTCCTATTTAGTTTATTTCCATATGATGGAATTCATGTTTACTACCCTCTTATACAAGACAACAATACAATATAAATATTTATATAATAAAAGACACAATAATAAAGTATTTAGAGGTCAGGGTTGCGAGAGTTACTTTAAAAATATTCTGTTACAGATTACTGACTATCTATTAAAATGTATTTGTAACCCAGTGACCTGCAGGCCAACCTTACTAAATTATTGCTAAATTTTCACTGAAGGGTAGTGTTGAGAAAGGGTTTTAGTTACGCCAAAATGTGTGTGTTACTGAATGGTACTCTTGAAAAAGACTTATAATTATGCTACAAAGTGTGTGTCACTTGTCGCCATTTGTGGTTTGTTGCGTAAGGTAGCACAGACTGCCTTTTTACCTGTAATGTCGTAGTCCTTTCTTCAGAACTGCAAAGGGCCAGGTTGCTATAGACCTGCCTCCAGGCATTTTTGCTAATGTAAACATCCCAGATAGTTTTTGAATGTTTTTGCATCAGTGAGAACAAAGTTCCTTATACTGAACCTGTGGATGGATGGATCTTGTTGGAATATGCAGATTCACTTCCGTAATAGTGGATCACGCACCATGCATCATTAACAGTTTGCCAAAGACAGCACTTCATTAGACATCTGTTGAGAAGAGGTGCATCTTGAACAGTGGATCATATTCCAGGTTCTTCATTCCCATCCATCATAACTAGAGTGTAAATGGAGTTTATCATGTGATGGCAATTACATGACATAATGTGAAAAAAAATTGGAGTCAGTGAGTATTTAAACTCCAGTAGGTTAATCTGCGATTTATCGTCACCTAAACACACAATCTCTTTTACAGATATTCTAATATGTATGTCATATAAAACAAGTTCTATATCCACAAAAAACAAATCTCATGCTAACATTGAAAAAATCCATTTACAATCAGCAAAGCTGTTAGCACTCTAATTGAGTTGTGTGCATCTGTGAAAGTAAATAAAGGCATGAATCGCACCAGAAACATCTGACAAATGCACATCCCAGCACACACTGCAAAGGAATTAAGTTAAAAAGGTTCGGAACACAGCGCGCGTTTTAAACCTTTAAATGCAGGCTGTTCATTTGAAAGAAAGAAACATCAAAAAGATGAACCAAGCATATGCCAGATTCGCTCTCTCTCTCTATCTCTCTCTGTCTCTCTCTCTCTCTGTCTTTCAGTTCTCTCTCCATTTTCTTTCTTTCTGCCCATCTCTCCTTTTCTCTCCCTCTTCCACTCTATATTTCTTTATACTTCTTTTCATATCATACTTAATTGTTTATGGATCTGTTCATGAGTCTTTGACAGCATCACTCTGTTCCTTTCTTTCTTTTGCTAAATGTCTAGATTTTTTTATCATCTGCTTGTGTCTCTCTCCCCTGTCAACAGAGGCTACAGAAGATGTGTGTGGTTATAGCTGCCAGCGTAAATGTCCATATGGAGGTATTGTACATGGTGGGAAGGTCCTGTGAACCAGTGCAGTGTTAACATCTACAATGTGGTCCCCCACCGAGATGGAAGTACTGTCGCCCCCCACTTTGCTAATGGCCAGGAGCCTTACCCAGCTTGATCTTAACCTTTACCACGCCCACCTGACACCCACCCCCGTAATCACCACCCACCCCACGTCCACCCCCATTAACACCACCCCCCTGACACCAACCCCCATAAACACCACCCACCCTACGCCCACCCCTGTAAACACCGCCCACCTGACGCCCACCCCCGTAATCACCACTCACCCCACGCCCACCCCCGTGATCACTGCCCATCCTACACCCTTCCCATAATCACCACCCACCCCACGCCCACCCGTGTAGTCACCGCTCACTACATGCCCACCCCTGTAATCACCGCCCACCCCTATAATCACTGCTCTAATGCTTTTGTAAAAGCACCTTCCCCAGTTTCACTGCTCTTATTGTCCTGCTCTGTCATGTGATCTGTTCAGTTTTAGTCATATGTCTGCAGAGTTACATCCAATATGAGGTGCAGGGAACCTGTGCCATCCCTCGCTCTACTAGGCTGAGGGCAGCAATAGAAAGAAACCTTTTTTCCAACAGGTATTGTAGTTCTACACTAAATGTGGAGATTTTCTTATGAACCGCTGGGTGAAATAAAGGATAAAATCTCCATATGATCATGAGTGCAGGGACACAGACTATAGTCTTGCAGACAATAAAGAAGCTCTCTCCTTGTGAAACTGTCTAATGAAGGGTTGGTCTCACCATCCTGCAGGCATGGAATAACCCTGTGGAAATACCCACGGTAGTGTCTACTTCCATGCCATGTATTAACACACTAATCCCCATGTAGCTTTTAGATCAGCCTTATAACTGTAGGTATACCATCCAGCATACTGACCCAGGGTCAGGAGACGACCAAGTAAAGTGACCCAGGGTCAGGAGATGACCAAGTATACTGACCCAGGGTCAGGAGAAGGCCAGGCCTCTTTGTCATGGAGGGAGCATTATGACTATTATGAACCTGGAAGTTCTTACACTGAAAGCATTGTTTAGCACAAAGGCAGTATAAAGTACTGACTGCAAGTCTTATTCAGATTGTCTGATCTGAGTCTGTGCTTAAGTCATGACACACGTTTTATCCTTTTGAATCATATTGTTTAAACTGGATTTTTGTACTTAAATGCTTCTCTTTTTCTCTCCTGCTGAGAGAGAGAAATTAGATTTATTAGAAGCCAGTACTGTTTGACTAAGTGTATTTTTTGAGGGGACTATATGAAGGTTGCACATATAAGGATAAATACCACAGGTTTGTCGTACAATTCCACAGATACAAAGCATGTTGAGTAATGAGTAAAAAGAAAAACAGGCACAGATATACAAGAATATTTCCAGTTTATTCTGAGATGCAGAGCACTTTTGGTATGTCGCATTAGCAACGAAAAATGAACTGAAATGGAGGCATTGTTTATGGATAGTTATTATATCAACATGGAATAATAATATTCTTTATTATTATCAATGCTGCATAGTTTATGATGTTTTAGGAGATTTTGTGACCTCATTCTGACATTCTTTAATGATCCTTCATGGAGATATATTTGCTACACTGGATCTGATCTGGTCTGTATTTTCCCCAGGTTTTGTATCTTTCCCTAGGCTGTTTTCTTTCCAAAGTCTTTCCCTCTTACATTATTTGCAAAAGAAAATAGTTAAAAGAGCAGTCATCCATTTAATGTGGAAGCCATTATTCACTCTGTGTGTGTGTGTGTGTGTGTGTGTGTGTGTGTGTGTGTGTGTGTGTGTGTGTGGAGGGGGAGAGTCTTTGTCAAATTAAATTTCAAAAGAAACTCTCGCTGATGTTGGGTGATTGAACTAAACCTTCAGACAAATATCTTTTGTGTTTGATGCACTCAAAATATTTTCAGATATCAATGGTCAATACAGGCAGATGGTCAGTAAGGAGTTGGAGCTATCAGGCTCAATTTGTTATTGTATGCCATTATGTAAACTAGGTGGTTTAGTTGAGGTAAAAATGTAAAGATGGTATGGTTTCTTGAGTGGGTGACAGAGCCACAGTGCCTTTAATCCCATTTTTAAGACTTACAGCATGCTTCAGCAGTATGAATGGGGTAGGGTTAACTGTAACTCAACTCTATCTCAGCAAACACTCAGTTAGGGTTAACTGTAACCCAACTCTATCTCAACAAATACTCAGTTAGGGTTAACCGTAATCCAACCTTAACTCAGCAAACACTCAGTTAGGGTTAACCGTAACCCAACCCTAACTAAGCAGTCAGTTAGGGTTAACCGTAACCCAATCCTAACGCAGCAAACACTCAGTCCCCTATCAGGACCTCGTGAAGCTGTCCACTGTTCCTTGGTTATAAATACTGTACTGGCCACCAATGTTCCAATCCTTTTCTACTTGTCCTGCAGGCTATGACTTTGCTGCTGTGCTGGAGTGGTTCGCTGAGCGTGTCGACCGCATCATCCTGCTCTTCGATGCCCACAAGCTGGACATTTCAGATGAGTTCTCTGAGGTGATCCGTGCCCTGAAGAACCATGAGGACAAGATTCGGGTGGTGCTCAACAAAGCTGACCAGATTGAAACCCAGCAGCTGATGCGTGTGTATGGCGCCCTCATGTGGTCATTGGGCAAGATCGTGAACACACCCGAGGTGGTCCGTGTCTACATTGGATCCTTCTGGTCTCACCCCCTGCTCATCCCCGACAACCGCAGGCTGTTCGAGGCTGAGGAGCAGGACCTATTCAAGGACATCCAGTCACTGCCTCGCAATGCTGCCCTCCGTAAACTCAATGACCTCATCAAGAGGGCCAGGCTTGCCAAGGTAACAACCACAGACCTTCATCATGTATTGCTTAGGTGGTTCTGAGATTAGGCTTGTGAATTAATGAATGAAGTAACTCTTATATAGTGACTTTGTCAGCACTCAATGTCAGTCAACACACTACAAAATGCTTTTGCACCCCTGTGAGAAGCAACACCAAATTGCACACAGTGTACTCTCAATCAGAAACCAAAGTCCCCCTGACACACACACAATCTATCATTGTACATTCAGTCATTCACACACACAATCATACTAGGACCATTTTAACAGTAGTCAATTTTTGCCTAACCTTCATGTTTTTTGGACTATGGGAGGAAACAAGGGACACTGGAGGAAACCCATGCTGACACAGAGAACATGGAAACTCCACCCAAGGCTCTAGTGCTGAGAGGCAGACATGTTAACCACCAAGCCACAGTGAGAAGACTTAGACTTAGGCAAGCGAGAATGCTATATAGATAACCTTAGTCCCATGATAACCTTATAGAGATAACCCTAACCCTGAATTGCCTAGGCAGGCTCACAGTTTTATCACAAGAGGGTAAGTTACTTCTAATAGTGCATAGGTAGGATTAAACAAAGTTTAAATGGTCACATTGCATTAAAAAAAACAGAAATTTAGAATATGATATAGTTTGTATTCCTAATATTCTTATAATGACAAAAACATATAAAAGCAATATCCTCTACCTCTGCTTCAGAAGACCAGGCAGATATGTGGGTTCTGTGCCTTTACAGCATGTAGCTGACACTTCTATCCAAAGCAACTTACAATTATGGCTGAGAATAACTTGAGTGATTAAGGGTTAAGGATCTTGCTCACAGGCCTGACAGTGGCACCATGGCAGTGGTGGGGCTTGAACCAGCAACCTTACAATTATAAATCAAGTACCTTAACCACTGAGTGACCACATATTTTAGCAGGACCTAATCAGCAGCCAGTGCAAAAATAAATAAAGTTAAAGGGCTGTTGCACACTAAACTAACTGAAGCGGGAGGTGCCAGCAGCACACGACTCTGCAGACGGATAATCTAGAGATTACACACAACTCTGCAGAGGGATAATCCAGAGGCTATACACGACCCTGCAGAGGGATAATCCAGAGATTACACACGACCCTGCAGAGGGATAATCCAGACATTACCCACGACCCTGCAGAGGGACAAGCCAGAGATTACACACAACTCTGATGAGAGATAATTCAGAAATTATAAAGCAGCTAATGTAGCCAGTATTAATGTAGCCAACCTGTAGGTCTATACAATGAGATGGTGAATATGTGTAGCCTGAAAAACTTGAATTTTGAAAATAACCTGGACACATTTGCATATTTGAATCTTCTATTTTTGAATAGTTGGAATAATAGAAGTTGTCTTTAACTACTTGACATTGTCTTGCAGTGTTCAGTGGCTCCACAGTGGGGAAACTCTTGAGTTCAGCACTAATGGAGAGCAAACTGAAGTGTTATGTGATACATTTCCTGAATTCAGACCATAAAGAGTTGAGTTCATTCAGTGTGAAAGAAAAGCCTCTGAAAGGACCATGTAGACTCTATAATTCAGTGCCTGATTGGATGAACAGTATAGTAGCTCATCTATGTATACCAGAATAATAGCCGTGATCAGACACTCTTTGTTTGTTACTACCCCTGGTTGTACTGTGATGTCCCCACCTCTGGTTGTACGGTGATATCTCTTCCCCCAGTTGTGCAGTGAATTCTCTATTAGTGGCTTGTGTCGGCTTTCGTTTTTGTGACTGTTTCAGGTTTATCGTTTGCCTTCACGCTTAAGATGGCTAATAAGAGCACAAAACATTCTTGCCTGAGCTGAAAGTTTAACAAAAACCTAGACTTTAGTCTAGACATAGGTCACTGCTCTCTTTTAAGGCTTAGACAAGGATGTTTATTTTCCTTTTACTGTGCAAGCAACATTATATTGGCTCTAGAATGCCCAGTTCCTTTTCCTGCTACACCAGAATGTGTGAAAAATTTAGGGTCCAGTTATCATAGAGACTTTGTGCTAACCAAAGTTAATTTTTATACATATGGTCCAACTTATGGTACATACCAAATGTTTATGGAATATACACTGGGTTATTAAGTTACAATACAGGTGCAATAGTACTGATTGTAAAACTTAATATTTTAAAGAGAATTTGTATTCTCTTTAAATTTGTATGTATCTGTCACTGGATGTAGTCCATGAGTGTGTTTGCATATGTCTGCATTTATATGTTTATAAAATGGTTGTCTATAGCAGAAAGTTGTTGCCCTTACAAAAAATGTGACAAGACATAGTGTTTGCACACTTCACACGTGAAACTATGAATTTCACGTGGTTTTTTTTTAGTAACGCTAAGGTTCTAGCTCTTGTGCAGGACTGATATCCTTCAGTCTATTATAAGCCTGCTGGTAGCTCCTCCCATAATATTGATTTCTCCAACACTGAATGGAGAACCTTTGATTTGTCCTTTATACCCTAGAAGGAATCTGACTGCATCTTTGGTGCAGCATGACATTGTGATAAATCTGAATGCTTTTGCAACACAGTCTTTCAAAACAAATGAAAGTGTAGCCAAAAACATGCACTGATGGTTTAGCTTGTCTGAAGGAGCGTCTTGATTTTCACTATCTGATTAGAATGCTAAATGTATTGTCTGCTGCTTAGCAAGGAAATAAGGTGATATAGCACACCAGGGTGTGTCCACAAGGGTGTGTCCACAGTCTTACACTATCCAAGATTAGGAACTGGTCCTAACACTGCCTGTCCTGCTTTAATTACAAGTTCAATTTAGACTAAAACACAATTCTGGTTAACACTCTGCCATTTAGCTGACACTACTCAGTGCAAGGAGCTGGACTGTTGCTGTAGATTGGCAGCCAGAGGATGTAGTTCCCTGAGTGTTGGCTGTATAAGAATGTGAATTGAGTGTGTTAGTGTGGAAGAGGGAATACCACATCCTTTCCACAACTTATTATTATTATTTTGAATTTCAAACAGCAGCCCACATCCACAGGATATGAACAGAACAGATAACAGAACAGATTAGGAAGTCAGAAATGAAGTTTTCATTTGAAAAGGAAATATGTCACTACACATATGTCACTTCCTTTATGCTTGAAAACATCTGTTTTCCGATTAAACTGTTCTGGACATCCCCTGGGCCTGTTCACCTGTTTGACTGAAAGCAACAGACAGCTGGTTCACTTAAAAGAGAATAAGTTAACCTGTGACTTTCTGTGACCAGACCTCCCAGTTGGGTACAGTGTCATCCTTCATTTGACTACTATACAGAGTGTGAGCCACTTTTTTCCCATTTACATAATGATTCATTCTGAATTATTGCTATTTGTCTTGCATGTAAAACATGCATGTCTTGTTTTTGATGAAAAAATATCACTTATTGGTCATCCATACATAAAGCAAATAATACACATCGTTTAATTGCATTATTGTGTTGCAACATGGTCCTTCCATTTCATATTTACAGCATTTGGCTGACTTATCCAAAGAAACTTACAATTCTGACTGAACACAACTTGAGGGTTAAGGGCCTTGTTCAGGGTGCAGCAGTGGTGCAGTTGAAATAGCAATCTTCTGATTTATAGTTGAGTACCTTAACCACTGAGATACCACTGGTCCTGGTTAAAGTCTTGACCCATGGCTATGACTTCCAATAGCCAGAGGAGGCTGGCCCCCCCTTTGAGTCTTGGTTCCTCTCAAGGTTTCTTCCTCATGCTCTAGGAAGTTTTTCCTCACCACTGTTGCCCTTGGCTTGCTCACTGGGGGCTTAGACTTGGACATTTGTAAAAAGTGCTATATAAATAAATTTTACTTTGACAATGTTACTAATCACATTTTGAAAAGAAACTTGCTGGAGACATTTAATTGAACTCCAGATTCACACTGAGATTTCCAATCCACCATAGGTCCATGCCTACATCATCAGCTCTTTGAAGAAAGAGATGCCCTCAGTCTTTGGGAAAGAGAACAAAAAGAAAGAACTGATCAATAGTCTAGGAGAGATCTACAGCCGCATTGAGCGGGAGCATCAGATTTCTCCTGGTGACTTCCCAAACCTCAAAAAAATGCAGGTAAATACAGGTTTTTCCTCAACAAATTGTACAGTAAATGACAGCCATGTGTAATATGTGAGACATATATATTATGGTGTCAGCAAAAAAAAAAAAAAGTATTTATACTTGTCAAATTCTCAAAAAGTGTTTAATACCAACAAAAGATAACAGGAAGATAGATAAATGGAGAAGACCTCTTCTAAACTCGATTAAAACAGAAGAGGGTAACGTTGAGCAAATATGAGGCAGACACATGCGAGATTTATTAGGGGCAAATCCAGAATCAGGGTTAGTAGAATATTCCAGAGTCATATACCAGCACGCACAGATCCAGAATACATGACAAAACAAACAGAAGGAAAAACATGAAAACAGGGAAACTAAAACAGGGAAACTGAGAGGAAAAACATGAACAGGCTAAATAGAAACAGACACCAACATAGAAGATGGACCACAGGCTACACCAACAGAGCCTGTGACAAGGCCAGGAAGCAGACTGAGTAAATAAGACACAGGCTAGGACAAACGACTAGCGACGAGATTGAACGCACACGAGGTTTTAAATACACAAGCTAACAAGCAAGAAACAAGGAACAGCTGAAATGAATTAATGGAGATAACCAAATGAAGGGGCATGTCAGAAAAACCAAACCAAAGCACATGGAAACGAAAACCAGGTAGTAAAGAAAAACAAAGACCGAAGACAGGGTTGCCAGGGAGACCGTGCCAAAGACGGTAACCACCTCTTCTGAAATCTAATAGACTAAAACAGAAAGGCATGCTAGACAAGGATAAATAAAATAATAAAACATCATTAAACATTAAGTTAATTATAGCTGTGAGGAGGCGTGCGGGACCCTGGGAACTATTCATGTTTTCCCCGCCTCTCTCTCTAGACTCCACAAATGACACAAGCATGTGTCATTGAATTTATATATATTGAATTTAAGGGCATTTGTTGTTCTGTCCTATTGGTAAAAGTCCACATACTGTCTTTCAGACCCTATATATCCTAAAACAAAAAAAGGTTGAGATCTACCATTTTAATGAGTTATCTTGGCTATGTGATATTTTACAAAGCTTGCTTTAAAAACCTGGATATTCTGTACAGTAGAAATCAACCTATTTTCCAGGTTCTTGCACTGATCGAGCTAGTTAGTCATCTTTCTTTATTGTAAAACTCCTTTGGTGCAGCATTGTTGTATGATATTTATCTGAAAAAAGGAACAAGGAGTGAATTTTAAACACGTCTGCCAAAGCTGTCCTGTCCTATGCACCTCTCTTAGTTAATTTTGCCTTGTTGTTACCAGTATTCTTAGTTAATTATGCCTTGTTGTTTCCAGTATTGTTTGTCTGACCTTTACCTTATCCTGCAGGAGCAGTTGCAGGCGCACGACCTGAACAAGTTTCAGCCGCTGAAGATAAAGTTGCTGGATGCTGTGGATGACATGCTGGCCCATGACATCGCCCAGCTCATGATCTTGGTACGGCAGGAGGAAACACAGCGGCCCAACCAGGTTGTAAAAGGTGGTGCTTTCGAGGGCACCATGAATGGCCCCTTTGGCCATGGCTACGGTGAAGGTGCTGGTGAAGGCATCGATGAGGTAGAGTGGGTGGTGGCCCGTGACAAGCCTATGTACGATGAGATCTTCTACACCCTCTCTCCTGTCAACGGCAAGGTGACCGGTGCCAATGCCAAGAAAGAGATGGTGAAGTCCAAGCTGCCCAACACAGTTTTGGGCAAAATTTGGAAGCTGGCTGACATTGACAAGGACGGCATGCTGGACGATGAGGAGTTTGCTCTGGCCAACCACCTCATTAAGGTGAAATTGGAAGGACACGAGCTACCCAGTGAGCTCCCAGGTCATCTGGTGCCACCTTCCAAGAGAAAATTACCAGAGTAGAGCAGAGCAGCATTGGAGTGTGTGGGTGCAGGGAAAATGAGAGTTTAGGAATTCACACTTTAAAAATTGCATGGAGAATAAAGATGGACAAAATTACGTCAATAAGATAGGGTGACTGCTCTAAAATTAGTTATGTCTTGGATTGGATTGAAATATGTCACTAGCTCTTTGACCTATGTATGTTTGAGGGTTTTTTTTGTTTTGATGTTGTTAATGTTTGGGGATTTTTTAAACAAAATCATACTTGTGCAGGGTTTGTTTAATGATTCCAGTTTATGAATACTTAAAAAATCCATGATGTCACATATATTGCTTTTCTGTTGAACAACCACAGCTAACAATAAAACAAGCGTAACCATTATACCTTATTATTACACCTTAAGCCATTTAGTTCAATACAATCTGTCTCAGAAAACTTGACATATTTAAGAAAATTGAACAAAGTCGATCTCAGTCTTAATTATTCTCATATCAGTAGTTATCCTAAATACAGTTATATACTTAAAATGATGAGAAAATGATGAGAACTCTTTTATAAGTAGGTGTAGAATTATTCTTGTGAAGGCAGCATCATAATAAATGCAAGGCCTTTCTAGCCCGACCAAGAGACTGTTAATGCTGTACAGCTATCATGTCTGGGAGCTGCTGGACTTCTCTGTGTTTAATGTGTAGATGGTCCTATAGACACAGTACCATTTGAGTAATCTATTGTACATGCTAATTCTGATGTAAACTTTTGAGCGTTTAGAATAAATAATCAATTCCAGATTAATTTTCAAAGCACTGACATCAATATTTCAGTTGTGTTGTTATTATTGTTATTTTTATTGGGGAACTGACCTGGTTTTGCCCATGTTCATTTTTTGCATAGTTATAGAAACTCAGAATGTCACAAATTGCATTTAGCCATTTAACTGCAAATCATTAATACAGTTGTTAAGCTCACACCTACATAGTATTAAACTAGTTTCTGCTCTCAGATGCACACACAGTGTCAGGTTTTTGTTGTTTTTATTAACTGTTTTAGCCTGTTATTTTGCGACCTGTGCTATTCCATAATAATGTGCAGGTTTTAGATTTTGGCCACTGGAACCAACTGACAAAAATATTGGAATTAATGGAACACTTCTAATCCACTAAACCAAATTTATTCAAATGGGTCAGATTTTTTTTTTTTTTTTTTTTTTTTGACAGTAAGGTCAAAAGTGAATGTCTTTTGAAATGAAAGTCATAAGGGTGAGAATAATACCACTGACAATGTTATTTGGGTGTGGTTTACAACCATTTGCATTAATAAACACATGCCTCCATGCAGAAATGTTGTGTTCTGGTATTTTCTGAAGTTATTATTCAGAAAGCTAATAACATGAGGCAAAAAAGGGGAAAAATGTCACTTCACCTGGTCTGTATTGTTTTCTTAGTGTGTGTGTGTGAGAGAGAGAGAGTTTGTGCTCACACTGTTCATGTTCAGAATGTGTCCAGGCATGCCTGTGAGGGTATATTATATATGTTTGTGATGAGCTATAGTTGTAAGGTTAGTACTTTAAGACATGGTCTACAGACAAATGTTGCTTTTGTGTTGTGCCAGTGTTGAAAAAGTGATGAAACATTGTACTTTCATGGGGAGGTTGGGGAACCTTAAACAACTACAATAAAACTTGATTCATTCTAGATCCAGCCTTGCTTTGCTCTCCTGCATGTATCTCTGTGTTTCATTCCATTGTAAAGGGAGCTGAGCAGATGTTTCTACAGTATGTAGTTTTGGCTGATGGAGATTCTGTGGGCCAAACATGGTGCGTTATCCATCAGGAAAATAACTTCGTGTCTGAATTGAGTTACAAGTATGCCCGCAAAACTATAATACAGTTAATATGTAATAGTTGTAGTTAATATGTAAACTGCAATAAGAGTATAACACGTGACATTCCTTTTTTGTTCTCATTTCGCATTAGCTGGTCTTAGTTCAGATAATGAGAGACAGCTTCCTGTTTGTGACATATGTCCCTTTCCTCATGCTAGCTGAGGGTGGACCCCCACCTGTCACATGCCCTGGACACGGGGATGTGATAAGTGAACTCTGGTCCACCCTTCCAGCCAAGGCCATAGTCACAATACATACTGGGAGTGACACATCCCACCCAATATTCAGATATGCTCAAAATGCCCCCCCCCCCCCCTGCATATTCCAAGGTTTTATAAAAAACTATTCCACTGCGCAATGTTAGGATGTGTCAGTGTTCCCATCTGTTGTTGATGAGACACTTACTGCAACTCAATTGCTGACTAACACCTCTGTCCCTCGGGAACAGGTAACAGGTAACATTCATCATTTTGTGCTGAAACTGTAGTTGTAGAAATAATTCATATTTTATTTAAACATTTTTGGTGAAAATTGGCTAGTTTGCAGATTCCTAATCATTCAACTATAACTACTGACGTTAGCTATCATAGCTAAGTTACCTGGAAAGTTAAGTAGCCACACATTCAACAGTGGTCCCAAGCATATTCAACAAACAGTAAAGTTTTTATATTTGATAATATTTGTTAGAAATCCCAAGTGAAGTCTTAGTAAAGTGTCAATCATTGTAGTAATGCATGCAAACATTTAGGCCGTAGCAGTTTTACTGTATTGCAAATGAGTACTAGTGAGATATGAGTATAGATGAGGGTTGTACAAGAATTGAGCCAGTATTTTCTGACATAATTACCAGTCATAACATATTAAATAATGTGTTAACAGTAAGAAATAGTCAATAATACATTCCTGAATATCATGGCAAGAAATATCAATTGTTTGCTGATAATATTTCTTTCATATTCACTTCACTTTTCAGAGAGAGAGAGAGAGAGAGAGAGAGAGCGAGCTAGAGTGTGAGTATACTGACAGGACAGAAAGAGTAGGTGATATGGAGGTGAATGAGAAAAGGAGCAAATATTCATGGTTAAGACCAAGTAATGACAGTAAAGAGAAGGTAATAATAATATTAGTGTTGTTGTTGTTGTTAATAATAATAATAATAATAATAATAATAATAATAATAATAATAATAAATAGCTGACAATGAAATATGAATAATCAAGGAAAGCCATAATTTGAAATATATAAAACCTTTAAGACAACAAAAGTAGTCCCTCGGTGTGGGGTGTGGTAATAAATTTTTTTAAAATAAATTTTAAAAAACAAACAAACAAATACACAGCTAAAAAGAAATGAGAGGAGAATAGATGACTGGAGAGAAGAAGAGAAGATAGGAGGACAGGAGAGGAAGAAAGACATGGAAAACAAAGTGATGACCGAGAACAGAGAAGACAAGAGACCTGGAGAGGAGAGGTGAGGAGAGGAGAGGAGAGATGACTGGAGAGCAGGGGAGAGGAAAAGATATGACTGGAAAGGAGGATACAATATAGGACCAAAGGGGAGGAGGAGAGAGCCCTCCCAAGTGTACTTGTAAGAAAATAAAAACATCAGGTTCATAAACCTTGGTCACAACCTTATCTTCATATAACAATGCATAGATTTTTATTTATATGATTATTGTGACATTTGGAGGGTTTAAACAGGATGTGGGGATGAGGCACGTTGACACAGCATTTATTACAACACTTCACAATAATACGTAGCACGCAGGATATTGTTTCAAACACCGACAACCTCAATGATAAGACACGAGACTACTTATATACACGCATGACCATTACACACAAGGATGAGGTGAATGACACGAAGGGGCGTGGCAATACAGACAAACACAAACACGCACACATACATACATTTGGGGGAGGGGAGGGGCCGTAACGTGACAGACTGTGGCACACACTAACGGGGATGCACACAGACACAAAGGGGAACAAAGTGACTGGTACATTCAATGTAACAGGGATAGGCACGGTGACAGGAACAGGCACATGAACAACACCAGTAGTAGTAAGATGGCACGGGTGAGGTCAGCTGCCGTCGCGACTGCTCCGTCCACACCTGCCACTTTTTTAGCTCTTTTCGCCATCTTTTTCGCTCTTTTAGCTCTTTTCATCCCTGATATCTCCAAAGCCCTTCTCTCTGCACTACGACACGCATCTCATACAGCAGAGATGTTCTTATTAATCTTGGCATACATAACACTTACCTCAAGCCGTCTATAACTCCAGACCCAAGATGGCCGACGGAAATCCTGAGGGAGAACAAAGGATGCGACGCGAGGAAAAGACCTTGAGAGAAGCGAGCTGGCGTCAGGAACAGGCTGAGGGCTCGGGCACACTGAGCTCCCTTACCTAGCATCCTGCTAGCCAATGTCCAGTCTCTGGACAACAAGCTCGATGACCTCTGGGCCAGGATAAAGTTCCAGAGGACCATTCGGGACTGCAACCTCCTCTGCTTCACTGAGACATAGCTGAACCCAGCGGTACCGAACCACGCCATCTAGCCGGTCGAGTTCTTCTGGGTTCACCGCATGGACAGGATGGCAGATTCAGGGAAGTCGAGAGGCAGTGGAGTGTGTGTGATGGTAAACAACAGCTGGTGCAACGATGCCAATGTTGTTACTCTCGCCCACTCCTGCTCACCCAACCTGGAGCTGCTCGCCCTCAAGGTTCGTCCCTTCTACCTTTACTTCGGTTCACTTTGGTCATCGTCAACACCATGTACATCCCACCCCAGGCCAACATGGACACTGCACTCTGGGAACTTCATAAGGCTCTCACACAGTTTCAGGCACAACACCGGGACGCTGCACTTATCATGGTTGGGGATTTTAACAGCGCTAACCTCAAGCGTGCAGTGCCCAACCTTTACCAGAACACAACCTTCCCCACCATGGGAAAGAGGACACTAGACCACTGCTACACCCCATACAAGGACAGCTAAAAGGCACTAGCTCATCCACTGTTTGGTAAGTCAGACCATGCTGCCATCTTCCTCCTACCAAAATATAAACAAAGGCTGAAACGGGAAGCTCCAGTTCAGAGGGAGGTTGCGCGCTGGACCAATAAGTGGCTGCTCTGCAGGACGCTCTGGATGACGCAGACTGGGACATGTTTCGGTGCAGCACTGATGATGTCAGCGAGTTTATGGAGGCAGTAGTAAGGTTTATTGGGAAACTGGTGGACGACATGATTCCAAGAGCCACCGTCAAGACATTTCCTAACCAGAAGCCCTGGGTGGACAAAACCATCCATGAGGCTCTGAACTCTCGCACTGCTGCCTACAACGCAGGGATCATCATTGAGAACAAGGATGAGTGCAAGTCTGCGGCATACGGTGTGCGCAGGGCAGTGAGAGAGGAAAAGCAGCACTACAGGAGGAAACTGGAGTCACAGTTTCAGCAGAGTGGCTCTAGATCCCTGTAGCAGGGACTACGGATGATCACAGACTACAGGAGCCCGCCCTCCGGACTGATGAGTGCGGATGAGTCTCTGGCGAATGAGTTAAACACATTCTTCGCTCGCTTCAAGGCTACATCTAGCAGCGCTAATGCTAACAGTGCTAGTGCTAACAACGCTAATGGTGCTATTGGCGCAGCCAACAGCGCATGCACAGAGCCCACCATAGGCTAGCACCCTCTCATCGTCACGCAGACTGACGTGAGGAGAGTGTTCAAAAGTGTGAATACCAGGAAGGTGGTGGGATCAGACGGCATCTGCAGTAGAGTCCTCAAAGCCTGCACAGACCAGCTAGCCCTGGTATTCATTGACATCCTCAACCTCTCCCTGATGCTCGGTATTGTCCCATCCTGCTTCAAGGAATCCACCATCGTCCCTGTCCCAAAGAAACTGCAGTCTTCCAGCCTCAATGACTACTGCTCTGTTGCCCTCACATCATTCATGATGAAGTGCTTTGAAAAGCTAGTCAGAGACTGCATCACTGCTTCACTGCCAGCCTCCTTGGACCCACTGCAGTTTGCATACTGCCACAACGGCTTCACTGATGATGCAATTGCACATCTGCTTCACACCACACTGACCCACCTGGACAAAGAGAGGGGTAATTATGTTAAAATGCTGTTTGTTGACTACAGTTCAGCATTTAACACCATCATCCCCTCCAGACTCACTACTAAGTTGGAGAATCTAGGACTGCATCCATCCCTGGGTGACTGGATCTCCAACTTCCTAACAGACCACAATCAGTATGGGTGGGCAACTGTGTCTCATCCACCCTCACCCTCAGCACTGGAGCTCCCCAGGGTTGTGTCCTAAGCCCCCTGCTCTCCTCACTGTACACCTACGACTGCGTGGCCACTTCCAGCTCTACCACCATCATCAAGTTCGCTGACGATACCGTCGTCATGGGCCTGATCTTGGGCAACAACAAGCGGGCCTACCTGGAGGAGATTAAACACCTGGAGAACTGGTGCCAGGAAAATAATCTCCTTTTGAACGTCAGCAAGACAAAAGAGCTGATTGTGGACTGCAGCAAGAAGCAGGAGTGGCACTACCAACCCATGAGGATCAACAGAACCACGGTGGAGAGAGTAGACAGTTTCAGGTACCTTGGAGTTCACATTTCACAGGACCTGTCCTGGTCATGTCACTCCAACTCCCTGGCAAAGAAGGCTCGTCAGCGTCTTTACCACCTCAGACGCCTAAGAGACTTCAGTCTGCCCTCCAAGGTGCTGCGGAACATCTACACCTGCACTATTGAGAGCATCCTCATGGGGAACATCACAGCCTGGTTTGGGAACAGCACCAAACAGGACAGACAAGCACTCCAGAGGGTGGTGTGTTCAGCAGAGTGCATCATTCATACGGAACTTCCTGACCTGCAGACCATCTACTACAAGCGGTGCCATACCAAGGCCAGGAGGATTGTGAAGGACCCCACCCATCCCAACAATAGGCTCTTGTCTCTGTTGAGGTTAGGGAAGTGCTTTCGCTCCCTGAAGACCAACACAGAGAGACTGAAGAGGAGCTTCTTTCCGCAGGCCATTCCAGCCCTGAATCAGGGCAACCGATGAACTGTGGGGACTCTCAATAACATCATAAAAAATTGTAAAATTGTAAAAACTGTAAATTGTATTTTAATTGTATATTTGCATATCCTTACACTCCCTTTCCATTCATTGTCTATCTGGACAATAATTATTAATTAACGCGCATCCTCTTCCCTGATCTGCATATTTTATGTATCTCTCCTCGGCTACAAGTTATAGGCAGATCAGTCACCAAAGGCATTTCACTGCCAGTTATATTGTGTATGACTGTGTATGTGATAAATAAACTTTTAACTTTGAACTTTGAAACACCACACATATTAAACAGTTCGGAGAAGGGAGAAGGAACCCCAGCCAGTCCCCCAGTCATCGGCTGGGTCAGAGACTGACCAGCTTGGGGGGGATTGTCCTTCACCGGCTTGGGTAGTGGCGGCTGTCCTGGTTTTGGTGCATGCGTGTTGGGAAGCGCACCAGCTGTGTTGCATGGTTCTGGTGCAAGCACTAGTGCTGCTGCCTTTTTGCCTCCATGAGGCTTAGGCATAGGCACATGCGCTCTGGGGCCCTTCGCCTTAGGCAGAGGAGTGTCCTCCACTGGCGACGATACCTCCCTGCTAGCCACCCGGGGCAGCTTGCTTGCTCCGGGGCGGCGTGCCCTAGGCGGAGCCTTAGGCAGAGCCTTGGGTGCTGGGGGCTCATTGTTCTCAGAGCCTTTAGCGTCGCTGTGGGAGGGAAGATCCTTTTCAGGGTCCTCTTCCACCTCCATAGGAGTGTCCTATTCACGATCGGACCCCATGTCTGACCGCAGACTGACACCGCTATACTCCCCTTTCTCTCCATAATCAGCGTAGCCCCAATAATCATCCAGGTAGGGGTCGTAGGACCCAGCAGACTTCACCTCCAAGTGCCAGTTCTCATAGACCAGCTGGACCCCAGACCATACACAGGGCCCCCCCAAAACCGTCCAGCGGGTTCTTCCCTCTTTGTGGATCCATGGAGCGAGGCCAGGATGAGGGAAGGTCTCTCCGCAGGATAGTAGGAGTCCAACTCCGAGGACTGGAAATCGTTATACCAGTCCCAGTCTCCAGATGTGGTTCCGCACGACTCCCCTGCTTCTGCAATAGGACCACTCTCCCCTATTCTGGGAGTCAGGAGTGTGCCAAAGAACACTGGGGGCTTCCCTTCAAGGGCTGTAGGAGGGTGTTTACTTCCCTTCTTTCCCTTCTTCTTTTTGCCTTTCCCAGGCATCCTTCGTCGGTCTGTGTTTCTGTGACGTTCAGAGGGTTTAAGCAAGATGTAATACGTAGTTCACAATAAGACATAGCACGCAGGCTATTGTTTCAAACACAAGCAACCTCAAAGATAAGACATGAGATTTATATACATATATGACAATTACACACAACAAGGATCAGGTGAATGACACGAGAGGGCGTGGTAATATAGACAAACACACACACAAACACACACATAAACTGAGGCGTTTGTGGGGGGGCGTACCGTGACAATTATGATTATACTTTATTAGTCCCTTATAATAATAATAATAATAATAATAATTTCATCTCAAGAGCTAGTGAGTTCCCTGTACCCTGAGTAAATGTGGTCCCCCCCAAGGGTTCTGACAGAACAGGGACAGACCAAATACAATCATGGACTATTTATGTGGATCAGTGTCCTCTTCAAAATTTAGCTCTGTTGTTTTTTGTTGTTGTTGTTTTGTGAATGTTTTAATGATAAATGTTTAGAGCCTTAAGCTGTATTGTCTGGCTGAATACAAATTTCATATGTCTTAAGCGTATTGCTATGAAAATGTTAAAATTAGGCTCAATAGCATCATTCTGAATCATGAGAGAATGTCTAAATAATAGAATGACTGTTCCTTCTCCTCATGAAATGCAGAACACAGCAAAACCAAATTACAAAATGTCCTTGTTTGAGAATATAGTGACTCACGAGGATAGTGGAATAATACAAGATACCATTATTTCAGTAATCACAACCGCCCAAATGCCATTTTTGAACATTTCATGTAATTGAAATTTATTACATATGTAACATATCTATTGTCTTTTAACAATAGTTTTTAACAACAGCTGTGGAAAAATTTGTTGAATCGTAAGGTGGAAGAGGGCACTAGATAGTGGTAAAAGCATCAGGGCTCTTTCAGGGTCAGAGGGCAGCCCCTTGTTCCTGACCTCCTCATCACCAGGTCACCAGCGGAAGGGGATGATCAGTATCACTGGTCCAAAACGTCCGCCAGCCCACACACATCCTTTAGGAAGTATGGGCTTCCATCACAGCTGTGTGGCAGACATAAACCTTTGGTAGGAGTGCATTATTCTTTGTTTACTTCATTGTTTACAAACAGTTCTAATTTAGTCTGAATTTGTTTGATTCTTTCATATTGCACTCTTTTTACATTGCTTATGATTGGTGACTGAAGGATTAGATCTTGCTCTGATGCTTAATTCGGTGGGTTTGCTACTGGCCTACTGCTAGTGAATATAGTAGCCAGCTGCTAGCAGCTGGGTCATCATGCTTCTGGGCAGGTCTGCAGACCTGTTGGCTCATAAACTTGGATTATGTCAGTTGTGGTTCAGCCCTTTAGCTTCCCCGGGGCCTCTACCGCCATCACTGAAGATCTTATGGGAAACATTCCATCCACTTTTTGCTGGTGTTCTCCTGGTTTTGATAAAGTCTGTGGATGTAATGGAGATGAAGTTTGCCTTTATGACTATTAAGGGCATGTTTGACAGGGAAGTGTTATATAATAGCATAAACTGCATTAAAACAGTTCATTATAATTTATTTTTTATTAATCTAATCTATTTATTACATTAGTGTAGCCACCTAAAATCTGTGAAACTGAGTCCCCATCTATAAAGAAATTAAATAACCATTGGGATTATTTTTTTAATAGTTTTTTCTGTGATGTGTTTGTGCTAGTATTGTGAGATATTACAACTGTATATGGCTGGGAGTGATGTCTCAGTCAAACATAAAATAAAAATTTTAAAACTATTTTGTACAGCATGACACAAATCAGCACAAACACTGAAAAATGAATTACGTTATTTTTTTGGCTTGCTTTTGGGTTGAATATGTCAAGATCACTGTTCCTGCCTACACTTCCCAGCAGACACCTGCCAGCAGCCCATCTGTCACGCCTCCCAGTTCCACCAATCACAACACTCTCATCTCATACATCTCCAGATTACTGAATGATATCAGCTGTCTCTCATTAAGTCTGTTGGTTTAACCTGTTTGTTTCCACTCATTCACTGAAAAGTATTGTCTTTCCCATGTGTACTGAACATTACCTGTTTTTGCCTCTCTGGTTATGGCTCTCTTTTTTTTCCTGGTTATCATCTCTGCCTCATCCCTCTTGGTTGTGTTTGCTGTCTTGTACTGCTCTCTGGTCATTGGACTGTTCTCTGAGTTATTCCTGTGCCTTCCTTGTATGTTTTGTTTGGATATTAATGTGTGTGTGTTCCCTGACTACAACTCTGGATTATCTCTTACTAAATAAATCATATTTGCCTGCTCTTATATGGGATCATCTGGTTCCAGGCTGTAGCATTACAGAATGGGGTTTAATGTATGTTATGTCATTTGTGACAATAGACATTTATTGAAATATAACACTATAAAACTTCTAACCAGCCTAAATAATCATTTTGCAAAACAAAGAAAGCACAAATGTAAGATGAATTGTACTATATTACATTATACAAATCAGCATGAATACACTATATAAATCAGCATAAATACAGAATGCCCTAGTCTAAAGACAAACATGGCAGAGACTAGCATAATTACAGCAAAACAAGCCAGCACAAATGAATCTGATAGCAAACCTACCTGTAGTTCATAATGTTATTTAAAAGTCCTCTCCCATCTACAAATTAAATATTTAAGCAGGTGAGCAGTTTCTTGTGAACATTTTGACCAGTCTTGGATTGCCTTCTTGTAATGTCAGTCAGTCTTCTCAGGCCAGTCTGGCTGCAGGTTTTCATTTGTATGAATCAGCCAAACCAGAATCAACTTAATTGTTTGCAACTTAATTGTGTGCATCTGCTGGCCTAGTTAATATTCATAGGCCAAAATATTTTTAAAAATATATAGTGGGTAGGAAAAACACTAAGAACATACTTAGCTATTGTAATTAATACAGAGACTATTTTAATGTTTAAATTCACATCATTAAGTGTCCTTCGCAATACAATGAGTGGATAGATAGCTGTGCATACAATATTCCACGTGGTAGACAAATGTCAGCTCATGTGATTCTCTTCATCATGAAAGCTGTTAGTGTCAAGTTCAGAGATTTTATTCTCAGCCTTCAAATTCAACCCAAATTTTAGAATGATAAACTGAACACATTGCTGAATTCTGATCATTTGCAATTATTTCAATTATCATGCCAAAAAGGTGACCAAACATCATCTCAAAAGAACACCTTTCTGAAACAAATGCTGCAAAGTTACCTACACCTATCAAACTTTTTATTCAAACCACTGAGCACTATGTGCCTATTCCTCCTATATACTTTTATATTGTGTGTGTGCCATTTTATTACTATTCTCTACTACTCATTCAATTATCCTAAATGATCTCCATACATTACACTGTACATTGAATTATACGTTCCACCATACATTACTGTATACATAACACTATACATGACGCCATCCATTATACTGTTCCTTACACTATTAATACCCTCCAGTCTTGGAAACACACTCAAGAAAATACAGACCCAATCTCAGCAAGTTATTTTTTTGTAACATTTCTTAGTTACATTTTCAACAATATTCACGTGTCATCACTGATTGCCTGTCTTATGAATTTCTGCAGTCATTTCAATCAATTAATTGTTTACCCATGAAAACATGTACGACACATGTCTTTTCTATTTGCACTTAAACAGAGCTGATAAGAGCAGAGAAGAAGCCACACCAGTGGCATGTGGCATTAGTAGCCCAGTGATGTGGGCGTATCCTACACTCCAGTGATGTGGAGTGTCGGAGAGCTAGAGTGGTGTTCAGGGGTGTTCTCTGCTCCAATGTTATGCTAAGGGATACTGCAGCCCAGTGAGAGAATGTGCCAAGAGTGTCAAGGTGGGGTTTTTGGACTCATATGAAAGATCACAAGCATGCCCTAATTGCTAAAGCAGTGTCCATGTGCAGGCCTGAGGCTAAACTCACACTGCTCATTAGAAGACCACTGAGGTTCTGACATCCCTATGGCACGAGGCCTCATGAGCCAACCGGCATCATAATGTTATAGCAGACATGAGGAATTCCAGAAACACCTGTAAATAAAACATTAAGACAAGGTCTGTAAGTGCAGCTGAGTCCACTGACACATTTAATCAGTTGTGACACACTCTTGCTTGTGGAAACTTAAAAGTCAGAAATGTTAAATGCCGCCAACTATCACTGTGCAAAAGCACAATTACAAAATATGCAACTAACATTATGAAAATTAGATCATGCTAGGTGGTTGCTATTAATGTCCAGTTACAGATGGTCTTGTTAGCCTTCAGAAACTAACTCCATTGACTCATACACACACGAAGGACGAACATATCGGCACTCATAGAAAACACCAGGTAGGTGAACATGGACAACAGGTTACAAACATAACACGTGATACTACCATAAACATGAACACGCAGTCGAACATGAAGCTGAACATGAACAAATAACGATAACCCTGTACTCTCCTGCACCAGTTTAAATACATGAGACATTAAATACAGTAGCCAGTGCAGGTGTGCGAACATGGGTATGGTCACAAACAAGCAGACAAACTCCCACATCACGCGGCGGGCCGTACCACTGGACCAGTGGGACTGGGAGTAGTCCATGACATCATGTACATAATGTGATACAGGATGTGTATCCCACTAACTTTTCTGTCATTGTCCTGCTATGTTCTTTCTCATCATGAATTTGCTTAATTTAACTCTACATTTAGCCACAAAAGCTTTAGCTTTTGATCAATCCCGAATTAAAATGTATCTTAAATAGCACATTCTACTGGCATAACCATCATTAAGTTCACAAATGTTTACAATGAATTAGCAGTGATTTTTTATTGAGTACGTTCTTTAGATGTTAGTTATAGTAGTCTAGTTAAGAGGGCAGGGTTGAAGGTAGAGGCCTCAGTGTTTTGTCTCCCCCTTAAGTCTGACACAGAATAGTGCACATACAATTAAAAATAACATGCATAAATGCAGTAACTTAAACAGGGTATAAAATGACACGTACAGCTCTTCGATAAGATTTTGTCAGTCATTTGTTGACATATGTTGTGACAAGAATTTGACCTACTCTAAAAACAGCAGTCAGATCTGGATGCACCTTGACATGGAGCATCTGGTAATAATTTAGAGAAACGGGTAAGATGCACACTTCCCTAACTTTCATTGATTAATGTCGCTAACACTTTAAGTATCACATCAATATGTCACATTTATTTACAGTAAAAAAGACAAATGTAAAAGAAAAGTGTATTCTGATTGAGATGATGACTCATTTATTACCACCCTTCATGCAATATCCCATAACTTCTAGGAAGCTAGCAGTGATGATCAGAAACCTTATCAACATTTATTTGTGAAAACACTGACAAAACCCATAACGTTCTGTATCTGAGAACACTGACACAACCCATAACAACAGCCTGCGTTTTCTGGTCTCATCCTCTATCCATGACCAGTGCAAAGAGGCAAAAACAGGAAGCGAATGGTCCTGTAGAAGATGTGAATAAACTTTCACCCCCAGTGGCCTTGTTCTAAACTCTTCCTCTCAGCACCACTGAGGGGCACTGAAGGACAGTCTCCAGCTAGTGTTCACCAGGGACTCTCATTTCCTGGTCCCTGACCACAATACTTCCATTCATGTCTTTCAGTACCCTTACGTTACACAACAGGAGCAGGGAGGGAGGCACATTCCTTACTGCTGATTGGGCCTGACTGTCATTAGGAAGATGGTGAAAGCTTTGGGGACACTTTTCTCCTCCTTCCTTCAGAATTATACACTATGCTTAGAGAATAATCTAGAATATTTGGGAATATGTGTTTTTCATTATGTGCAACAGTGTTTCTAAACAAACATGGAGTCTAACATGCAAAGTTACTGCAATGTAACATTTTTAGAATTTACCAGAACCTAAAATTTCAGAGTACAATAAGTAAGAAAAGTGCACAATAGTAGGAATCTGTATCCATATGGAAGGCAGTGTAACACATTGAATGTAGTGTAGAGTGTAGTGTATCTGACTCATTTTCCTATTTTATCCTTATTATTCTATTCCTCACATATTCAAGACAAACATGTCTGACATCCTTTATGTAAATTTTTAACATAATATGAAAAGGAGCCTCTCATTGTACCAACACATGACATTTTGACATAAGCCCCCATATTTAAGACTGCATGTACCCTTTTTGTAGGAACTAGAGTTTTGCTACTTCTCTTATCAATCCAAAATTCTGTTACAGCACCATGTTAAAAGGTCACTGAAGAATTCCCCCTAGGGTGTGAAATATCACTTTACAGTTAGACTTGTTTAAAGGTATAGTTACATTAAGGAAGGAGGATTAACATGCTTTCCTTTCACCTTGGAGTTAAGAGCCTGTAAACAGAGGGGTATGATTACACAAGGCTCAACTCTCTGGTTGGGGCGAATTTAAATGTTTGGCTTTGCAGATTTATAGCTAAATTTGCTAGAAGATACCAACAGAATGTTGATAACATCCAGAAAACACCTAAATAATGTGGAATATTTCTGGAAAGATAAACACTTAAGTCTTGAGAATAACAGAATGATAACAGAATTAATAATAGGATAAAAAACCTTAACGTCATTGCAGCCGTTTATATAAATTTACATTTTACATAAAATATATATACTCACATTTATTGCAGTTTTGCAGTCATGGCATGCTAAAAATAAAATAGCTATACTGTATGGATATCTTAACCACAAATTTATAAGTAATGTAAACAAACGCTGATCTTCAGTAATTGGCCTTTTTTTTCCTCATTAAATTAATTATTGTAGAAAATGTTGTTTAACAAACATTTATTCAAATAAAATTGTAGACTAAACATTTGAATGTCAGATAATTATGTAGTATTATAGTTAACATTTTTAATTATATTACAATATAATCACAAGCATACAATGTGCAGGAAGGTTTCTAACTGAAGGTTTTAATGAAAGTAATGAAATGAAACTGAAAACAAAAGTGCACTAACAACAACTAAAGAAAGCCAGCATAACTGTAGTGACCAATAACAGTCAAACACAAAAGGCTTAAATAAGGAAGAAAATAATGACACAATAAGAAAGGACACATGCAACACAGGATCAAACATAAGCAAAAGCCATGTGCTAAGGCAGTATGGCTTGGTACCAGGGGTTGTAGGGCTTAATATCTGGTTATTGCCTGGGACAGTAAGGTTAGTGCTGAGACTGTGAGTGATAGTATGAGGGGCAGTAGGTTCTAAGGATCTAGGGCTCAAGGCATAATGCCTGGCTGTATGTTGGAGATTTTGGGGGGTTTATAATAAAAGAGAAGAATCAGAAGAGCATATCATATCACTTTTACTAGTTACAAAAGGGCCCTCTGATAGTTAATTGTAAATCCAAGATAAACAAGAACATAGATGATTCCCTGTCAAAGAGGTATTCCAGCTGTTAGAGAATTGTTCCCTGTCTCCAAATGCTCATATGCATCAAAAAATTACTACAACTTTCAGTTTAATGTTCAGTTATTTGTGTTATGATTTACCACAGAACCTATTTTTAGGTTAAATGTGTTAAGAGTAAAATAATGCATTAAAAGATCTGATCAAACAGCATTGTGGAAATTTTGGGGTGAGGGTGTTGTCAGCTTACTAAACTAAAATAACAAAACCACTTTTTTTTTTCATTTGATATTTACTACAATAAAGTCTTTTTACAACATACAAAAATCTCATATCAGCTTGTAGTAACCTGTAAAGGTGATGCCAATACAAACTGTCAGGTATGTTTTCAAAATTTCCATTCTATTGTTGTAGTAATACATGTCTACGATTATTAAATTGCAATGTTACACATTGTTACACAATGTTACACATTTTTCAGTATTGCATGTTTTGGAGAGCAATTATTCATGGAAGCTAATCTTTAGTTTGCCTGATGCATTTGAACATAAAGGGAAAAGAATTTTCCATCTCACATTTCCAGTCTAGCATTTGCTGAGATCCACCTGTATTACCCTACTGGCTTGCTTATGTAACACTGTGTGACCTTTTTAGGCATTCTAAATATTTCTACATATCTGGACATGAACTGATAAAACTGACAAATGATATCCATGTATCAAATTTCCAGGACAAACTGCTGACAGTTGTACTGGCACGAAGAGACTGTAAATAGCTCACAGAAGGTCCTTGGGGATGGCAAGAAAATGTGAAGTAGCCTCAAAAATGCATCAGCCCTGATTCACCGGTGCTCATATCAGCTTCTTGTATCCTGTCTGAGAGATACAAATGTCCCAGGAAGACCATGACAGGATGTGGGTGTATTTCTGGGGTTGCTGCACCTGAAGATTGCAAATTAAGTCATTTATTATATTTGTTGAACTTTGGTGCAGTTGTTAATACCAGCTGGGTAATAGCTTGTTGAGGTCACAGGATAGTTGGCAAATTTAGTAAGAGGATCATTTGGCATTAACAGCACATTGACTGGTCTGTTAACAATGAACATGATGTGAATAAAAAATGCAAGTCTGAGTAAACCACAATAATGAAATGGACTCAGATAATAACAGAATTACCCCCAGCACAAGAGGGTCTGGAAAATAATGTTTTGCATGCGATGGTTCCACCTAGTGGCAAGACATTTAAATTATCATAAAAATACAGTTGTTAGAATTCTACATAGTACTTACAGTATGTATAAAGTTGTCAACATTTAAATGTTTTACATTTAAACCTACGTTTAAATGTAAATTTATTTAGAGATGTAGAGATATTGGCAATTTTAGTGAAGTACACAAGGTATCCAGAGAAACAGAATGTTTCTGTAATGGTCCCCTATCCCACATGGTACAGCCCGCCAGGTGACTGTGACTGCCTCCTTATCTGTGACCGTGCCCCTTCCTTGTTATCTCATACCTGCACCTTATTGTTTACATCATGTATGTATGTGTATAAATTCATGTGTGTGTGTGTGCTTGCTTATTTCTCATTCATTGCACTCATGCTGCACTGATTATGTGTAAGTGCCATATAATTTACCCTTCTTTACCCTTTGTAAATAAATGTTTGTCTGTGTTGATAGATTTTTGTGCATCCTGTGCCTTGCCCTGCAGCACTTGGGCCATAACACAATGGCCGACCACCACAGAATAACCAACCACCACAGGATGTTGGCGCTCTGGACACAAGGACTGTACATGGAGGTGCACTCCTGGTTGAGCCAAATGCTAGAGGATGTGCCCCTAGCCACGACTGGTCTGGAGGGCTCCCTGCTCCTGATGCCCCCAGCTGCTGCACGGATCCCTGCATGTTGGGGAGAGAGCCTCGGCCAAAGCTCACAGCAACACCAGAAGAGGAGGAGGACAAGCCTCAAGGGCTTTGCCTCCATGATGGGTTCTCCAAGGACCCAGGCTGGAGGTGTGTCTTGGCATGTCCTACAGGGCCGGGGAAACGCCTCCAGTGCCTGTGCTCCCAGCAGGCCCTTTTGTCTGGACGCCTATTGTGCCTGCCACATCTGTCTGTGTGTGTCACTGTCTATGTGGCTGCACCATGTTGTGTGTTTCGGTTGGGTCCTGTCCAGGTCCTTGCCGTCACTGATCGCCACAGTGCTTCCAGCCTCATCGAGGTGACTGCTGAAGATGATCGTCGCTGCATTTTTGGTCCTTCTGGTCCCCCACAGAGCGTTACCGGACTGCCCTGGGATTGGCACAGACTCCAGTGGGGGGGGGGGGTGTTACTGTAATGCTACACTCCCCTAGCCCACACATCACATGGCACGGCCCATCACTTGTTGACTGTGACTGATATTGATTGATTGATTATGTATGTGTGTGTGTGTGTGTATATATATATATATATATATATATATATATATATATATATATATATATATATATATATATATATACACATACACCCACATATATATATATATATATATATATATATATATATATACGTGTGTGTGTGTGTGTGTGTGTGTATGTATATATATATATATATATATATATATATATATGTATGTGTGTGTGTGTGTGTGTATATACATACATACATATATGTGTATGTCAGTCAACCAGTGTGTGTGTGTGTGTGTCTATATATAAAATATACACACACATATATATATTTCACTAGCCAAAAACTTTGCGTCTGGCAAGATGGCAAGATCTCTCTGTATATACATTATATACTTTTTCCTCTCTGCTAGACTGCTTTCTCCCACCAGAGGGAGGTGCAGGTCAGCACTAACATAATCATGGACAATTATCCACACCTGTCCTCATGTCTGTGTGCAGTCTTTATTCAGTGTTCTGGTGAAAGACAAGGCTGGTATTCTGGGTAGAGACCTAAAGTACTGCCTATATATATATATATATATATATATATATATATATATATATACATTTTATAGGAATACATTTACACTTAGACTAATTATTTACATTTTAATTTAAAACAGAACAGTTATTATTATGGAATGACATGAGAGATAAATAGATGCTCTAAAATAAATAAACAATTAACAGTAGCATGACTGAGATTTCTTGATCCTGAGGACATCACCCTTACTTTTTGCCTACCATCAGTGGACCATTAGAGAGTGTTATGGAAATGTGTGAGAAGCATCGAGACTGCAGCTCTACCGTGCATTTGGAAAGCAAACCTTATATTACCTGGCAGAGACAGTATATATGCTGTAGTCACAATACCTCACAATATCTCTCTCTCTCTCTCTCTCTCTCTCTCTCTCTCTAAATATAGCACTCTATTGTGGTTGTTAGTATAATTTCTGTATAAGTACTATATCATGATGTGTGTGTAAAAAAAATTACAACAGTGCTTTTATCAGTGTTAGTTGAAATTGTAGAAAATTATACATTTTTTTTTTTTAGTCTGGGTTTGCTTAGTGTTCCCATGGACAAATTTACCATCAAACCAAAATATAAAAGCCAAACTCATATGGATATATTACTTCCTGATTGAACAGCTTTTATGGCGTATATTTTGAAACAATAACTAATAACATCAGCCGAACTAGAACAATATGCTGGACTAAATGTGCTTGTAGAGTTTGTGTATATGGTGTAGTATTTTTAACAGGTTAAAAACTAAGGAAGAGATGGCAAAACAGTGCAAGGAATTCCTTCACTGCAGGAAGTGTATTTTGAACATGTGGGTAGGTTTTGTGTTTTTTTTCTCCTGTAGACTACAGATACACTTGTTGAACAAATGTCACTGCGACGTTTTACCTCCTCAGTGCTCCATGTCTGCCCCTCTGCTCATTTTTGCTACCACCACTTTGTTCACTCAAACAGTGTTTAGGGTCACATCTTGTAACATCACATTCTGTGTTTGGTCTGTTTGGAGCCTTTGGTCCATACTGTGTTCATATTATGAAAAACTGCACTAGAAATTGTTTGGAAGCAGAGGCCAAGCTGCTTGAAAGCTCTCGGTCTGCTTAGTCAGTGAGTACTGGAGTTGAAAAGGCAACATTCTCACTTGTTCTAACAATCAATCACACTAGGGCTTGTTTTAATTGAACCAAAGCTGCCAATGTGAAGGACTTGCATGCCCAGTGATGGGTGGTACTCTGTTCTGGTGTGAGTGTGTGTGTCCAGTGGAGCATGGCGCTCAGTCCTGGGTGTTGCCCTTTTTTCCCTTGCTGTGCCTGATGCAGTCCCCCTGGGGGATGTGGTTTCCAGCTACAAGTACGCAATGTGCAATTGTCTTCTGCTTCTCACAAGTGTGTTGACTGGATGTAAAAGCTGTGTGTTGATTGTACTGAGAAAAATGCCATATAACTTTAATTTTGTTCGTTCATTCATTCATCTGCAGGACCAAGTAACGCTCCTTGGGCACACCTTGAGTGATGGGGGCAGTGAAAGACTTTTGTTTTTGTAAGGAAACAAACAGTTTTCTGTCTGAAAAATATGATCTCACACAATATAAGTCAACCTATGTAATACCAACTGAAGATAGATGGAAAAGCAGTACATTGTGATTAACAGTATCGAAAGCCACATTTTCATCTAGTAGGAGAACATTTAGGTATTCAGCAGCAGCATTACAACTTTCAGGACAGCAGTTTCTATACTTTGATGAGTGCAAAATCCATTCTTAAAGGGCTTATTGATGCTATTTTCAGTGGGGAAATTACTAAATTGGATTGCCACCAATTTTTTCATAACTTTAACTATGAAAAGGTTTGGGTTTCTACATAATAGATTTAACAGCTGCAACCTTGAATGCAGAAGGAACAAATTCAGCAAACAGACTGAGCAGAGATAGTGTGTACACAAGCCTTGAGAAGAGGTAGGGACAGGGTCTGACTGTCATGATGAAGAGCTAGACTTGGTAATAAGTTCAGAGACAGACGTATGACCTTTTCTGGTGAAACTCATGCAGTTAATGTGAGGGATTACAGGACAGGATTCAAAAGAGAATAATGGTTGAGGAGCAAAGGAAAAATGGTGATAGATCTTACTCACTTTATCATTGTATAACTGTAAGAAAACTTGACCTTGTATTACTGGGAATGTATAGCAACACAGTTTGACAGGTTTGTCATTGGTCCTAAATAATGTTCTGGGTGTATTACAACTACCTCTAATAACAAAGGAGTCAGATGCAGCAGAATTAAGGGTTTCCTTGTATGTTCTTAGGCAGTTTGTGATAAAGCTAGTGATAGCAGTTAGTGATAACATCAGACTATCATATGGCAAGGTAACACGATATACGCTGCAATCCTTTCACTGGCATCAAAAATCTTGAAAAGCGAAGTGACATTATAAGTTAAAGCAGTAACATTACAAAATGAACCAATTGTGCAACCCCAGACATTGCCTGAGGAGCAGATAGCTTCCACATTCATTGCAACTCACACCAGAATTTCCTAGAAGCAAACTCCAGAACATAGATTTCAGAAGGAACAGAGATTCTCTGGACTGCTCTCAAGCTCCAAAACAGCTTTCAGACTTTACATTTATGGCATTTAGGTGATGCTTTTAGCCAAAGTGACCTACAATTATGATTGTGTAAAACCTGAGCAATTGAGGGCCTTATTCAGGGGCCCAACAGTAACAACTTGGCAGTGGTGGGGTTTGAACCAGTAACCTTCTGATACCTTAACCACTTGACTTAGTTAAATATCACCAAGCTGAGCTTACAGAACAAGTGGTTTCAGGTTCAGAAAAAAAGCTCTTCTATGAAAATGCCTTAAAAGCCAAAAGTAAAAGCTAATACCATTATCATTATATCATAATGATATAATAATAATATAATAAAATTTCTATAGGACCAAATAAGTAGGTAAATGGCTAAGGTACCTATAGTAGGTGAAAAGGTTGTACTTTCCACTGCTGGACTGACACATACAGGTTAGGTTACATAAAATACAAGGCAACTAAAAAGCTTTCCAATAATATTCTTAAATTTCCTTGAAATGACTGTTCCAAACTTATTGAGAGATACGGCTAATAGTCTTCATCTTATTTTATAATATTTTGTAAACTGCAAAAGGTTGGAAGAAATTGATACTGAGTTCTATAGCTGCTAATGAGTAAAGATACACAAGTACATGAAGTAAGGGCAGCCTTAATGAAGAAACATTTTGTTTGGCCCCCCCAAAATAAATTAATAATGCTTTCTAAAAATGTATGCAAACATGTTTCACTACCAGATATTTATGAATAAGAATTTATTGAACGTGGACTGCAGTATGAAAGAACACGTCTGTCTTGACATAATCAAGTGAGCCTCTTTAAACATCAGGGTTTTTATTTAGATTTTATGGTCTATCATATAATAACTTGTATTTATTTTTTAGTAACTATACTTAACTAATATGAAATGTCTTTAGTTACAAGAATGAAAATAAGAGTCAGGGCCACCTAATGGTTTTTGGGGTGTAAGGGGTTAAATGAGGTTTGTTACTCAGTACTCAGGGCAAAGACAGGAAGTTTACCTTTACAAACTGCACGGTTGTTTCCTGCCAAAAGTGTAAAGTAATTTGTTCCCTGGTAGACAAAGTTTAGCGGTGTGTGGACTTGAAAGGGTGGCGTCCCGCCGTGATCTCGGCCATTATAAAACAGAGAAGAGATCACCTGCAGCCATAAGGTGATCATAGCTTGCACAAGAAGCCGTATGCCCTGCTCACTGGTCTGACTGAAGAATCAGCCATGAAGACCTACTGCACTGCTGTCATCACACTTCTTCTCTTTGCCTTCTGCTCTCAGACACTTACTCAACGTAAGTTTGTAGCCTTTCCTTTAAGCATCTATCATAGACAACGTAACAATTGTCAGCTGTAAGATATCACTTTTAAAACATCTCAACACTGATTGCTAAGAAAACTAAAATTTATTTCTTTTTTATTGTTAAATTATGAAAGGCTCATCCAGTGTAATGGTTTGTATGTTTTGTATAAAAGTCCCTTATGTTTATTTTATATTTTAGAAAGCCACAAACCAGACAAGTGCTGCTTCAAGCATATTGAGTCAAGAATTCCTGAGGCTTTTGTTAAGCGCTTTGAGGAAACCAGCCCTGAATGCAATAATCCCGGTGTCATGTAAGTATTTTGCAGACCAGTTGTGGTGGTTATATAACATATGTAATTTTATTGTAATAAGTTCATGTCAATGAGTTAGTTATGTCAAAGTTAGTCAAACTTACCATGTCCACTTTGATACCCAGATTGTACACAACCCAGCAGAAGGAAATATGTGCTAATCCAGATGAGAAGTGGGTTCGAAGGCTGATGAGAATTGTGCAGAATCGCAGGAAGGACAGTACATTTCTGATTGTTTCTGAAGATGTTGTCACCCATTAAGTGCTTACTCCCCACTTCGGATTCTCTAAGATAAGTTTTTAAAGCAATTAACTTGATGATGTTTGGTTGTTGTTTTGTAAAGAAATAAATTCATGGTTTAAATGAATTGTGAAAGAATAATAAAAACATTTTTATCTTCACCTCTATCATAATCTCTCTAACTGTGTGATACTGTGTTAACTGTATTATCTACATTTCCATGATGAGAATGGCCAATTTCTTTCTTTCTTTCTGTCAGTTTTTAGGCTCATTATCCCTGCAATTGAAATATTTTATTATTTTTAAAAAGTCAGTGTTCTTGGTGCCAGTATTTCCCTCAATCATTATATATGGTGGATTAAAGATCAAATTATTACACAAAAGAAAATTTGCAAACAAAATGAAAGGAAAAATACAGAGGTCCTAAAATACAAACTACATTCTGAAAGACAAAAAGAAACTGGATAAAAATGTACAGAAACATTGAATGGAAATCAAAATCGCAATTTAGCATTATGCCTGTCAGCTTCATAACATAATTGTTAATATCATCTAACCACCAACAGAATGTCTATTTAGACATTAATGATAATGTGGTGTACCCTAACATATGAAGTGACTAAATTCATATTCTATTCTTAGCAATACTCTTTACCTTGACATTTCAGCATGCCATCTGACATTTTCCTCATGGTGGTCACAGGTATTGATATATTGCTACCAGGACCTAATGTACTGTGTGCTAATATACCTGAGACTAAAACTGACATGAAGGTTGTGGTCCTGTTGTGGTCCTTAAGGATAAGTGGCTGTCTTGTTTGGTTTAGTGTTTCATGACATCTCAGTTGGGCTGTAATCATTTGTAATTGACTTACTAACACTTAAAACTGACAAGAGGAGCCTTATTGTAAAGTATAACATTTATGTAATAAAATTCATATAATGCAGTGAACACAGAAACAAGAAAAATAGTTTTATTTTTGCAATAGAATACAAAAAAACTCTATATCAATCTGTAAACTAAAAATCCTGAAAATGTTTAGGAAAAGTTAATATATACTGAAACGCACTTTTCATAAAAACAAAATAGTTATGTACAACTGATACTCAAATTCAGAGATTAATAAAGTTGTTTTTACTGAATGAATTAGAACATTGGAAAATAAATCATTGCTTATTATACATTTAGACTAAAGACTGCAGTTGTATCCCTAGTTTTGAACAGTGTATAGTCATTTTCAGAAGAGACCTATTGTGGCAGCAACAATGTGGTTCAAGGCTTTGAGCTAGGCATACAATGACCTTAACTGTAATTCTAACCCTAACCCTAGATCAATGACCTGCTGAAATATTTAAGGTGAATACAAATAGCAGTGACAATTTTGTATTAAACTATTTCCTTTAAATTGAAAATAAATGTGGTTTGATGTTTTTGCCAAACTTTTTTTCTATTTAAATTCAGATTCATATCTTTCACATTTCACAGATTGTGTCTTGCTATAGAACTGGCTAACTGAACATGCAGTTAAACATGGCTAAAGATGAGCATGCTGTTTTCTCTCTCTGGTTTTATTCAGCCAAATGTGTTCTCACCTTCAACTTCTGAAGAAAACCACATCTACAGAGAAACCACATCTTACAGCTTATCATCAGAAATCTACTAAACCTACTTCATATGTACAGTGTACACCACATTTAGAAACATTCATTTTGATGCACTAGAAAACCCCCTTAACAATTTCGTTGGCCAGTAAGATATGGTTGTCAACATTACATGTTAATGTCCTTAATGGATTCATTTTTCTGTCATAAAACCGATCCACTGAACAATGACAATGAAGCTCTTACATGTTATTGTGGTTGATATCACACAATCATAGCATGTTAATATAGTATCTAATTATTGTTTTTTTAAGTAAGGTTTTCTGTGGGCAGACATTAATTAGGCGGTACATAGCATGATAGAGCAGCACACAGGTAGAAGTGTGGCTGAATTTTTATGTTTTTACTGTCACTGCTGAGTTCAGAGTTGCCTGCCATCTAAAAGTATCCAGTTAATCTGTTCTCTAACTGTTACTGAAATACAATGCAAAAAAAAAAAAACACACACAAATGCACTCATTGTGGTATTTTTCTCTCATAGACCAGAAAGTAACGGAACTGTAATGACTACATGATAAAAAGAAAGTGTTTTAAGAGAGCAGAACAGAGCAAACATGTTCAACACATCTGTGAGAAGAAATGAAATCTGAATGAGCTCGCATGGCTGAGGAGCATCAACAACTTATTAAGTCCATGCCTGATGAACTTATATGGAGGGCAAATGGGCTTGGGGAGACTGTTTTCCTATTATATCTATGAATTAGATCTAATTCTATCTATTTTCCCATTATATGTATGAATTTTATGGATTAACTTACAATGGCTTATACAAAACACAGATGTTTTCAATTTGGTAACTTAGATAAGAAAAATTAAAATGATACCAGAGTAAATATTTACATTTGAGCTAGTGATTAACTGTAGTGGCATCTGGTGTACCCTGGCAAGTGCAGTGAGTATAACATAGCAGAATACTCTGGTGTACCCTATTTAGTGCTGTGAGTATAACACAGTAGAATACTCTGGTGTACCCTAGTTAGTGCTGTAAGTATAACACAGTAAAATACTCTGGTGTACCCTAATTAGTGCAGTGAGTATAATACAGTAGAATACTCTGGTGTACCCTAGTTAGTGCTGTGAGTATAACACAGTAGAATACTCTGCCTAGTCTCATTGTTGAGTTATGACTATGTGTTAAAGTATTGAGAAATGATTCCCTTTATGCTTTCTTTAAATAAAAAGAACACAATAATCTATTAATCCCTGAAAACTGATTATTAAAATGAAGGAAATGTGTACATTTAAGACTAAATTTTGTGTGTATGCCTATTATAAGCTGCTTAATGTCTCTGTATTGTGAAGGTTGTTTTTATTCTTATTATATTTTCATGTTTACTGTATAGTGGCATTGAGATCCATGCATAAATATCATAGTATGTAATTCGCATAAGGTGCATTACATGTCAATAAGGTGTATTTACATACAAAACTATTTTATATCCACTTTTGCTGAGATAACGTAAGATGAAAAATATGTAATAATGATCTGTTCATAGGATTTATGGTCCCCTGCACTTAAATTTAGGTCAGATCACACTGTGTGCACATGTGTTCACCACAGTTTCACCCCTCCCCCTCGAAATGCACCCACAGTTACAGCTCCCACACTCACTTATTTCCTGCCTAAGTCCCCCAGACTCTTTCAAACCTACAAACCCACATTATACAATGTGATGTTTTTGCAAAGTTGCAAAAAAATGTCTGGAGTTAATGCATCTTCTCATATTAGTACTACAGCTGGCAGAAATGACATGCAGAAATAAACAAAAACAGAAATTAGCAAATGGGACAAATTCAAATTCGATGGTTTGTCATACATCCTTTGGATAAAATCAGCAATTGAGTACTGAGAAAGGTGATATATGTGTAACTAATAATACTACTAATAATAATAACATCTGTATTTTGTTTTAAAAGTACAAAAAGATTTTGAAAGTCATATTTAAATAAGAAATACAGTGCAAAACATATACTTGAAATTCATCAAATTTATGTCAATGTTATGTTAATGTTAATTAAAATGTTCAAATAACATATTTTGCTTTAATGTAAAAAATATTTTTTAAAAAGACTACCATGTGTGATGTTTCATGTGTGATGTGTAGTCACAGTAAATTGAAGGTGATTTCCATAAGGCACTTGGGGAGGGGTTAGGCAGGAAGTTTTACGACTACCGGCCACATTACGGTTATTTCCCCCATGTGTGATGTCACTTGTTCCTCGGTGGACAAAGTTTAGCGGTGTGTGTACTGGAAAGGGTGGCGTCCCACCATGATCTCGTCCATTATAAAACAGAGAAGAGATCACCTGCAGCCATAAGCTGATCACAGCTTGCACAAGAAGCCGGACATCCACAACTCTGATCACTGGCCTGACTGAAGAATCAGACATGAAGACCTACTGCACTGTGGTCATCGCTCTTCTCCTCTTCGCCTTCTGCTCTCAGACACTCACTGAAAGTAAGTTTGTAGACTTTCATTTAAGCATCTATCATAGACAATGCACCGCAACACTCACAACAGTAACTACCTTTTGAACACCTTCAGTTTTGTTTGTCGATTAATGAGAACACATATTGTGGTGTTTGTATTGCATAAGTAAGTTCATTATTTTACATTTTAGCCAGTCATGAACCAAATAAGTGCTGCTTCAGCTATTTCAAATCAAGAATCCCTGAACGTGTAGTTAAGAACTTTGAGTTGACCATCTCTACATGCAAGATCCCAGGTGTCATGTAAGTATTTGTCAGATCATCTGTGGAGGCTTCAAAACATTTTTAAAATGTAGTTTAGATGTATTTAATTCATGTTATTTTTCCCTACAGATTGCACACAAACAAGAAGCTGGAGATCTGTGCAAACCCCACTCAGCTGTGGGTTCAGAAGCTAATGAACGTCATAAAGACTCGCATGCAGAGTGTTCCTGTAACTACTGCTTCTTCTGGAGACATTACACCTTAAGCTCCCTGAATCTGAGATGAAAACCATATAAGCTATTCCACCCTTTCTTTTAAGCTGCCTCCTCATTGCCATCTTAACTAAAAATGTAATTCACATTTTGATTATTCTAAACTTATTGGATTTAAAATATTATAAATTACTTTGGTGAAGTCTTTAATTACATTTATTTATTACATTTTTAGTTTGTATTTTGTCCTAATACTTATTAGACTGCAATATTTAGTATATTTAGTCATCACCCCACACAGTGTGATAAGTAAATGAATAAACACAACACAGCAACAGATTCAATTACCAAATAAATCAGATAAGAACAAAAAAGCACACAAATATAATACAATTACCCTCTAGAACATCCACAAACATGTTATTCCATGACATACACACAAGCAAGAATTAAATTAAACTACTGAGGAAAGTAGTTGACAATTGTCTCCCTAAAAGTGACAGACTAAAGCTAAAGCTAACTCTTTCAAATGAGTATTCTAATAAGTAGGCTAAGTGGATCCTATTGTGTGCTGGTTCACTGGGAACTGAATGCTTTTTATAAATTCTCCATATATTCCATATACTTTATATATCAAAACCAAAGGAAGGCCAACCTTGTAATTGCAAGCAAACCGTCTGGTACCATGTTTATAATGCACATATACAATAAACATCAGGCTTCCATCAGTTATCAAAAACTACTTTATCATCACAAACTACATCCACGGAACTACCAAAAATGTAACGTTAACATTTAGCTTTTCCATCATGGCTTCCATTCTCCTTCAGTGCACAGAGTGCAATATATTTAATAATTCTTCCTCTGTCGTTAGCGATGGTTTTATTTGTGAGAAGTGTAGATAAATTACTAGTCTGACGGAGAATATTCTAGTGCTAGAAGTGCACATCCAGACCTTAGAAAGTGTTAGACCTATCTGTGTAACTCCTCTGTTCCATCCTCCTGCCCAGAGGACAAACTATATGTACTACCAGAGTTTAGAGATCAACTACACTCTTCCCTTACCTCTGGTCATCCACATGAGGTTAAAACCCAGCAACTGATTACTTGCAGGTACTGGTGGGAGTCCAAGACATAGACCACTTCATATCTTCATGTTAAGACTGTGCCCAATTCAAGACCCCACGTTCACTATCTGCTGGTAAGATTATGCCACTAAACTTTGTCACGGACCTGCCAAGATCAGAGGGTAACAATACAATATTTACCACTGTAGATCACTTTTCCAAAGCTGTAAAATTCTTGCATATACCTTCTCTTCCATCAGCACTCGATATTGCAGAACTCTTTTCAACATGTATTCAAGAATTATGGAATTCTTGGAGGATATTTTGTCTGATATTTTTGTCTGACTTCATAGGGATGGAAAGCTTTTATGGAGAAGTTAGAAATCAATTTCAGCCTAACCTCCATTTACTACCCACAGAGTAACGGCCAAGTTGAAAGAGTTGATCAGGATCTAGGAAAATTCCTAAGATTGTACTTTAGGGATCAGCAAAGTGAGTGGTCCAGATACCTTATATGGGCAGATATGGCATATAGCTCTATCGTTCACTCTGAAAGGGGACTAACCTCTTTTTAGTGCATCTTAGGGTATCAGCCTTCATTTGTGCCATCGGACCCGGAACCTTCTGCGTCACCTGCCATGGACAATTGGATAAAAAGAAGTGAACATTTCTGTGAGAACGCATATCAACAGATTGGAAGAGCAGATAAAATGTTCTCACTGCCATGCAGATCACAGGAGGGTAACAGCCCCATCATTCCTGTCAGGGGACAGGGTATGGTTATCTACTAGACAATGGGTAATGTTCTCTATGTCTACACCATATATCAGTACTAAGTTAAGTGTATGTCTACCAGAGTGTGTGGGTTCTCTTATACAGGGTGAAATAAAGGCCGATCTTAGAGGGTCTTTGGCACTATCAAAGTGAATATTGAAATCCCCAACAATAATGGTTCTTTCTACTAGAGTGGCTAGATTAGAAAGAAAATCTGCAAATTAGGGTCTTGGTGGCCTGTAGATGCCAATTAGTGGAAGAGGCTGGGTGGGCGTATTTCGTTGGCTACATCATTTATGCTAGTAAAAATAATTTAAAAGGACTCAAAATCATAACTTTCTGGTTTATGCCTAATGTGTCAGTATAAATAACTGCAATGCCACCTCCATGGCCAGTTAGATGAGGGCAGTGTACATAGCTGTAGCCAGAAGGATACACTTCATTTAAAATTATGTACTCATTTGGCTTGATCCAGGTTTCTTTTAGGCAAAGTACATTAAATCTATGATCTGTTAGGATTTCATTTATCATGAGCACTTTAGATAAAAGGTGCAGGCAATGTTCTGTGAATCAGTTACTTTAATATTAATTATGTTATTAAGGCATGTTTTTTTGTTTTCTGTATTTCTGCTTAGCTCAGGGAACAGACACAGTGTTTTTATGATGAACCTCAGTTGGTTTAGCCTCTTTGCCTGCTGCCTGGCCTCCGGTCTGGATTTTCATAGATTAACTAGGTCTGTCATGAGAGTAGCGCCAACCCTGGTAGAATGGGTACCAGGCTTGCCCTTGGATGTGTTCCAATTATCTATGAACCCCACATTGTGTTATGAGCACAACTTGGACATTCAGCAATTCAACAAAGATAACCGGCTGTATGTTATATTATTACATCGCATTGGGATGGGACCAGAGCAACTATAGCATGGGACATTGCCTTCACTAACCGACATACATCTTCAGTATTATTTTTAGTAATCTCTGACTGACGAAGGCATATATCGTTAGCTCCTATATGAATAACTATCTTATAGAACTTATGCTTGCCTAAGACCTTAAGATTACCTGCAATGTCCAGCGCACTAGTCCCTGGTATACAGCTAACTACTGTTGCTGGTGTCCCTAAAGGCCTAACTACTTTGATGTGTCACAAAATAGAGTCCCCTATAACCAGAGCTCTTTCAACAGGCTTCACAACAGGTGCCTCCCTGAGTGGGGCAAACCTGCTGGACACGCAAATTGGGGATGTGTTTTGCTCCTGTGAATGAGCTGAAGCTCGGCTTTTTCACCATAACATCACCCATTTGCCCAGCTGCAAGGGCTGTAGAGCCAGAGTTGGGGGCTTTCTAACTTTCCCTAAGGCAACTAAAGCTTGTACTTCTAGTTCCTTGATAGGTCTAACACTTTCTAAGATCTGGATGCACAATTCTAGCACTATCATTTTCTCCATCAGACTAGTAATTAATATACACTTCTCAGAGATAAAACTATCACTAACGACAGGCAAAGAATGAATAAACATGTTGCACTCAGCACACTGTAGGAGAACGGAAGTGGCCATGATAGAAAAACAAAATGTTAATGCAACTTTTGTTTTCGATGTCTGTGGAAAGCCTGTGGAAATATAGGGTTAGGGTTAACCCTAGGCCATACTCTTGTACCTTATGTCCCTTAGACAAGTTGTTCTTATGGAAACAAAATCTGAACTGCATAACCATGCTAACACCTTCAGTTATTGAAATAGGTTATTGACAACTAGCTATTATTGACAGCCAGTTGTCATTCTCAACTCATGTTTCTAATCTAACCCGGTTTTGCAGATTCCTCCTTTGTAACATACGAAGGATTCGACCCTTTCTTTCACAGGAAGCTACCTAGGTGCTTGTGTAGTCTCTTGTGATCTCAAAGCTAGACTATTGCAACTCGCTACTTGCTGGTCTTCCTTTAAGAGCCATCAAACCTCTATAACCTGTCCAGAATGCAGCAGCATGGCTGGTCTTCAATCTTCCGAAGTTCACATGTTACTCCACTGCTGCGCTCCCTTCATTGGCTCCCTGTAGCTGCACGCATCAGATTTCAAACCTTGATGCTTGCCTACAAATCCAAAAATGGACCAGCCCCTTCATACATGAGGTCAATGGTCAAAGCCCGATCTGTACCTCGTGTACTTCGAACCTCAAGTACGGCTCATCTTGAAATACATTGCTTCAGGTCTCATGGACAACAAGCATCGAGACAATTTTCTGTCCTGGCTCCAATATGGTGGAATGAACTCCCGCTTGCTGTCCGGACAGCAGAGTCCCTTGCAGTCTTCAAACGTAGACTGAAGACCCATCTATTTGCAGAATATTTAAAGGACAATTGACACTGCTCCCTTATTGACTGATTAATTTAGTACTTATTGTAGGGCATTATTTATGCTTTTTAACAAACTAGCACTTATTGTTTATAGCATTTATTATTGTTTAAGATAGACATTATGTATTTGCACTTCTAGGTATAAGCATGCATCCCTGTATTCTACAGTATTCTAGTTCATTGGTATGTTTGATTCTAACCTACTGTACTGTACTTGGATATATTCTATGAGTAAATGACAAAGCACTTTTGTAAGTCGCTCTGGATAAGAGCGTCTGCTAAATGCCATAAATGTAAATGTAAATGTAAGATAATGTACTGCAACAAATGCAATTCTGAGATGTCTCAGGAGATATCATTAAAACTGTCATATCTTCATACATGACTTCAGGTATTCCAACCGTCTCTGATTCTCTGCTATAATGACTAATGACTATGTACATTTGGAGAGGTTTTGGGGCACTTTGGAAATATCTAGCACACCTAATGGAAAATATTGTGTAGCTCCTGAGTAATTTCATGTATATGCTCAAAATTGTTCACTTTATTTGACAAGACATACTTCATTTTGAATCCTGAATGGTCAATGTGCTATGTGTACAATTTCAGATAACTAGTGTTAAAGTGAAAACGTACAAATCAATCAAAAATGAGCTTAAAACTGGAGGTGCACTAAGGAAACCCGGCATTGAGTCTGCTGTTAACTAAAACCCCTAACAGTCTTTTACCTCTTCAGATGATTTCAGCTGATAATACTGTCTGATTTCTAGCCTGCACTGTACTGACTAACTGGGAGGTTACGTTTGACACTGAGGCTGTCAATCAATTCACTGGGGTCCACATCCACACAGCAGAATGGTAAAAGGCTACATAGAAAAAAAATGCACTGAATAAATAAAAACTTACATACTTTCTCCATGGATCAAGAAATAAGTAAGTCTGGACAGTGTTGTTTGAATTGCTTAGCTTAACTGGTAATACAGGTATAACTGCAAACACGACACAGTTTGGTTGAGTTTAATGGGGCTTTCAGCATAGTCGTCATTCCCTACAGTGACTGCAGTGGCAATGCTACTGCTTTTGCTCTTTAAATTTATTGTCTTTTTTGGGGTTTTATATAATCTTAGCCTTTGACAGCCCACTTTCTATTTTTCATTCTATGTATTATACTTATATTTTCCCTGCTCTGCACATTCCATGGGTCAACTGTCTCTGATCTTCTCCTCTTTTGCTTTTCCTTTGTTTTTCCTAATTCACTTTTTATCTTTCTATTCATCCTGAAAACTGTTCTCTTTCAAAATTTCCATTACTCCCATCATGCTATCACTGTCTGACATTGGTTGCTTTTTATTCTTTTTGCTCTTTTCTATTAATTTCTTCATCTATGCAATACACCTTTCTACATCTACATTGTATTATCCCTCAGCTTTATTTCATTTAGCTTTAGTTTTTGTTTTTTATTTTTGTGTTAATTTCCTGCTGCATCCCACCTATTTTAGACTGTAAAGAATCAGCTGGTCAGCCTCACGGGGGACCACCACACGGGGGCGACAGGGAACTAACAATAAGAAAGCCTCCAGTCAGGCATGCTGCAAGATCCATTTCTACCACCAGGTGGAGGCAGAGAGTCATCATTTATTAATTAACATCAAGGCAACAAGCGTCATAATACCTAGGACCTCTTAAGCCTGCAACATGAAAGATTAGTTTGTTAAAGTTGTGCTATGCAAAATTGAAAGACGCAGTACTGAATAAAAATGAAAAAATATCTAAAATATAGTATCCTTCTGCTGCTTTGAGACATCCTGTAAAGCATGAAATATTCAAAGTCAGAGCTGTCAGATTCGATGGACTTTTTTCAAACCACAGACATTTTTATGTATTAATATCACATGCACAGAACCAAAAGGAAGATGCAGCATAATGGGCTAGGTACCTGAGTAACATTAGTTGGGGAATGGCTCACAGTGCTGATCTGTACAGTTATACCTTTATATGGAGATGTCAGAACAAATCCAAATCCAGTTGTCTTCTGTGGCTTCACTGTAGGTCAAAGCAAAACATTTGCTCAGGGAAATGGAATACAGCACAGCCCATGTTAAAAAATATATATTTTTCATGTAATTACACTTTTCCCATAGAGGTCACCAATTCCCCAAACTTACACACTGCAGTTTATAGAGAGCTATATATACTGTACATATCTGACATGTATTAATTTTTTCTCATTAAGACAATTTCCATGGTGTTTATGTATCTTGAAAACATTGACATTATATACATATAAAAGGAGATACAGAAGATCAGTTTAAAATGGGTGACTGAGTTGACCTACAGAATGCAGAAACTAAAATACATAAACAAAAATAGACTCAAATGTCTTTATCGAAAACATTATTTGCTCTGCTATCCTGGCACTTCCTCCTTTTCCTATGTGTGGTACATATCATCTCATTGAAAAAATCTGCAGGAACAACTTTTATTCTTTATTAGGTTGTTTGTGGACAGATCTGAGAAAGGGTTGAATGCCATAGTTGTGTGCTGTAGGACAAAACCTATATACTCTCCCCCTTTTCTTTTACCCATCAGTGTGTCACACATGGGTCACACTCTGTGTTTTAGCACTAGTGGACTCTGGAGTTGCAGGGAAACTCATAGACCACACACTGGCTAAGGAGCTTGAACTAGACCTGCTTCCTTTATGATCTTCTCTAGATCCTCTACCCTGTTATTTTCTGGTAAAACAATGAGATACTCAAATAGTCTCCCCATTGTCTCATTCACTGCCTTACTACAGTGGCCCTGCCCTTCTGGGCCACCTCAAACAGGAGCCCCAAGGCCAGGTGTGAGATGACCATCCCAGCTCCATATCAGGACCTCGTGGAAGTGTTTAGCTCAGAGAAAGCCACTCAACTTCTTCCTCACTGTGGGACAGACTGTTTCATTCAACTACTGAACAACACCTGCCCTCCTCTCTGCAAGATTTATCCTCCATCACTGGAGGAGAACAAAGTGATGAAACAGTACATTTAGAGGTACCAGCCTCCGCTAAGATGCTCAAGGGCGGCTGGAAACAATAGGAGCAGGTATGTGTATTTAACCAGTAACTCATTAAGACTCCTATAATCTACATGTGGCCTCAGCTGCGTCTTTCTTCTTTACAAAGAAGACACTAGCTGAAGCTGGTGAGGTGGAGGGGAGGATGTAACAATGGGCCAAAGCCTCTCTGATGTATTGCTCCATAACCTGCTTTGATGAGCCTGAATACCTCAGCCAAGTCTTGGTACTCACAGGGATAGGGAAGTTGTTGTTGGCTTCCGGACTCTCCACGGATGTAGACTGGAGAGGCACAGCCCGGTCAGGGAAGCATGTTTTTTGCAGGAGGGCGCCTCCAGGATATGTGAGGGTTGTGTGCACATAACCAGGGGAGACTTCATGTGATGGGCTGACAGAGAGAAGAAAGCAAATAATAGGATGTGCGCTCAATGTGCCCTCCATCTACTTCAACGTGGACACAAGTAGTGACATGGGTGAGAAAATATGAGCCCACAGGTCCTCCATCAAGCACATGCGGCCTCTCTATTCTTGGAAATCATCAAGAGGCTTTGCATGTACTGGCCGATGTCTTGCACCATGGAATGGAGTTTGCCAGGTTCCTGCCTCTGTTGTTCAAACGCTGCCATTTGAACAGCTAACAGGTTTGCCCATTCTGGGCTGCTCACTTCACTCCCAGTAGGCTGCACATTCTGAGATGCTGGCAGAGTGAGAGGTGAGGGTAAAGTAAAGGAGTATTTATTCTCCATTATACAAGCAATACAAAATAACAGGTTACAATGCAGCAGCAAAAAGAAAACAGAAAGGGTTTAGGATGCAGGCTTGCACTGTGAGGAAGATCAGCAGATAGCTCAGTTGTCTGACAATGTGCAGCACCAACATAAGAAAGCTGTGGGCGTAAATAAGGACAGGGAAAATAAGGAACAGGTGAGTAGCATTAATAGGTTGGTGATTCGGACCGGGGAAGGTGCTGTGATATGTGAAGGAGTGGGTGTGTCCCTCCTGCTGGATGGCTGGCCTACCGTGACACTACATATGAGCCACAATACAGCAACTTCACCTCGCTTTCACAACAGACATATGATCACATCAGCCAGTAGATTTATTGCAAATCTTCCAGACTTATCATTTGTGACTGGGACACCCTCAAATCCCACGGAACTTGATCAAATGACTGAACACTTGGAATCAGTATTCTGCTGTACACTCAGTGATGTTGCTCCACTTCAGAATAAAAAATAAGGATAAAAAATTTGCATGCTGGTATAATGTTCAAATTTGCAATTTAAAACAGAACACCCGAAAGATAGAACATAAATGACACCACACTAAGCTTGTAGTCTTCCAGCTTGCATGGCAGAAGAGCCTTCTCAAGTATAGAAAAGCACTTATTACCACTCAAACAATTTATCTCACGAGTTTAACAGAAAATAAAAATAATCCCAGATTTTTATTTAGTACAATTGCACATCTAACTAGGAATAAAACAGACAACAATGCTCAGATTGCAACTTCATGTAATAGTAATACGTTCATTAATTTTTTCAATGAGAAAACTAAGCACATTAGAGATAACATTCAAAGTATTAATGTGACATTTGGCAGCTACTTAGAGACCAGAACAATCAAGCCAAAAAGACTCTAGAATATTTTACTCTTATCCAAGAGAATGAACATATATCTCTGATATCATGCTCAAACTATTCCACTTTCTTTCTAGATTCGCTGCCCACATTCTTTCTTAAGGAAATTCTATCTGAAGTAATTGAACATTTACTAAATTTAATAAACTCCAAAGTAAACAACATAAGGTGGTGTGAAAAAGTGTTTGCCCCCTTCCCGATATCTTATTTTTTTGCATGTTTGTCAGTTAAATGTTTCAGATCATGAAACGAATTTAAATATTAGACAAAAATAACACAAGCAGACAAAATGCAGTTTTTAAATGAAGGTTTTTATTATTAAGAGGGAAAAAAAATCCAAACCTACATGTCCCTGTGTGAAAAAGTGATTGCCCCCTCCCCCCCCCAGGCCTAATTAATGCCACACCTGTTCTCAATCAAGAAATCACTTAAATAGGACCTGCCTGACAAAGTGAAGTAGAACAAAAGATCCTCAAAAGATAGATGGCATGCTGTGATCCAAAGAAATTCAGGAACAAATGAGATCTATCAGTCTGAAAAAGGTTATTAAGCCATTTCTAAAACTTTGGGACTCCAGCGAAGCACAGTGAAAGCCATTATCCACAAATGGTGAAAACATGGAACAGTGGTAAACCTTCCCTGGAGTTTGTGGCCGACCAAAATTATCCCAAGAGCGCAGCGATGACTCATCCAAGAGGTCACAGGTCACAAAAGACCCCACAACAACATCCAAACAACTGCAGGCCTCACTTGCCTCAGTTAAGGTCAGTGTTCATGACTCCACCATAAGAAAAAGACTGGGCAAAAATGGCCTGTATGGCAGAGTTCCAAGACGAAAACCACTGCTAAGCAAAGGCTTGTCTCAGTTTTGCCAGAAAACATCTGGATGAGCCCCAAGACTTTTGGGAAAATACTCTGTGGACTGATGAGACAAAAGTTGAACTTTTTGGAAGGTGTATGTCCCTTTACATCTGGCATAACAGTAACACAGCACTTCAGAAAAGGAACATCATACCAACAGTAAAATATGGTGATGGTATTGTAATGGTCTCGGGCTGTTTTGCTGCTTCAGAACCTGGAAAACTTGTCTACCAAAAAATCCTACCAAAAAGGAGAATGTCCGGCCATCTGTTCGTGACCTCAAGCTGAAGCGCACTTGAGTTCTGCAGCAGGACACTGATCCAAAACCCACCAGCAACTCCACTTCTGAATGGCTTAATAAAAACAAAATGAAGACTTTGGAGTGGCCTAGTCAAAGTCCTGAGCTGAATCCAATTGAGATGCTGTGGCATGACCTTAAAAAGGCGGTTCATGCTTGAAAACCTTCCAATGTGGCCGAATTACAATTCTTCAAACAGGAGTGGGTCAAAATTCTTCCACAGCACTGTAAAAGACTCATTGCCAGTTAATGCAAATGCTTGATTGCAGTTGTTGCTGATAAGGGTGGTCCATCCAGTTCTTAGGTTTAGGGGGCAATCACTTTTTCATACAAGGCCATGTAGGTTTGGATTTTTTTCCCCTTTTAATAATAAAAACTTCATTTAAAAACTGCATTTTGTGTTTACTTGTGTTATCTTTGTCTAATATTTTTAAATTTGTTTGATCTGAAACAAGTGTGACAAACATGCGGAAAAAAAAAGATATCAGGAAAGGGGAAAACACTTTTTCACACCACTGTACCTAAATAATTAAAATTACCAGTAATCAGACCACTTATCACAAAATCTTGACCCATGTCAGCTGTGAAACTCCAGGCTGATCTCAAACCTTCCATTTATTTCCAAGATCCTAGAAAAAGCTCAGCAGCTAAGCTCATAGCTGAATCAGAACCAAATACATGAAATCTTTCAGGCAGGGTTTAGGCCTCATCATAGTACAGCTCTGATTAAAGTGGTTAATGACTTGTTCTTGACTTCTGACCAGGGCTATGTCTCTTTGCTTATATTGCATGATGTGAGTGTGGCATTTGACAGCATAGATCACAACATTTGACTAGATACTCTCGAAAATGTTGTTGGGATTAGGGGAACAGCCCTTTCCTAGTTTAAATCTTATCTAGTGAATCGTTATCAGTTTGTCAACATACAACAAGGTTAGCTATGTTGTCCCACAAGGATCTGTTCTAGGGCCTCTGCATTTTTCTTTATATATGCTACCTCTAGGTGATGATATATGTAAACACTGTGCTAGTTTCTACTGCTAGGCTGGTGATACTCAGCTACACGTCTCAGCAAAGCCAGAGGACATATATCAGCTTAGTATTATTGAGGAGTGCATAAATGACACTAGACACCGGAGAAGCTTTCTCTCACTTCCTGACAAAACAGAAGTGCTTTTATTAGGCCCATAGACAACTAAGGACCTCACTCTCTAATTACTTAATGCACCTCAAAGGTTGCCCAAACACATCTTCTTCAACAATTAAAGAGACCCAGGGCAATGTGGTGTAGGCAAGGGGAGCAGCTTACCAGCTGGCAGATTGCAGTGTTTTACTGCGAGCGCACTCTGCACAGGAGGCTCCATGTCACAGGACTAAATGACCATTGATCCTGAATCTATGTTGAGTAACTGAAACTATTGTACTTAATGTGTGGTTGTGATAGCCTACATACCGCAGTGCAAAGAGCAGGATGCACAAATGTCTCTCAATGCAGACAAACAGTTTATTAACATGAAACACAAACAATAAATAACACATGACAAACTAGTGCAACATGAAATAAACGATGAACAACTGCAAGGACATAAACACGAGCATGTAGCATTGAATGACTTACACAGAAACCGTGAACATAAATGCTAGCACTAACACCAACAATGATCGACAACCTACTCTGCAAAAAGGGGTATATATACATACAAAAATGATGAATGTAACAATGTGAAGGTGAACAATAACAAGGGGGCAGTCACAGTCAAAACAGCCAACAGACATGGTTCCCACAGCATGTGGCAGGCTGTACTACATGATTTGTTGGAGGGGGGAGTGTACTGTTACACTGATATTCTTCTCCCCTGTCCTATAGGTAACCTGGAACACAAAAAGGAGAAGAAGACAGTCCACCAAGCCAGATTTCAGCCGTTTAGACCTCTGAAGGTACTTCAGATTTTTGTGGCAAGGATGGTCTTGAGTTCATTAATGAACTCAGGTTAGTTGGACAGCAGCAGAGAAGAGCAGGCAACCAACCCAGTCCCCCCAGGCACAAACCCTCCCTGTGAGCCAGTAGATGATGAAAGCGACCTTGGTATTGTCAGGTAAAATACAAAGAATCCCTCACTGAACAAATAATCCCTCACAGTCATCAGGGTCTCCGCTGTAGCCCTCCAGGGTAGCAGTATGGCAGTACACCCCCTCTGATGCTAGAGGGGTTGCAGGTCCACTATACCTCGAGTCCAGACCCACATATAGGCTCTGCTCACAGCGAGCGAGGCTTTCCACCATGGAACAAAGCTTATTGATCTGCTTCTCATCTCTGTGAGCCACTGTCTGGACAACCAGCAGGTCAGCCTAGTCCAGGCTGCTCATCTCACTCCCTGGCAGCTGCACATTCTGTGACGTTAGCAGCAAGGAGGGAGTTAGAGGCTAGTAAAAGTTAGGAAAGTCTTTATTCTCCATAACAAGCTTGACATGAGCGAGCTCAAAAGAATGAAGTTGATAAAGCAGCAGTAAATTTCAAAAGGCATTTAAAGCACAGGCAGTAGCTTGAAGCACAGGATGACCGGCAGTGCACAATACCAACGGCAAGTACCTGTAGGCTGTAAATAGTGACGAGAAGAAAATAGAGTAAATGAAAAAGTGTCAGTGATAATAAATAAGTGGAAGCTTGGGAACAGGTGGGTGTGGCTTGTGTGTATGTGAGTGGGCATGTCCCTCCTGCTCAGTTCTAAGGGCAGCATGACAAGAGAGACTATATAAAATAATTATGGGGACTCAGAAGGGAACACAATGTATACGTGATTCCTCACATCTCTTCTACACATTGTGTATATAAACATACTATACATATATTGTTAATATATTTTGTATATATATAGATATATATTTCCCTATACACCCCTGTTTTTTCTCCTCAGTTTGGACAGAGCACTCTCAAACCATTTCACTGCGAGTTATACTGTGTATGACTATGTATGTGACAAATAAACCAAACTTGAACTTGAACTCTTCTCCATTTGTTGAGTTACGTGCTCACCTGTCACGTTATGGCCCCGCCCCCTCCTGAAACGTCTTCATGTGTGTGCTCCTCTGTGTTGCCACACCCTCTCGTGTCATCCACCTGTTCTGAATTATGTGTAACTGTTTTGTGTGTATATGTCTCCTGTGTTGTAGTACGGATTGTTGGTGTTTGAAATGTATATATCGGGTGTGTTGTGTTAAACGTATTGCTGGTGTGTAAATAATAAATGTCTGTTTGATCGTGCCTCTTCCCCACATCCTATTTGCCTCGCTGCATTACATCATCTTAACACGTCTCCTCAATAAGCATGCAGGGACACTGCTGTGCACATTTTTTTCATGCATTTTATTTTATGTAAGTAGCATTTTAATAATTTTAATTGCAATTTTTTGTAGTATTAACAGTTCAGCCAGATATTGTAAACCCTAATGACTCATAAAATTTGCCTACTCTTTGTTCTGTATCTGATTCTATAAATTAAATGTTTCACATTGACCGCATCCACCAAGAATACTCTCAGTTGCTAGGCGACCTGGTAGTGATAAAGGCTGGCTCCATCTTTGGGAGGGGGTCAGGTTTCTGAATATTTACTGAGCATAGACAATTGCATTCCACACCAGGAGTAAATTTTTAAAGCTTTTAAATAGAACAGGCCTTTCCCCTATGAACCAGAACACACATCCCACCAAGTATCACATCACTAATCTGCAATACTAAATACAAATAGCTTTTATTAAAACGCGTAATGTTTTGGTCAGTCATTGTATATTAGACATTGCATGAATTTTATGGTGACTACTCCTGATACATTTCAGTTTACTGCACAGGCTGAGGTTTGTTCTAAATTGTCCGTAATACAACCTTTCTACATGTTATCACAACCACCATAATTCCACTACCTCTTCTACTATGTCTCTCACACACACACAGGACTCTTGCACTACCTCTCTCTCTCTCCCTCTCTCTCTCTCTCTCTCTCTCTCTCTCTCTCTCTCTCTCTCTCTCTCTCTCTCTCTTTCTCTCTCTCACACACACACACACACACCGAGAGGACTCTTGCACTACCTCACAGACACACATCTTGAAAATGACTCATTCACTGAACACTAATCATCCTGCTCTCCTTTGCTCAACAGCACAGCAGTATATTACATATCTACTGTATACTCTCTACTTTGCACTCAACTGTGCTCATCCCTACACTGCAAACCACTGTAAATCTATACATCTAATTCATATTTAATTAGCGCATATACTGTAATTACATTACACTGTTCAGTTATATTATCTACCCTTTTATACCTTAGATATTCTATCCTTAAATTCTCTTAGTGTTTCCTGTGAGTGGGCAGTTGTCAAAGCATTTCAATGCTAGTTGTAGCATGTAGGACTATGTAAGTGACAAACATTTGATTTTATTTGATAATAGAAAAAAAAAAAATCCTAGTAGAACATTTAACATTTAACCATGAGCCGGAACATATCATCGCAAAACTGCTGCATGTCTGACATCTTCCTGGTCCACATGAACGTGTCCTAATGCCACTGATGGATGCTATTGGTAATTGAGCAAATGTAGCACAGACAAGAGCGCCTCCCTAAAATGAATTTTGTACTCAGTGCGTGGATTGCTCTTGTAATAGGAAGCATTCCTGCTGTGACTGATATACTGTAAATCACTCAGAGCAACTGACAAGCAAGGCGGGTTGCTCACACCCACTGCTAATTTATGGCAACATCCCTTTTAATGGTGTGCGTGCGTGTGTGCGCGCGCGCGCATACTCATACATGCTTAACAACTATTATAGTAGTATTTTTTAAATATTTTATTACATTTGTTATTATTTAACAATTGCAACATATTTCTTATATGCAAAATATCACAAACCACAATGTTGTAATTAGCCCAGTATAATAAATGCTAGCTATGTTTAATCCACATAGTTCAATGGGGTTGTGTTTGCATTATGCACTAACTTTATAAGTTAGATATTTTTACAGTTAAATGTAGACGCTCTACCATCTCCGTGAGCACCGTGACTGTCACTTTAAACGAAGCCGTGCAATCTAATCCTGCCCGCTAGTCCGCTAGCGTGTCAAATATGTGTTAAATGAGACAGGCGTAGTAGTCTTGAGAACAGTGTCTTCTGTACAGTAGTGACATCGCAACCGCATTTTACTTGGGGCAAGCTGAGTGCCATAGTTACTAATAACACATCAGATTAGACCGACGATTTTAGGAAGTTCTCTTTTATTTTTATTAGAAATGGACCAGAAGGACACGGAGATGAACGAGAAAAGAGTTTGTTCATCTACCAGTGGAGTTGTTGTCCAAGTTAGAGAGAAGAAAGGACGTTTACGCGCAGCTATACCGTACATGCCTTTTCCTGTAGCTGTACTTTGCTTATTTCTGAACACCTTTGTTCCTGGACTAGGTGAGTAATGACAACTCCGAGAAGTAACGTATGTATCTTACACTTTGTGCGTACGTGAGTGTGTGTAGGTTAGAAGGTCATTTCTAGCACCTGATTAACTTCTTTACAACTATTTTATCAGAAAGTTTTCTTAATGAATTTCTTAATTTATTTAAGTTGTTCCATCTAATGTTATCAATAAAATGCTCCATTCCAACGACTTTATGTGTTTCAAAGTTTCTAAGAATATTTCATTGTATAATGGATATAGCGAAATGTGTATTGTAATCCCACATCTAATGAATATCGATATTGCTTAAATATATGTGGACCAAGCGTCTGTTGGCTGTCGGGCGGCATTTATTTATTTATTATTTTTGACGATGGTCAAAGCTTTGCCGATATATATAAATATATTAGTATATAACATCAAAACAACCATAAAATGTCTTTTGTTATTTGTTTGTTTGTTTTGGTTGTTTATATATATATATATATATATATATATATATATATATATATATATACATACACACACACACACACACACACACACACACACACACACACTTCACAGCAACTCTGTAAAGCATTTAGGTGAATTTGTGTTTAAGAATTAACCGACAGTTGTTGCTACAGGTTTGTATCTCGGCAACACTGTACTTTATTTTCACCTTCTCAAAACAACATGCTCATCCGTCTCACTCCAATACTGACCCCAGCAGTAGGGTCAACATCAGCCTCAGCAGCATAAATGTCAGATTTCTCTGTGTATCATGGCTCTCAGTGGCCTAACTGCTACTCTTTATATTTGTTATTTGCTCACATGTGATTGTTTGTTAGCTGCTTACTCTCTCCTTTGATTCTATGATCCTCCCCCTTTCGTAACTGCTAGATGGAATAGGTATACTGTATACTGTAGGCCTCTAGAAAGTCAGAAAGTTAATCTCTTGTCTAAGGGTTAGGGTTAGAGCTAGGGCAAACCCAGGTTAGTTCTAACCCTCTTGTGTAAAGGTTAGATTATCCCTATCCTAAACCCTCTTGTCTAAGGACCCCCTCCTCTTTTCATGAGATGGTTTTAGTTGAATTCTTGTGTTTAGTACTTGTTTAAAAACCTTGCAACTAAGACCTGCCTGTCTATATCCATGGGGTTGTTCTGCGAGGCTTGAAATTTAGCCATTTTCAATTGCTGCTTGGCTATTGGAGATAATTCCACTCATTTGCTCTGAAAGAGCCCACTTTAGGCATGTGTTTCAGGTCAATGTCCTGCTGTGTGGGGAGGAGCTATATAGCTGGATCTCAGCCTTTAAGATGCTTTTGTATATAGAATTCATCCTACTTCTATCTTCAGTTAAAGACCAGTGAGACAGTTCCACTGGCAGTCATACATCGCCAGTCCACCATGTTTTACAGATGAGATGATGGGCTTTGGATCATGAGCAATGCCTTGTCCCCTCACACTTTGCTCAACACATTATGTAATGTAATCTGCCCATTTCTTTTGTGCTTTTCTGTTCTTGCAGATCTCTGAGGTCATACTTCTTTTTTATACAAATGCCTTTGATGCACACTTTATGCTTACATCCTGGATAATGTCTTGATCTGTTATACATAAAAAATATTAATCAGCTATTGTGTTTTTCCCCACACCTTCTTGTTTTTTAACAGTGCGACAAAATGGTTTTAATGTAACTAATGCAATTTGTCTTTTGGTTTATGTACAAATATTTATATTTTTTGCAACTTCTTTTGGAAAATGGTGAGATAGCCAGCTAGGCCTACTTTGTAACTTTGTAGCTAATACTGCCACTGTAACATTATATATTTGTGCAGGTAAAACAACCTCTCCTTCAGTGTTAGTATTACATCTAACATAAAATATACATTTTTATAGTCATTGGGATCTTTAATATTTCTGTTTTAAGTATATCTTACAAAGTTATCTGGCTAGCTGTCTAAACTGGGTTTGTCATGCTAGTGAACACAATCTCTTTTATTTAGCTATTGGCAGTCTGTAAAAATATATCTCTGAATTCTCCAAATTTGTTCAGTCACACATGTAGTTGTTGTTGTGTTTCCGTTGCATTCACACTAAATGCTTGTGCTACCTCTCAGTGGGTGTAACCACAGTGATTCTCACAATCTGTGATATCACATGTATACCCTCTATATTAGTGGTATTCACATCTTGATCTCAAATTCAAATCCAGTCCTAGATTTTGTAATCCCATGTAGTTGATGAGTAATGTAATTGGTTTGCCAATCTGTTGTCACACCTGCCTCATAGGTCAAGGGAGGGAAGAAAACCTGTATGACCTGGACTTTGAGGATTGAGATTTAAGTTCCTCTGCATGGTGGTAGCTCAGTGGTGAAGATACTTAATGTATAATTAGAAGGTTACTGGTTCAAGCCCCACTACTGCCAAGTTGCTACTGTTGGGCCCCTAAGCAAGGCCTTTAACCCACAAGTTGTACTCAGTCATAATTAGAAGTTGCTTTGGATAAAAGTGTCAGCTCAATGCTTTAAATGTACCCAATTATCATAGTATCCCACAGTAGTTTGATGACAGCCACATCCTGCTTTCATGAATCTGTTCTTCTAGGCTGTTTGTGCTTGTGTGTGTGTATGTACACTGCTGGGGTGAGTGTAATCGGGTCATGGGAAATATGTAGCTAACCCCTACCCAAGCCTTGTTACTGTGCTTTTACAATAAGGTTTCTCATTGCAAGTTTCTGTTAAGCCACCAGTGATTGTGTTTATGTCCCTCTGTGTGTGAGCCATGAGATACCGCTGCCTAAGTTTGTCTTTGTACTTTTTGTGCTCTGTCCCAGGAAGGTGTCTTTGCTAAGACTCAGGTTTCACGCTACCCCGGTGAACGTCAGGAAGGACATGTGAAGCTTGCACCTGGGGAGATGGTTGCTTTTATATACCAATGGCTGATTTCAGATGTCCTTGATCATTCTAAAGAATGGGATTGGACTTTAAAGACTTTAGCCAATTGGGTAAATTGTACTAACATAACCTAACATATGATAAGAGTGAATACAGGCTGTGGAGGACATACTAAAGCTAATCAGGAACATGTTAACTGCTTCCTATTAGCATATAAGAGGTCAAATATATTGACTTTTTAGTTGAAACTTAAAAACCACATGTTAACATTATTTAAATTTATATTTATGGAATTATGTTTTGTGTTTTTAGCTATTTCCTTTAGATATTGTGAAAAAGATCTAATATCTGTTTATTAGCCTTGCACAAGGGGCAGGATTATCAGGCTCCTACTTGTAGCATTGTGCAGACTATATAAACTACAGGCAAATGTTATGACAATGTAGCCACATGTTTGGTTAATGAAAGGGAAAGTGCCAAAGAGTCCCTGGTGTTTCTCCATATAGAGAGGCACTACTTACACTCCTCTACTCTCTTGCCAGTGCTGCTGATTTGCAGTGTCCAGTTCGGTTGAAACTGAATAATGTTATTTGCTCTCCTTGTATACAGCAGATGAGTCCATTAGCTGCATGGGAAACAGGTATATCTGCCTGTGTTATCAACATCTACTTTGCAGTTTAACTAGACTTTGGGTTCATTCTAACCCTAACCTTGACCCTAGAACTGTAAAAATTATGCTAAGTATTTCAATTTTCAATGTTTCTTAATATTAGGGTCTCTGAGGCCTATTTCATTTTTAAAGAATTTGTGTTAAGTTGATGGTGCCTCCAGTAGATTCAAAGTTTTAATTGAATAGATTTATGTGCTGTTTATAGCAATTTACTTGGTTATGCTTGATTAAGATGTATTGCTACATACAACTTATGAACAGAATATCACTTTTCCCAGGAATGAATCAGCCAAAAAATGTGAAAACATCTCAGGTATGATAATGCAAAACATCCAAAACATAATCTGCTCCTGTAATGTTATAAATGTTTCAGGAAACAGGGGCATGTTAGGGATGTATGAATTATTCTCACTGTAGTTCTGATGAAGTGAAGAGTACAGGGAATCTGTTCCACCAGCACTTTTGCTCTTTCAGTTGCCATGACAACAAATGTTACTGAAATGCTGCTTCCACCAGTCTCTGTTAAAGATAACCCAGATAATCCAGATAACCCAGATAGCTAATTCTATACATGAGAAAGAATCTCACAAGGCATTTTAGATTATCAGTTGTCATTTAGATGATAAACTGTAAATTTGTCTTTCAATTAGGGCCTTAAATTAGCTCTTGCTAGGTTTTGTGTCCCTGTAGCTAACCAAAAACATGCAATGACCTTTTAGGAAATACAGTCATATTACTTTGGTATGACTATAATGTTATTGCAACTGGAATTAAATACTTCTATTCTCAAAAGACAGCATGTTTCCACATTCTATTTTTGCCAATGAATCAAAATTAAGGTTTATTATCCAAACATAATACATTATATCCATTTTTACTTTGAGAACACTGCCCAGTCTCAGATATTTATAATCTTACATATATCAGACCTTATAGTGTTCCATATCAGACCATATAGTGCTAAAGTCTTCACGCTCATTAGAAAATTGCTTTGATGTTTCACTGAAAGTCAAAATCTCTGGTTAAAATTAATCTGTTTGCAAAACTGAGTTCAGTGCTGCTGTCAATTAAACATTCCTGTCCTGGTCACACAGCTATAAACTGATGCTTGCAGCCTTTCTGAGTCACTGCATTCAGACCAACCCAATTCCAAGCTTGAACTGCTTGCTTCATTTTAGCGTCATAAATTGAGGCCACTGTCTTGTGCTGTAGAGCTCTAAGATTTTGACTCAAGTTTTGTGGATTGTTATCAACCAATCATCTTTCTCTGACCAGATATCATGCCCTCAGTTCCCAGGGCTTTCTTCAGTGCAGCAGTGAACCATTTTCATTAGCATTCAAATCAAGTTAAAAAGCCTTCATTGTTGTAGGCAAAGTTTTTTTACATAGAACTTGTCATACACAGTGGTCATTTAAATTGCTTATAATTGATTGCTTTATAACTTTTATAGGCCTGTGGGAATCTTCTACCCACAGACAGGTGTGGAGTGTTCTTCAGTTTTAGAGGGAAAGAAATAATAGGGGTTTGGACTAGGCTGGTCTAGGAGTCAATTTCAATACTTTGGGTCCAGTAGAGGAAAGCTGTTTCAAATCCAATGATGTCTAGATGCTGACCAACCATTCACATCCTCTTTAAATTAAGGAAGGTCCAAGTGCCACCAACAGCTTGTAAAAACTCAATTCTGTGAAAGAAGCATCCACAAGCTCCACACTAACCTTTCAGTGCTGCAGTGCATTTAGCACTGTCCTGCTGGCCAGCCTAATTCATACAAGAGACCAGTAGGTCTTACATTTAAATTTACAGCATTTAGCAGACGCTCTTATCCAGAGCGACTTACAAAAGTGCTTTGTCATTTACTCATAGAATATATCCAAGTACAGTACAGTAGGTTAGAATCAAACATACCAGTGAACTAGAATACTGTAGAATACAGGGATGAATGCTTATACCTAGAAGTGCAAATACATAATGTCTATCTTAAACAATAATAAATGCTATAAACAATAAGTGCTAGTTTGTTAAAAAGCATAAATAATGCCCTACAATAAGTACTAAATTAGTCAGTCAATAAGGGAGCAGTGTCAGTTGTCCTTTAAATATTCTGCAAATAGATGGGTCTTCAGTCTACGTTTGAAGACTGCAAGGGACTCTGCTGTCCGGACAGCAAGCGGGAGTTCATTCCACCATCTTGGAGCCAGGACAGAAAATTGTCTCGATGCTTGTTGTCCATGAGACCTGAAGCAATGTATTTCAAGCCGAGCCGTACTTGAGGTTCGAAGTACTCGAGGTACAGATCGGGCTTTGACCATTGACCTCATGTATGAAGGGGCTGGTCCATTTTTGGATTTGTAGGCAAGCATCAAGGTTTGAAATCTGATGCGTGCAGCTACAGGGAGCCAATGAAGGGAGCGTAGCAGTGGAGTAACATGTGAACTTCGGAAGATTGAAGACCAGTTATGCTGCTGCATTCTGGACATGTTGTAGAGGTTTGATGGCTCTTAGAGGAAGACCAGCAAGTAGTGAGTTGCAGTAGTCTAGCTCTGAGATCACAAGAGACTGCACAAGCACCTGGGTAGCTTCCTGCAAAAGAAAGGGTCGAATCCTTTGTATGTTACAAAGGAGGAATCTGCAAGCCCGGGTTAGATTAGAAACATGAGTTGAGAACGACATCTGGTTGTCCAAAGTTATGCCCAGGTACGGGCAGCTTCTGATGGTGATACCAGGGAGTTCTCAGAGGAAACAGTAAGGTCATGGTAAGGGTTGGGAGTACCTGGGATGAACAGAAGCTCAGTTTTACTGGGGTTGAGCTTCAAGTGGTGGGCTGTCATCCATGACGCGATGTCAGTCAAACATGCCGAGATACGTCTGCAGACCTGCATGTCAGAGGGTGAAAAAGAATTAAATAATTGAGTGTCATCAGCATAGCACTGGTAGGAGAAATCATGAGAAGATATTACATCACCAAGAGAACGAGTATACACAGAGAAGAGAAGGGGGCCCAATACTGAGCCTTGTGGAACACCAGTGGAGAGTCTACATGGTTTGGATGTGGATCCTCTCCATGTCACCTTTAATTTTGTTCTTCAAGTTTGTTTTTCCTTCCTGCATGTGCCAGGGTCATTACTGTATTTATTCAATGTGCTTACATAACCATACAACCTATACAACACAGAAAACCAAAAATCTACTTCCTCACAATCTCCTAACACTCTCACAAGTGTGTCTGAGCCAAAGCACAGTGAGTGAGCATTCTCTTCCTGAGAATAGGGGACTATAGTGGATAATTAACCTCCCACACTTGCACTTGGCACTCTATGAATAATGCTGTGGAAAATTACCATCATCATCAGCCTAATGTGCAAGGACAAGAATCCCTCACCAGAGCTCTCTTCCTGCTCAGGACAACACATCACTTTTTCATAAGCATCTCACAGCAGTGTTTTATAAAGCAAGAGTTGACTATGCCAGACAAAGCTCTAGTGAAATCACGTTTAAACTGTCCAAATGTGTGTGAGTGAGTGTGAGAGAGAAAGAGAGAGAGAGAGAAAGAGAGAGAGAGAGAGACAGAGAGGGAGAGGGAGAGTGAGTGAGAGAGTGAGAGGGCATAACAGACAGTGAGAGAGAGATAGAGGGAGTGAGAGATAAAGAAATGTGGGAGGACGGATGAAATGGGGGAATGGGGCTTTACACGTCACTGGAAGTAATTAGAGTGGCCAACTCCATAAGCTCAGTTAGTCACACACATAAGTAATGCTCACTCAACCATACAGAGGAAAACCAAAAAGGGGGGTGGGGGGGGATGGAACGAGACAGAATGCAGGACTAAGAGAGACAGAGTGAAATCAAGAGGATGGCATTTGTTATTTTGGGAAGTATTTGCTGTAATAAGAAAATAATTTATCAAACTAGAAAACCTTCTCTGAAGTATGAATATACATGTGAAGATAGGTGTTAAAATAACTCTGTTTTGGGTATTTTGAAGACAAAGAGCAACAAGAATTTACTGCTTTAGAAGCAGATGTCCTTTTACAAGACTGAGCCAAAATAAAAGCCTTGTGGGTGGAATGAAGTCACTGAGAAAGAGATTAGGATTAGGGGATCAAGCTGAATGTTTCCTGCAGCACTCCCTCTGTGTTATTATGAGACTTCATCTGATGACAGATGAGATTTTTACATCAGTTAGTTGGTGGATTAATTTTCCCCAAGCTCAGATTCAATGAATTCTTTGCCACAGGAAGGTGAAAATAAGGTTGCACTGTGTGATCATCTGGCTACTAAACTCCCCACTTTGAATGTGTATATGTCACTATACAGCCTCCTCCCAAACGTCTCCTTGTGTGTGTGTGTCCGTGGGTCCACGCCCTCCCAGTGTTTTACACCTGCTCATTATATGCATGTATAAAAGTCTATTGTTTATGTGTGACTGTTGTCGGTGTTTTACGAAACTCTTCCCTGCATCCTGCTCTAATTCCACATCCTGACAGAAACACTGATGGATGAAGGATGCCTGGGAAGAGGAGCAGGAGAAGGAAAGGAAAGAAAGGATGAGAACACCCTTTCACAGCCCTCATGGAGAGATCCTCCATAATCTTGGGTACACTCCGTACCCTTACAGCAAGGGAAAGTGCCACTGGGGGATCTTGGGGGGGAGGCCCTACAGACCCACTCCGGACTACCGGGACTGGTATAATTAGGTCCAGTGCTCGGAGTTGGACTCTGCAGGGTTCTACTACCCTTCCATGGACTACCATGAGGGCTACGTGGATTATGAAAGGAATGGGGAGTACAGCGACATTAGTCTGTGGTCGGACTCTGAGTTCGACCGTGGGGAGGATCCATCGATGGAGGTCTAGGGGGTCCTCTATGGGGACCCTCCCTCCGTCAGCCACACCACGTCAGCAGACTACCAGTGTGACGAACCTTTGGCACCAATGGTTCCACCAAAGGCTCCACCCAGGGCACACCGCTCTGAGGCAAGCAAGCTGCCCCATGTGACTTTTAGAGAGGTGTTGCCGTCGTCCGACGAGGAAACTCCCTCCACTAGGGCACACAGCCTCAGAACTCATGCACCTGTACCTAAGCCTTTTAGAGGCACGAAGGAGGCAACACCAGTGCCCACCCCAAAGGCAGGCAAAGTAGCTGGTGTATCTCCTGAATCAGGTGCGCAGAAGTCACCGTCCTCCAAATCAGCGAGGGGCAATCCCCCCACAGGCAGGATGGGCTTTAACCCAGCTGACGACTGGGGGACGACTGGCTTCCCTGGACTCTCTAGCAATGTAGTTTTGTACCTGTCCCTGTCACTGTTTCTCCCCATCACGCAATCTGTGCCAGTCACTTTGTCTCCCTTTGTGTCTGTGCCTGTGCCTGTCAGTGTGTCTGTTCCCGTGTCTGTTGTCGTCCTGGTCACTGTCCTTGCCCCCTCTGTCCGGCTCACGCTGGCCTGTGTCGGGTTGCTCGGTCCTCCGGCCTTGCCATCTGCCGTTGGTTTCGCGGCCATATCCCAATAGGCTAGCGCGCCTGGAGTCACGCTGTTGGGGAGGGGCTTTGTCATGGTACAGCCACTCCTCCTAAATGTGTGTGTGTGTGTGTGTGTGTGTGTGTGTGTGCGTGTGTCCATGTGGCCACACCCTTCCTGTGTTTCACACCTGCTCCTCATTATGTGTTATTAGTAGGCGTGTATAAAAGTCGTTTGTGTGACCGTTGTCGGTGTTTAACCCTGATAGCCTGCGTGCTACGTCTTTGTTGTTGTGTGTGTTAGTAAACGTATGCTTATTTTTTACGAAACCCGTCCCCACATCCTGGTTTAACCCCATTTTTTGACAGTATATTGCCATGCAAACATGCAGTGGTCTAGTCTATGTGGCACAAATTGATACAGCAATGCCTGTTACCACAAAAAATGTTCTGCTGAAAATCCTGTTGATCTATCACATGGGGGATAGCCAGGAGGTCATGTTGATCTATCACATGGCCCATCACATTTCTAAAACACCATCCTGGGGGACGTCTTGCTGAGATACCAGTGACTGAGTTCCCATCAATAGTGTAGCAGTCTCTCTGCAGTAAAGTTGAGACATATTTATTATTACTTTTATTTTTATAATATTTTTGATTGGAGTATTTATGTAATAGCTAAATGGTTGAGGTATAATTATAGAGTTTAGCTTTAGTGCTGTATGGTAGAATCTCTTCACTGTCATATTTTGCCAATGAAAACAAAAGTGGATTATTAAACAGTTTGGATTAATTAAAACAATTTGATTAATTTGGGTTGCAGTTTTACATGATCCTTAGTGAGCCCTATACTGTACTTCAGTCCAGGCTCAATTTAAACTGTTACACAGTGATAAATGTTTTAACCGTTCTTCATTATTAAAACACAATATATGGTACCCTAATAAGATTCCAGCTGTAGCGCTCTAGCCCTCAGCATTAAAGGAATACTTCATCAGAAAATATGAACATTGTTTATCGTTTCAGGATTGGTAGTAGCTAACTAGTTTTTATTTGCTGTTAGTCATGTTAGCAGTTTTAGGTAAAGTATCCCTTTAAGAGGATTTTATTATAAATCCATGTGCTCTCTCTGTGTCTGACTGGCCAGGTACATTCGTCTCAGCATTTGCAGTGCTCTGTGGTGCCAGGACAGATCTGCCAGACCAGCACATCTGCTGTGTGTTTTGGCTGAACATCGCAGCTGCATTCATCCAGATCCTTACTGCTGTGGTCATGGTGGGCTGGATAATGAGCATATTCTGGGGCATGGACATGGTCATCCTCGCAAGTAAGCATAATGCATGGTTGGGGTTAGGGTAGGGTAAACCATAACCCATATTCTGGTTATGATTTGGGGTAACCATAACCCATGTTCTAGTTAGGGTTAGGGGTAACCCTAACCCATATTCTGGGACATTGTCATGGTCATCCTCACAAGTAAAATAATGCAGGGTTCTAAAAGTACACAGATCTTTTAAATATTAACTCTTTTGCTAAACCAGATATATTGTACAGAGCCCTTAAAATATATATGTATTCTGTACCAGTCTTATTTTCAATATAGGCCACTGTATGCTACCACCATTTTGATAATGGAAGTTTTGGGCATATACATTAAAAGATGCCATATTAAGTCAAAGTGATTGCCATCCCATAAAATTCTTGTTCGCATTAATATTAACTTTTTGTTAATATTTTAAACATCTCTGGTCATCTGAATCCCCTTGGACAATGATAGTTATTATTATATGACAATATTAAATAAAGTAGTGCAATAATCACTATGTGTAGGCAGTTGAGGAAACCCCAAGAACATGCTTTCTCTTTGGACAAGGACATATGCCAAAAGCTATAAATGTAAATATATTTTCCTTGTGTAACATCTATACCAATTTGAATCTATTCTCTCCTAATATCCTAAAACATAGCTTTCTCTTTGTCTACTGTTTTGTGGCCCTAACAAATTCAGCAGGATTTTTGGAGAACTTGCTGTTCTTGTAGACTGTGAATAATGAATTTTAATCATTTTTCCATTTCTTTTCCATGCGGGCCTCCTTTCATTCTAAAGTCTCTGAAGGTAAATATATCATTCTAACACTCATTTCATAATGTCCTCAGATATGTCTCAAACGTGATATTTATTTGAGAAGTATACCACAAGTGTTCTTCAGTGCTAAAACTCTTGTTGCTTTGATGAAGGTCTGGGTCAGCCAGACACGTCAATTTTCCTTGCAGACTGTTAGTACTGTAATGTTTGTCATGTTCATGTTGGTCTGTCTGTGTTGAAGAGCCTCCCACCTCCTCCCATCTGTCAGTCTCCTTCAGAGACCATTTGATCTCTGCTTTGCATAGAAATGTTATTACTGTGCTTATATATTGGCAGAGATTTGTAGAGGGTTAGGGTTAGGTACAGAGAGGCAAAATGCACCCACTGCCTTTTACACATATGCTGGACATGTTTATTAGTTTTTTACAGTTCATGTCAACATTCATGTGCATGATTGACCAGTATCACTAAAAGACAAAAATCTTATTTGTCTGTATACTTCCATCAAAATGTGCCAGTTAGGAAAAATAATTAGATTGTATTGCTAATCGTAAGCCAGTTAACAATATATTGCTCCAATAGGTGATGTTTTTGTAATTAAATGGTGATCCTTTCATGTCTGCATTATTTTGGACAAAATTGATTTATACTTCTTGGATTGTGTGACTGCTGGTTCATTACATCACCAAGAGAGTGTTCATCTGCAGTGTGTGAGACAGGCCAGAATGCTCACAGAACACAAGAAGAATGTTAAAGTTAGATGTCGTGAACTGTTAGCTCATTTGCATATTACAGCTTCCTGACATGTTAGTACTGCAATATCAGCATTGGGATTTTGATTAACCAATTAAGCAATTTCAATATTACAATATCAATATTGATTTTGATTCACTGATTAAGAGATATCAGTATTTCAGCCAGTGTTGCAATCTTTATTAAGTGATATCAACATTGCAATTTTCACTCATGTTAACCGATATCATCATTTTAGAATCCAGTATCATTTTACAATCATTTACAATCCAGTCAAATTCTGATACATTTAAAAAAAAAAATTCACCATACATTATATTTTATCTACACATTCTGAAACATGCCACTTTACTAAAACAATATTGATATTCTTAAAGAATACTCACATTGAGTATTCTCATTGAATGTTACTAAAAGAATTTTCACACTGACATTTCATTTTAAATGTCCCCAATAAACTTGAAGACAGTTCAAAAGGCAGCATAGACACTGAGTTCTTTTACTTTTCTTTTTTTTCAATCTCATCATATTTGTCTTCTCAGTTGAGCTTGTCACCATGGAATGATCTAGTAGCCACATCTGGTAGCCTATTAATAAAGAAAACACAGCATAAATAGACTATCCACAACAAGGCACAGGTGCATCTGATTTGATTCCCCATTTTTTCACCTGGACTGTACCCCCACTCTACAGACCAGACTCAAACCCCAACCTTAACCCTTGTGTATGAATGAATGAAAATACACGTATAAAGTGCATTTCTCAGAACCTAAAGATGCTTTATAGTAAACATAACCCATCAGGGGAGGTTTACACCCAGGACAGAGCACCATCCACCTCTGGGCATGCAGTCATTCACCCACAATCAGACCAGGAACATTTTTTTTGGTAACTAATTTTTATCCAACCTCCATGTTTTTGTATTGTGGGCAGAAACCCCAGAGAAAACCCACACAGACACTGTGAGAACATGGAAAACCCACCCAGATAGGGATACAAACCCAAGAACATAGCACTGAGAAGCAAACATGCAAACCACTAATCCTTCATGTTGTGTTGGGCTTCAGCTCAGAAATCAACACAATTATTCCAGAAATCCTCTCCTCTGATGTCTGGCAAATTCTCTGTCTGGCTCACCAGATTCATGACAGGCAAGAAAACAGCAAGTAAGGCAGGGGAAATTCCATTCTGGTATATGGATAGTTATCACTAATGCACCCCAGGAATGTGTTCTCTTCCCACTGCTCTTCTCCCGCTACACCAATGATTGCACCTCCAAAGCCTCAGTTGTTAAACTCTTGAAATTTGCAGACAAGTCTATGTTCACTGATTCACACAAGATGATGATGTGTCTGCATATCAGTTGAACAGTTATGCTCTAGTGCAGTCTGATCAACTTGGAGCTGAATATACTCAAGACTTTGGACAGTGGACCTTCCTTTACCATTTCCCAAGACTTGAAGTGGGAGACCATCAACCCTCATCCTCAAAAAGGCCCAGCAGAAGATGCGCTGTCTGCAGCAACAGAAGAAGCACAGTCTACCACAGGAAATCTTGAGCCAGTTGTACAACTCAGCTATCAAATCCATCCTGTCCAGTAAACAGGGTTTGAATATACTGAAGCAAACAGTAAGGACAGCAGAGAAAAATATCAGTGCTCCCCTGCCATTACCATCATAAACAGCTCATCAGTATCATCTGCGATGCTATAGCTACTCATTTCTTCAGATTACACCCTGCTTCACATCTACAGATACTGTATTGAACAAAAGGTGATACATTACATTATTGTTGTTAGTACTACCACACTTGCACTTTATGTATATTGTATATCTGTATATTGCTTGGATGTTGTGTATTGTCTGTATATTGTATGATTTACCAGAAGGTCACAAACCACGGGAACCAGATTCCATACATGTTTGTTAGAATGCTTGGCTAATACAGTTGATTTAATTGGAGTCTGTCAATACACTTTTGTCATTCTAATGTTGAACAATCGCAAGCAGTGCCTAACCAGTAGCTTATCAAGTCTGCAAATTCCGATTGTAACCAGGCCACCTCTGCTTTCTAGGATAGGGAGACTTGGGATCCCAAGTTATTTCTCCTGGGAACCACTGTTGCCAGGGCAACTGGGATTGCCTCCCTCCATGGTTTCAGGAGGTGCATGTGGTAGATTTGGAGTGCATCACTCCTGTCTGGTTGCCTTACCTCATAGTTCCTACTGTGTGACCTTGAAAGGTCCTTGCGCCTTGACAAGTAACTTGGAGCTTTATGTAAGTAGTAGTATGAGTACTTCACATTTACATTACCAGGCAGAAGTGAATCATATTGTTTGCCATAGTGTAACACAGATCAGATTTTTTTCAGGGCTACATGGACACAGAAATCTGATCTTTTCAAATCAGATCTGAGTCATTTTTATATGTGGTCCTAGATGAGATACGTATCCAATTCATGGCCATTTGACAAGAATGTGAAGATCATGATTCATGTGGATTATTTCCAAATGGAAAAATATCAGCCAGCACCTGATCATGTACAACTGACAGACTGTACTATGAGTTGTCTCACAAACATGACACTTTTTGTTGGTGGTGGCGCAGGTGACTTGTGCAAAAAATTTCCATTTGTGCAATCATGCATGGTCAAGGTTTCTCATCCTGAACTAAGCAGCCACCACATGCAGCAATTTCAGCTGATGGGGTTCAACTAACCTGTTGCAAACCACATGTTGCAATGCATCATAGTCCAGCTGCACTACTATGGGAAGCTTCTCATAGTGAGCAGTTGTAGTTCCCTGGCACCCTAACTGTCTTGTGACCAGTCAATGCATGATCAAACAGTCCCATGTAAGCTTCCAGATCATACTGTTGTGTGTTCTTGAAAAGGATGATTGGGGTCACAATTGGGGCAGCAGGCTCCTTGGCAACTAGCAACCCTTGGCTTGCTAAGTGATGGCTTTGAACCACAGGATTTGTTCTTGCTGTAGTTTACAGAAAGCCTGATTCTGACAGTGCTGCAGATTGGCTTGGATTTTTGTCACCTCACCCAGTGGGTAAGACTCCATCGTGGTGCACTACATTTTCTTACACCACTGTAAAAGTCCCAAGCAATGTGAAGAAGGATCAAAAGGCAGGTTATGCATTACAAGCTCTTTTATTGACTTACAGTGTGAACTAATAACAAAACAAGCCACAGTGATATGGAGTGAAGGGAAACCTTGGGGAGGAGTTGTACAACATCAACATGTATGGCCACACACACACACACACACACACACACACACTCATATATATATATATATATATATATATATATATATATATATATATATATATATATATATATATATATATATATATATATATATATATATATATATATATATATATATATGTCCATGAAAGGGGGCAGATGAAGGAGCTAGTATGTATTTATGTATTTATAACCCCTCCCTAAAGGCACTCTAATAAATTGATAATTTAGGGGAAGTACATCTCAGAAATAATGTGCTAGCATAAACGTTTATGGTGCCTCCATAAATGTTTACTGTTATGTTGGTAGTAATAACCCCATTAAATCCTAAGTGGTTAATGACTTGAACAATGCACAGGTTAGAAAATATGTCGATAGTGACAATTTTATTTACAAAAAACGCTATCCAAAAGAAAATAATAAATAAGCGAAATAACAGAAAACAAATCGAGAAAACAAAACTGCCCTCTGCAACTCTAAACCGAAGTACAATAAATTATTGGATTATGTAGTTAGCCCTTGATGTCACCACAACCGGTGGGAAAATAATTGAAATGCACAAAGGAAATACCCAAATTTCACTAATAGCAATACTTCTCTTACCCTTAGAGGCCTCAGTTATCAATTAAATAATCAATTGAATAAACAATGAATTAACAATTAGTAAATGAAACACTTGATTACACATCAATAACACAATAAATGCAAAAATGAAACTGAGCTTGGCTATGTCCAGCTTAGCACTTAGGTGTTCACAAGCATTTGCATCATCACTTCTTGAGGCCAAAAATGTTGGTGCACATTTGTAGAATCCTAAGTAGATGGCACATGAAACATTGAGCCAGCTGGTCCAATACATCATCATGATGCATGGAGATGTGCTGTAGAATAATAATATAAACTGAGATTTGAGGAAAAAAAAAATCTAAAAATCTGCACTTTGAACTCATATTCTTTCATTTGAACTCAAATATGCAGTCATAGAAAGGTAACAATAACTGTCCATAAGGGTTTAATAATTAATTAGAGATAAAATCTTAAAGATCATCAGTTCAGACAGGAAAAGATGTTATACACTGTTGTTGATCAAACAAGAACTATCTGTCTAAAATGTAAAACAATAATTTGGCAATTTTACATGATCAATTTAAGAATCTCAAGATTTAACAGCAGCCTAAAAAGAAGATGGGTATAAATACAGAATAATATGCTTAAAGGAGTTTTTGAAAAATAGGTAACAGTAAAGACCCTTTGTACCAAAAACATAATCAAGGTCCAGTTTCATGTAACATCAAAGTTATATCTTCATCTTAACTCAAGAAAACATGATGTCAAATTAGAGAAAAATAGGAGGCAAAGAATGGCATTGTTTCATTTCCTGGTTAACTAGCTGGTTAAATCACTTTCATGTTCCTGCACAAAGTAAGCCACTCTCTATAATACAGCTAGCTAGCTTTTACCATGTACAAAATGTTAGACAGTTAGCTAATATACAATGACAGAATTACTCACAATTATAATTATGTACCCACAAATCTATTTCACTAGGACACAGTTAAGATAGCCAGCTAGATTGATAACTGTTTATACTACAATTAGCTAGTTATATTAGTCAGCTAGCTAATTTGCTAATCAAAATGTAAACTACAAAAAAAATGGATATCTGGCTCACTTAGAATATGACATTATGGGTAAACTAATGATCGGTATCGGTCAATTTAAAAAAAAAACAAATTATCATATTACCACATTTATATGTTTCAAATTGTATGAACACTGAACAATATGAAAAAAAATGGACATTGTATCTTTGCTCAAAGAAATGGCTGAACTTTCTCACGCAGCATTTTAAAACAGGTAGAAGTGGGGTGTCTAGCGAGAGACAGCTGACAGTATTGAACCATTTTTGCTAACTGGGTGATTGTAAATGTAAATAATCCATGCAAACATGAAATGTGTACTGACAGAATAAAAATACACCTAATGATCTAAACTGACAGACCAATAACAATAATATAATCCCAGGTATCTGAACTGAAATAACAAAATCTGAACCTAGAAAATTTGACAAAAGATTAAAATAACTCCAATGATCTTTGATCTGACAGAAAAATAAACTTAATCCAGTGATCTGAACAAAAGAACAAAACCATACAATGTGGAAATGCTCTTCTAAGTACTTTAGGTTATTCTAAAATACTTTTGTTCTGTGCATGTGAAAAGGGTGCTAACTAAAATTTGGCCGGTGTAAGATGGCCCTTGTATTAATCACATACAGATAGATACAGAGTAGTCTAGGTCCTGGAGGTGTTCTGCACAGATCCAGGTGGCCCTTCAAGACCCAGTTAGGAATCCCTACAACTGGCAGGCTGTCGATATTTTTGCTTCTACTGCAACAATATAGACTATTGAATACCTGAATTTGGATTATGCTAAGTAGTCACACATGCTCAGTATTCACACATGCTCTGTATTCACACAGTGACTAGTTCTTTAAAATGTCTCTAAATTTTAAATGGGTTCCATAACCCCAACAGCCACAGTTGAGTCTAGCATCTTCTGGAATATGACTGACTTACCAATGAGCACAATAATTTAAAGTGTTTTAATGTTTTGTTCTGAGTGAGATTGAAGCTGCTTGCTGTTTCCTGTGTTGTTCCTGCCACTGATGAATGAATGAAGCAAAATGAATCGCAGCTGGACTGCAGATCCTGGTTGTTGATTTACCTCATTTTGAGCTTTGTTCAAACATATGGTGATTTAATACAAAAAGTAATTCTGCATGTAGTGGTGCTTTCATGTGTATTTAGAACTAAACTGTTGCCTCTGCTGGAAAAGAACAACATTAATGCTCTGCAAGTTAGCTACCAGTGAGCACAGTATTCTTATTTTCTGCAGGTTTTAGCATGTATGTTGCTCTTGTGGCCTACTTTTACAATGATAATTTGACTTCTAGACAGAAAGCAAAAAGAATGTAACCTGAAAATCAATGTTTGTTCTGAAGAGATCTTTTGGTCCTATTTTATAACTAAGGATTGCAAAAATATCCAATGTTTCAAAATTGGGAAGCTGGTGTTTGTATCGGAACCAGCCACCACTCAGCTCACATTAAGTGCTTCTCTTCCAACACTGCCTCATTAATCAGTCACCCTGTTCCTCCTGTACTCAGGCTATCGGGAGCAGACAGCAGCCCAGCAGCTCTGAGGTGTTCACCTGTCCAAACCCATGAACGTGTGCTTTTTCAGCAAAGAGCTCCCACCAGCACAGATGGAAGTGTTAGGAAGTATGAGGGTAGTTTCCTGGTGGAGTGAAAGAAGAGTCAACTGCAGTCAGCTTTTCAACCTTGTTGGACATCAAGGCTGCCAGAAGGGTGGCTGTACAGTGTCCCAAAAGCCCTTGTGAATATTACCAGAAAATGCTAATGTGCCAACTGTATGTGTGCTAAACTCATCCACTCTTGTCCTGGCAAACTATTCATTAATTTGTTTTCTGTTCAACCTAACTGTACTTGGAATAAAGGATGTGTACTGCCTATACAAAAGCATTTGCTACATGAATAACATCTAAACTAAAATGGTTTTGATGTATGCAAAGAGCAACGGGTATCTAATTAAGTGGTTTAATTAGATATTCAGTGATGCAAGACCATGCACCTTGAACCCTACACCTTATAGAGCAAACAGAATAACCCAGTCAGGATAGCTGAAGTATTTAACACAGGTTACACTCTGTTTTTATATATCATTTATATATCATGTATATTACAACAATATAGATACTAAAATGTTGTCCTACTCTGTAGTATACATATTCTTCTTTTAATTTCTAAATACCACACATTTTGGCACAACATTGCCCTCTATGTTTGTAAAGTAGGCCACAAAACACGGCAGTGTGTGCTATTTATTTATGGTTATTTTGTAGAACATATTCTGCATAGATACCATGTGTGTCACCATTACACAGTGTTTGACTCATTTATTTTGACCTTAAAGCACAAACACAAACAAATGTAACATGTATTTGTAGTTTGATGCATAACTATTTATTGTTTGTTGTTTAGTGAAGCAGTAATGCTGGATCAATGTTATGATCCATGAATCAAGGAATGAAAAAATATGACTAGGTAGTATTATTTTCATTTCGAAGACATGACAAGCAGTAAATAGTAAAAATGGTATTAGATTTAAGAGTAACCCTGAAAATGTATACACTTGTTCAGTATTGCTCAGAATGAATTCATATTGTTTGTTTTTGTTGTTGTTTTGTTTTTACATTAACATGGGTAAATAACATCAATGTATAATTAGTCTTATAGTGTCCAAAGAATGTATTTAATTACAAATTCTTCAGGGTTTATTCTTTAAACATAAAAACTTGTAAAATAAAATGCATTAATGTTATTGAATAATTGTATAACTCTGTATCACTACTGTGCTTATGCTTGTGTTTATGTAAATTTTCAGGACAAATATTTTATGACTATGCAGTATGTAATGAATCATGTTTCTTTTATAAAAAGTGTTTTACCTTATTGAGACTAATTTTTCTGGTCCTGACAAAGAAGGTAGCCCTTCTCTCATCAAACTGGAAAAGAAAAAACATATATTTCGTTAGTGAGGCTAAGGTCATGGTTAAGTTTTAGGATTAGGTATAGAATTATTTTATATACAAGTAGTTAACTTACAAAGCATACAGAAAGTTTTTAGACTATTTTAAGTTTTCCACATTTTGATGTTTCAGACTCACCTTCAAATACTTCAAATACTTTTTACTATTTTTTTTTCTTCTCAATTTTTTTTCAACACACAAATTGCCAAATTGCCAAAGCAAAATCAGGTTTTTGTAATGTTTCATAGATTCATAAAAATGAAAAAATTAAATATTACATGTACTTTTGGCAGCAACAATAGCCTCGGGTCTTCTTGGGAATGAGCCTGCAAGCAGGATCTGCAGGATCTGTTGGAGGTTTCTCCCATTCATTGTATCAGAAGTGTTGAAGCTGAGCCAGGTTGGATGGAAGTGTTGGTGTACATATTTGAGCTGTCTCCAGAGATGTTCTACTGGACTCTGGCTGGGCATCTCCTGGGCTTCCACAGAGTTTTCTGCAAAGCCACTCATGCGTTTTAATGGCATTATACCTCAGGTCATGTTGTTGAAATGTAAACTAACCCTAACCCTAGCCCTAGATGTTGGGCACTACAGGAGTATAAGACTGTTCTTGGTTTCAAACCTCTTTGGAGCCTCTTGGGCATATGTGCACTTTCAATGCTGCTTTTATCTTAAATGTTCTTTTAGCTTTCCTCAGGCCTGTGCTTTGACACGGTCCTATCTCCCAGCTCTTCAGACAAGTCTCTTGTTCTCATAGTTTTGATCATCTAAGAGAAATTCTATAGAAATGATATAAATATAGGCTTCTCTAAACTATTTCCAGTCAATTCATTTAAGATAAAATGGAATCCAGATAAACTGTCAAAACATTTCAAGGAAGTAAGATGCACCAGAGATTTATAGCAAGTGTCATAATAAAGGGTCTGAATACTTATAATAAATTTTTGTAATAACAAAGCATTTCATAAATAAATTGTGGAGTGTTGTCTGTAGTCTGATAAGAAAATTAGTTAAATATATTTTATGATGAGTCTGAAAATTTTAAGATGAGAACAAAATGTGTAAAACTTGAAAGTCTGAAAACCTGTATATATATGTACTATAAATAATGTCCTAAAGATTCACAAAAAAGAGTGTATGTATTTGTGTGTGTGTGTGTGTATGTGTGTGTGTGTGTGTGTGTGTGTGTGTGTGTGTGTGTGTGTGTGTGTGTGTGTGTGTGTGTGTGTGTGTAACCATACTGAACAGTTTGTGGTACCAAGGAAAACAATCTATTCATTTGTAAACCATTCTGTTACTAGTGCTGCCTTTTGTATGCAACAATTAAAAACCTGTAAGAAAGTCAAAAGAGAAGCAAAATTACCTTCATCATCTGAAAACAATGAGGCATTAGACACCAATCTATTTACTGAAATTAAGGACATACATTGTTGCATTGCTGTAATCTTAAAAGGTGCTGTATGTATTAAAATAAGGCTATATTTACCATGTAAGATTTTGTTTCAGTTTTTACATGTTATTGTAGTGAGTCATTTTAGTTTTAAGAGTTATTGTAGTGGCATTTGTGCTTCGGCCTGACATTGAGCAGACAGACATGCCCGTAACTAGTGCCAGAGTTCAGCCAAGTGTTTGTGCAGCGCTGAGGCACAGGCCATCAGTCATGGGCCAGCTGTGTTAGGCACAGGTCGTCGGTCATGGGCCTGCCAGGTTAGTCACAGGTCATCAGTAATAGGCCAGCTGGGTTAGTCACAGACCATCGGTCATGGGCCAGCTGGGTTAGTCACAGGCCATTGGTCATGGGTCAGCTGTGTTAGGTACAGGCCATCGGTCAAGGGCCAGCTGTGTTAGGCACAGGCCGTCAGTCAAGAGGCAGCTGTGTTAGGCACAGACCATCGGTCATGGGCCCCCTGTGTTAGGCACATGTTATCAGTCATGGGCCTGCCAGGTTAGTCACAGGTCATCAGTAATAGGCCAACTGGGTTAGTCACAGACCATCGGTCAAGGGCCAGCTGGGTTAGTCACAGGCCATTGGTCATGTGTCAGCTGTGTTAGGTACAGGCCATCGTTCAATGGCCAGCTGTGTTAGGCACAGGCCATCGGTCAAGGGCCAGCTGTGTTAGGCACAGGCCGTCAGTCAAGAGCCAGCTGTGTTAGGCACAGGTCGTCAGTCATGGTCCTGCTGGGTATAGTAAAGGCCCTCAATCATGGGCCAGCTGCTGACAACTATGACTTACTCTTGAAAGGCCACCCATATACATCTTGGTAATATTTTCATATCCATAGACTTTTTAGTTGTTTGCCTCATAGTAAAAACAGTTCCATCTCACAATTTTCATACCTTAAAATATTACCTCAAGAAGAGTTATTTCAAACTCTTGTATTTACTTGTTCTCTGGCATATTTTTCTCCTGTATGTATTTACCAACCTGTAGCTTTTGTATTTTCCCTATAGTCTATATCTATTCTATTTAACAAGGCTTATGATGGACTGGATTCTCAGCATTATGTTCATAGATTATCATATGTTCATGTCATTAGGATTATCATTTGTTCAAGAAAAGCCCTTTTCCTGTCTAAATGAAAAGGCTTCCCGGTGGTTTAGATTTCCTAATTTTTGCAAAAGTAATTATGGCAGACAAGACCATCTGAGGCCTGATGCAAATGCAACTTTTCTCTTAAAGTCAGCCAACAAGAAAAACTAAGATTGTCATGATTGGTCACTCTCTGTCATCTTCATTATCATGGTTTCCTTTGTGTTAATTTTAGCCTTAATTTGTAATGGAGACCTTGTGTTATTCTCTGCCTGTTCATGTTATCTATCCCTCATTCTCCATAGTGTTAGTTCTTATCACTACTTGTATTGTTGTTATAGCCTGCTTCCCATTTTGTCACTGTGTGCTTTTGTTTGCTTATGATCAAATCAAATCAATTTGTATAAAGCGCTTTTTACAACAGATGTTGTCACAAAGTAGCTTTACAAATGTCCAAGTCCAAGCCCCAAGTGAGCAAGCCAGTTATGTATTCTCATATGCTTACTGTGATCGCTCCATGTTCCAAATATTTTGTATGAAGGCCGAAACATTACCAATTAGTTTGTTACATCTAGTTATTTTACTGATTCAAAGCAATGTAGGTAACAGAAATTATAAAGCAAAGGTCCTAGTATGAACTCAATAAGATTATGTCAAGATATGTTAAATATTAAAAAGAGTAATGTGCGTTTCCAACCATTTGTGGGGGGTTTCCAAGATCTTGAACATGGCCTCACTCTAACATCCCTTTCCCCAATCCTTACCCTTACCCTAGAATATATCTGAGCTTTACTGACACTTCAGAACCTCAGGGCAAGCATGACCAAATAAGGAAATAAGGATTAGAGTTAACCGTAACTAACTGTTACATTATTAAATAAGGAAATATAGGATTAGGATTAAACCTAACTAACCCTCACATGAATAAATAAGTAAATGTACGATTAGGGTTAAACCTGATTAATCCTCATATGATTAAAATAGATAAGGAAATGTAGGATTAGGTTTAAACCTAACTAATCCTAACGAATAAATAATCAAATCCAGTGTCACATTGTAAATATGAAGTTATGGATTGTACTCAAATGATTTTATACATTGAATTGATACAATACAATACTGCTGTATTTAATTTTGGGAAATGATGTACAATAATTTCCTTTGCCATGCACCTGCTGTTGAAGAGTTTTCAAAATGAAGACAGGAAACAGCCAGGAGAATTTAACAAGTTGTTCATTTACTTCATTAAAATTGTACATCAGAGCACTGATAACTGCAGTACTGACATGTTGACACATACAGACTACAGCATAACAGCAATTTGGAAAGAGCAGTTTTAAAAGGATTCCAGTGACCTGAACTGTGATGCTGGGAAGAGCAATTTAACAGCACAACCAGTTATGTAAAATATGATTAAACAATATTCTGCTGTTGTTGAAATTCCTGTTGTTTTGAAATTTGGAGGTAATCCACAGATTAAAATGATATCAAGACTAATGCAAGAGATTACAATTGGGTTACAGTAGATTTCTTCTTGTGTAGAGATAATAACAACTTTTCTCAAGACAAAAGTGCACCTTTTCCCCAAGCAAAGAATCCAGAATTACAGGGAGTCAATTTCGAGGATCAAAAGAAAGAAAAAACATAAAGCTACATTTAGTGTTCTTGTGCAAAATGTTACAGACAATAAATATGAGTGTATATGACACCTTGATATCTTTCATGCATTTTCACCTCACACAACCACAATTAGAAACAGATATGGTATGAGACTTGTTTTGTTTGTTCTACATAATAGCACTGTACAGCAGGTGGCTCACACTCCAGCAGGCACTCATTTCACGCCCAGGGTTAGGGTTAGAGTATCCTAGGGTTAGAGTTTGGGTTACCCTAGGGTTAGATTTTACCATATCCCCAGGATCTGTTCAGTTCTACTTTTGGGTACATTAACTACAAAAGCAAATCTTATTAAAAATATTGGGCACTTGGTTAACAGTCCTGGGCTGGTCTCTGTTTATGGTTTCCATGTTTTATTTAAGTTGGATCCTTGCATGTTTTTTTGTTTCAGGTACATAGTTCACTGGTTTCACAGCAATAACAAATAAGAAAAGGCATAGATCAACTTCACAGACAAAACTAGTGACTTCTGTCTATCTGAGCCTGTGATTTTGGGAAAAGTAAGTTGGACATTTCCTTTTCTACTCAATTAGTGAAGTCAATACAAATTAGACAATGGAGTACAAATTTAAAAACTCAAATCCAGAATCATAATAACTGATAGAATGCCTAAACAACCAAAACCCTCACCTTAACCCTCGCATGAGCCTAACCCTCGGATGAGCCTAACCCCTGCATGAGCCTAACCCTCACAGCCCAGTAAGCGGAAGCGCAAGTTAGCTCCCAATACATCTAGGCCAGATATTAAGTGTTCTTAATGCCTTGGTTTAGTTGTTAGGATCTGGGTAACAGCAGAACTGTGGAGAATCTGCTGGGTGAGAAACTTTGGCCTGAACACCAGCTGACACAGTGACTCCAAGTCTGTCACTTTAAATGATCTACTATCAGTCAGCTGCTGAAGCTCTTTCAGCGGGCATGTGCTACACGCAGCCACAAATGATCCTTATCAAAGACTTTGTTTTTGTTGGAATATCCAAATGTTGGGGTGGGATGAGTTTGCCAGAGAGGGAGATTTGCATAGCAAATAGCAATGCAAACACCAATTACCTCAAATATGATGCACAGCAAAGAGCAATGCAAACACCAATTACCTCAAATATGATGCACTTCAAAAGTTCAAAAGACTTTTTTCCTTTAGTTTTTTCATCTGAAAGTAGACTGAGCCTATAATGGGTAACTAACTTACCTTAAACACCTTCCTAATAAATTATCATAATATATTTGTAAGGGGTAATCTAAAGGGATTTATCTGTGCAAGCTATGTAACTATACCTTTGGTCAGCAGTACTGTACTTTAATAATTGAACTCAATATTCTGGGCAAACAACACTAAAAACATACTATGTTTCTGATGATATAGGTTGACATTTAAAAGTTCAAAGGCACTGGATTCTTTGTATTAAGAATCATCACTTGGTTTCTCAGTTGTTTATAAGATGCATTCTGGGATTCTACATTAATGCTCAGAAGCATTATCCGTATTGTGTGTGTGTGTGTGTGTGTGTGTGTGTCTGTGTGTGTGTGTGTGTGTGTGTGTGTGTGTGTGTGTGTGTGTGTGTGTGTGTGTATGCGCACGCGTGAGTGCATGCATGTGTTTGTGTGTCTGTGTTAGGGCTCTGTTCCTGGATATACCAATAGATCTGTGCATACTCTCAACTTACAACTGGAAATTAACTGCAGAAACCAGCTAGGAATAAAACCACAGTCCAAACCTCTCCACCTCTTATTCTCTGATGGTACAGTCTCTTGTTCTACAAAAGGCATTCACAACAGGCAAAACACTACGAAGATCATCAGTTATCATACATAGGTAAGAACTACATTATAATGGATATAAAATAAAAATTAACAAAATGTTCCAAATTAAAAATAGAACTTATCTGAATGAAATTCTAGTTATAAACCTGGAAGTTTAGATGTGTACAGATGAGCCTGCTATAGCTAAAATAATTACACAACAAACTTTTGAAAATTCAAAATATATTGGGTGTCTCAGTCTAAAATAAGGAACTTTTCTCCAACATCTTTTGGTTTGGTACAAGGTGAAGTCCATATATGTCTTATTCAGAATTCCATCAGTAAGCAGAGGGCACAAATGCTTGACACTGTAACATTACCATTATTCAAACAACTGTAACACTTCCATTATTAAAACAACTCACACTGAAGGATGAAAAAAGAATGTGATATTCAGGTATGCATTAACAAAGCACTAGCTACAGACCACCAACTTAAAACACCTCTTGTATTAAAAACATATTTTACAGTCTTTATACTATATGTACAGCATCTGTATCTATACACAGATGCACAAGACACATTTGGGGATATAGTGGGGTAGCTTTGTATGGTACCCCTGTACTGTAGTGCAGCCTACCCAGAGGGAGTAGAGACAGACAGTGAAAACAGAGACCTGCTCTTTCTAAAGGGGCTTTGGCTCCACCATGTGGCTGATAATGTCTATAAGGTTTTCCAGACCCCATAGGTAGCCGTCCTCCCGAGTGCCCTCTACCCAGACGGCCCGATGGCTCAGTGTCTGACCCTCGGGAAGCGGAGTAGTTTTGCCAAAGTCAATCATCCACACTTTTGCCTGCTCCCGCTTATCATGGACAAAGAGAAGAGAACTGCCAATCACCTGAACACAAGCCAGAGACAAGGGAAACAAAATCATTGTCATATATATTCACTTGAACATCTTTATTTCTTAATGGTGCAAACAACACTCAGGAAGTATATTGTCATTATACACCCATGCGAGTTTTTCCTCTGTAAATTCATTGATAACTTCTAACTAATGACAGCAAACAGTAGTATGTCTACAAATAATATTAAAATGTTAATTGAATCAAGCAGGATATTGCATTGCATCAGTAATTCATGATGCATTATAATCTAGAATGATCTGGCTCCTGTTTCACTTTTACTGGCTTTTTGTCAAGCAAGTCACAGTTTTGGCTTTAACTCTAACATCAGGCAGAAGCTAATCGTTGCTGCAAACCTACACTTTGTGTAGACACTGTTCAAATAGTTTTCACTCTGATTGTTATATTTATCCTTGTAAATGGGCTCAAGGGGTAAAGGCAGGCATCCTTAACCCTAACCCTAAAAACAGAAACCCTAGGACATAAGTCCCTAACCCTAACCCTAGCCCTAGGACATAAGTACCTAACCTTAACCCTAGCCCTAGGATATAAGTACCTAACCCTAACCCTAGCCCTAGGACATAAGTCCCTAACCCTAGCCCTAGGACATAAGTCCCTAACCCTAGCCCTAGGACATAAGTCCCTAACTCTAACCAGTACTGCAGTGGGTCACTCAGTATACAAGCACAGCACTGTATACCTCATGTGTCTTGAAAAACGGCGACTTTTCCAGAGTGTCCCTGAGTTCCTTTAGCCGGATGAGATAAGAATTCTGCCCAAACAGAAGTAAAGTTGGCAATGATTAATGAATGTGAATATATAGGCAGATGGACACAGATATATAATTATATAGTATGATAGACAATTTAAAGATAAATACTGTATAGAATAGCAATATATATAAATTGTGCAGAAATTCACAGGCCTACTGAATGTATTGGACAAATGCTATTTACAAACATCTTTGGTAATGATCATATTTAAATTTCATGGTTATTTAACATGCAACACTTTCGCTAAACCTTGATTTTACAACAGCTTCTTTTTTTATCTACATTGCTTTCATCTTAAAAACAGGAGCTTCCAAAGGAACACTTTATTACAGAAAAGTTGCAAATATTGCCATTGCCTAAAAGGACACAACCAAGGTGTCTGTCTAGATGAGCACTCCAGATTGTGTAACCAACAACACATGCAAACTGAACCGTGTTAAAGCAAAATATGAGCAATGGAAAAAAAAGGAAAAATAAATTATCAAAATACATTAAATAGGGAATACAAGCTTGTTCTTAATAGAAAAAAGAAACAACATGAACATATAATGCAAATTAGTGCTATTATTAAAGGGAAAATCCCCACGTGGTTTCTGTGCAGAGCTTCACTTGAGCTCTCGGAGGATGACACAAAGGAAAACATCTAGGAATGAAAAGGAAAACCTCAAGCTGAACTGGCCTCCTTTGGGAGTTTATGGTAAGCTTTAGGGGTTTCCCCAGCTATCTGGCGCTCTCCACACTGGCAAAGAGCCGTAACACACACTAATGCATACTTACCAAGATATTTAGATTCCCCTTGACAAAGTCAAAGAATGCTTCTGTGACTTGTTCACGACTCTTTGTCTTTTTAAAGTCTCTGTTCACTGTTCCATCTTCCTTCTATGGGTAAACAAGAAAACAATACACATTAAAGAGAATGCTTGTAAATATGGATTAACACAATAAAACACAAAAACGCAATAACACAATAAAACACAAAAAAACGTTCCTCATAATAAAAACCTTAAGGAAATTAAATTTATCTAGTATACTTGCCAAAAAACCTCTTTTCTTCATTCAGTCACACAAAATCAAGTAAATTATAGAAATGGAATTAGAGAATCAAAATGTTTCAGTAGACTAGACTCCTTCCATGAAATGTTTGTGTCAAAAAGTTTTAATACAACATTCTAGTTTGCTCCAATGGACTATGAAAGCTTGACATAGTTCTTAAATCTGCAAGGCAGTCATCCCTAGACTCAGATCCAACCTGCAGCTCAGGCCTGACCTATAGCCATAATATGGACACTGAGTTCAAATCCAAACACATAACAACAGCTGCCTGTTCTCCAAACTCTTACTCAGTATGCAACAGTTTCCGAGGGCAACCTCTGATGCCATGACAACAGAGGCGGTGAGAAAAAACAGCAAGAGAAAGAGAGAGAGAAGTAGCCCCTAGCCTTCTATGGACATTCTTGGCCTTATGCAAGTGGAAACTCTGAGAGGAGAAGCCCTCATGTTTTTCCTATTCACAGACCATGCTGGGAGCTCTCCTTAATGAAGACATATTTTTGGAAAACCACACAACAGACCAAACATGGTTGCCCTAGCCCTCTCTTCCCCTGACTTATTAGAATGTTAGCCTAGTCTAATTGAGTTAAGCAGGGAGTTCCAAGTTGTATTTTGCCTTTTTGACATTCTCTTATGGGGATGCATTTGGTTGGTATAACAGCAGCCAGTTTGTTTGTGTTTAGGGCTGCTGCCTGTCACTAACTGATGTTCTGTTCAATGTAGGTGCCACTGGCAGCCTTGCTGCATGACAAACACACTCAGCTGAGCACAGCCTCAAATGACTATCCTGCCCTGTCACTTGAGGCCTATTATCCTGTTACATAATTAAGATGTAGACATGGGCCAGCATGGTAATTCAATTTCTCACTTTTAATTTCACTTACACCGTATCTGTGTACTGCTCTTTAAAATCTTTTGTGATATATTTGTGCCTGGTACAGCAACATTTTCATCATTTCATTTGTGATATCTGTATGACCACATCACCCACTGCAAAAATCTCAGTGTTAAATTTACACCTACAGTTTTTATTTGGATACAGAAGTAAGAGTTAAACACTTTAGACTTTAGCTGTCTGGAGCTAGTTTGAGTCTGAATAACTGGCAATGTCACCTTGATTCCCTCAATGCGGAAGCCTAGTGTAGCAGTAGAACTGATGGTCTCTCTCCACTGCATATAGCGAGGTTTAGTAACTGCTTTCTGCTCATGTTCCACAGGAGTGGGTGCGTCTGGATCCACCTCAATCATCTTCTGGTACATATCACTCCTCAGAGTGGGTTTCCTTCTGGCCTTTGTCAGCTCCTCCTCCAGATATGTCCTGCAGTGGCAGGAAGAGAAAACACATTTGGCTCCTTTCCCAGAGATAGCAGATTACAAATTGCATGTTGGGTAAGCAACTTTTAACATTTTTGTTGTGATAAAGTGAACAGCAAAGCAATTACAGCATTAAATTTGTTGGCCTAATTCAACTCACTATATGACAAGATACATAATAATGTAATTATGGCTTTAAAGTTCTAAAAACAACAACTCAGCTCAGACAACAACCTGAAAGTTATCGATTTTCTGAAAAGACCTAGATGTTTGTTCTCCTTTAAACCTAAACCCTCATACTACTCTGGCTCAAACGCCCCCAAAAAGCACTAAGGCTTACTATATAGATTCTTAAGCACTATAATGTTTAGTCTTGAACAGGCCTGTGAACATTCCAAAATCCTGACCATCTGGCCATGTCTGCAGTTATGCAGGCTCAGAGCAATGTTCCAGCAAACCTTAAAGGAAAGCTACTGTAAATGGCAAAGAATTCTTAGCATCTCCTAGTATAACCCTATCCACAGAATAACCATAACCCCAGTATAACCCTATAGCTAGTATAACCCTTACCCTAGTATAACCCTAATCCCAGTATAACCCCATCCCTAGTATTACGCTAACCCTAGTATAACCCTATACCCATTATATCAAAAGCACATTTTGCCACCAAAGCAGTGCATCTATCCAGATGGGAGGATGGCTGAATTTTACTGAATTTCAAAGGTGATGAATAAAAATGGGAACTGTTAAAATTAAATTTACATTTGTTACTTCATTAAGTATGTGGGATTGTATGTGATAATAAAAGGCAGCATTACAGAAAACTAAGAATTGTCTCAGCAGTAAGATATTCACTCAAACTCTCTCAACAGTAATATATTCATTCAAACTGTCTCAACAGCAAGATATTCAATCAAATTGTCTAAAGAGTAAGATATTCACTCAAATGTGATCTACTTGTATTCTTTATTTATTTATCTGATTTTTTAGAAGATACAACATTAAACACCCTTAATCTATAGCACTAAAAACACACATCAAGGTTCATAAATGAAGGTCCTCAGGTAGTACTATTATCACCTTCCACTTTTATATACATTCAAGATCATTTTTGCCACCAACCTCACACCCATCTTGCAGTCCATGACACACGGCAGGTCAAACTCAGCTAACAGGTCATCCATTTGGTTGTACTTCTCACCATCCTTCTCCACATCACCATGGTAGGCTGGCACATATGGCTTGAGTGCATCCTTCATCAGCCAGTCGAGACAGCGCTGTTCACACTCACAGTGCTTCTTCAGAATTCGCCCATTGGCTCCTGCCTTGAAACTGCCTGCAAGAGATGAAGACAGAAGGGGTTACAGATAAGGACTAAGGGTTAGGGTTAATGGTTACTGCTAGTGTTAGGGTTTTAGGGTTAGGGGTTAAGACAAGGGGTTAGGGTTAATGGTTACTGTTTAGTGTTAGAGTTGCAGAGTTAGGGATAGAGGTTACAGTTAGGGTTTTAGGGTTAGGGTTACAGGCTGGGCAAAAAACCTATCACTTTAAAAAAAATAACACTTTTCCTGCACTACATAAGATTTCATTTCAGCCCTCAGGGACCCCCAGCCAGACCAGGTTTTTGTTTTGCTGCAGTATCTCATGCACATGAACCAGGTAATGACAACTTGTAGAGCTTTGCATTACCTGGACAAAGTTTGTTGGGGAGAGTAAATATGTGGGCTGGTTGGGAGTGTCTGAGCACTAGATTAAGATCCTGTGTCCCAGGATACCCAAAGCACTTCTGAGCTGAACAAACAGCAACCTTTGTTATGTATGTGCAAGTTACACTGCTGTAAATGCATGCAAAATTAAAACATTATCAGTGTCATTTTCAAGCAAGCTGGCTATTTTGTAAAATGTTATGTAACAACATTGTTCCATGGCGGTTGCCAAGGCCTACCTGCATGCCCAGCAAGCTGGATCCAAGGGTACTTCTTTTTGAAGGACATCATGAAAGGTGACCAGTGCACAATGTTCTTGATCTTCTTCCATGATTTATGCTGTTCAGTGACACAATGAGAAGTTTTAAAATAACACTTCGAAAAAGATTGGGGGGGACAAAATAAGAGAACATGAGTATCTAGTCATTTAGTATGTAGTGTAAATTACTGCTTGTGTAGATAATTATTTATGTAAGTTTGGTGGCTCCTTTAGGGTTTTTTGTGGGAGATCATTTTCCTGTATTAGACTACACCACGGCCAGAGATGTGTACTCTAAGTCACACTGATGGAAAATAACCAAAGATGTCTTTTGCATGTATTTGACCATCCCTTCTGCTCTGTCTAAACCAGTCCTCATCAGTTTGACAGCTTCCATATGACCAACAAAATGCACAAAGCCATTGCTAAGTTAGCCTAACCACCTCAAGACGTACCATTAAATATTAAATACTATTTAGTAATAACTCATCCAGATGCTGTTACTCCAAGTGTTTTATGACGAAACTAACAAACCTTTTTGAATAGCAAGGTCACCTGTTTTTACTGGTCTTTACAGAATGCTAAGCTATGAGTCATGAAAAAAGCTACAGATGGTTGAGAAGAGAATGAGCAAACAAAAGCATTGATGAGAGCTCATAGCTAACAGCTTGCAGTGCACCACACTCCCTTTCATTCTTCAGTACTGTTAACGAACACAGAATTTACCCTGGAAGCCAGTCCCAGATCGGACCAAACTGGTGAAAGATATATTCATAAGTGTAAATAATTTGAAATAATTAAAATAACTGTAATAATAAATAAAATAGGTAAAATATTCATAACTGTAATAATTTGTCAATTTAACTTCAGTAACTTACATTTTTGTAAGATATATTTCTGATTTCATTCTGAGTTACTTAAATCTGAAAGCATAAAGTAACAGTTTATATTTTGTTACTATACATTATTTATTTAATGTATACAGGATGACATCTGCAGTACCCAACCAACCAATCCTGTGCATTTACCTCTGCTTTATGGGTAGTGATGTGTGTTGTGACTCTGAAAGCTGCCTTTATGTGACATAAATTACTTTCACCCAGAACACCAATTACTCCATGGTATTCTAGTTCACTGTGCATTGCTGACATCCCTGCATTGTTTAACACCGCTTTCCAGCATGGCCACAATGCTAGTCTCTGCTTCAGTCTCTACGACACATGAGGAGGCTTTCCTAGTGACCAGGAAACCTCCATCCTTTAGTCCCAGCTGGCCCAGCCATGATGTCCCCAGTGCAGCCTCCACAGCAGCTATAAATCTCCACTCACTCATCCACAGACAAGTATAGCAACACAAACAATACAGCAGCACAATCAATACAGCAACACACAATACAGTAACACATTCAGAACAGCAACACAAACAATACAGAAACACAAACAACACAACACAAACAATACAAAACATATTCAACAGAACAACACACTAAATACAGCAACATATGAAAACTGGTCAGTTCTGATTCTGTGGACGCATGACGATGAAGTAACATCAGCACACAACAGATTCTCCTTTTATACTGTATTTGTGATGCTTTGGTTTTATCCTTCAATCTTAGACAAGCCAATATACAACTGTACACAATAGCAGGTGCATTGTAGACCTAAAAAGTTGCTTAAAACTCATATACAATGAGAAACTGAACCATCCAGAAAATATAAAGTCATCTTGTCTTTTTTATCTTGTTATAATCATATGATAGTTCTACTGTTCAGTGGGACTGAAGTTGAACCTCAACCTCATATTACATTTTGTGGCTGTTGACTCCAATCCTACATGATCTTTTGTGTATGCTGTTGTCTAAAATCTTAACCTGCCATACACTCTTCTGTTCCTTTATTCTCTGGCTAAAGACCCCTAATGAAAATTTAGCCCCAGAGCTCTGCTATGCTCGGGGACAGACAGAGAGAGAGAGAGAGAGAGAGAGAGAGAGAGAGAGAAAGAGAAAGAGAGAGAGAGAGAGAGAGAGAGAGAGAGAGACAGCGAGACAGAGAGAGAAAGAGAGCTAACAACATGATAAATTCAAAAGTCACATACACAAGCTTATGCCCTGTTCAGAATTAATCTGTGTGGATGGGATTTTCATGGGCAAAAAAAGATGTTCTTCAAAATCAAACAGATATTTACTAGTGAATAGAAATCTCAGATAATTAATGAAATAAAAATAAATATATAATAAAAATAGATTGAGACTGGGTGAGTAATACCATCATTAAAACAAGCTGAAACATGAAATGGTGTGCCGCTCATTTCAGAGCATCTTATGTAAAGAAGAGTCTGTCTGGACACAGTGGATTGACCTTAAAATGATTTTAAAACAAGGACAGAATTTACCAGAGAATTGCTGCATCACAAGATAATTTCTGTTACCCCTAAACCAATTATGCTTTGCAGAAAAACAAGCAAAGTCTGTGTGGACATTCTTTTCATTGAGCAGATATGGAATTTGGAAAAGAAATCAAGTGGAAGATGTCAGTTTCAGAAAATGATGGGAAATGTAGTTTAGCATTTTAGTCAAGGTTATGTCAGGTGACAATTTTATACAGGGTAAATAAATGCCTGTTAGTCTGTCATACAGTGGAGAATGCTGGGGTTATGCTGACGGGGCTGTATGAGTGGTTTTAGACTGAGGGCTTACCACATCCTTGTATATATTTTATATATTATCTGTATATAATTGTATATATTGATGGTATATAACTATATATATTGACACTATATACATTGACAACCAAATTGTATATTTTATTTTTCTTATAGTATCAATAATTTCTATATTATCTGTAGTCCATTTGTTAGTTGATGGAGAGTACTCAACATAGACTTCATACCTATCATGGTTACATGGTCCAGATAACAAGACAAGCTTTAAAGTACCTACACAGTAAAATCAAAGCCCATTGCTATTACCTGAATCTCTCTGGTGACCAGGATGATTGATGTGGCAAGAAAACTTAATACCAGGAGAAGGAAACTCCAAAGATGTGAGGCAAAGGATGCCATGCTGATGCCAGTCAGGTGCAGTATGCACTAAAGCACACCACCAGGGCTGGAGGTATAGGAAGGGCCAGGCAAAGCTGCCTCTCATTTGTTTTCTTGCAGAACAGCATTTTAAAAAATAATCAGATCAATGCAAATACATGGGCATAGTGCGCCCTTGTGCTCGGACTATATGGACTATATGACTATATGAGAACTATATGACTGTAAGAGAACCCACACACTGCTTGACTTAGTACTGACATATGGTGTAGACACAGAGAATGTAGTTATAATACCCCAGTCAGATGCCATCTCAGACCTCTTGATCAAATGATGGAATGCTTAGAATCAGTATTTTGCTGCAGAAGCAATGATGTTGGTCCACTTAAAAATGTGTTTCTTGGTATAATGATCACATTCGCAATTTAAAACAAAACACTAAAAAAATATAACGGAAATGGTGCCACGCTAAGCTTGTAGTCTTCCAACTTGAATGGAAGGAGAGCCTTCTCAAGTATAGAAAGGCACTTATTACCGCTCAAACAGCTTAGCTCTCGACCCTTATAGAAAATAATCTTAGATTTCTATTTAGTAGAATTGCACATGTAACTAGGAATAAAACTGACATCACTGCTCAGATTACAACATGACACAGCAGTAATAAGTTCATGAATTTCTTTAATAAGAAAATTAGACATAACATTAAGTATATTAACATGATGTCAGGGAGCTACTTAGAGATTTACACTTTATGGCATTAAGAGGTGAATTTCATTGAACTGGCAACCTTCTGACTACCAGTCAAGTACCTTAACCACTGAGCAACCACTGAGCCACCACTGCCCCTGGGGATCAGAACAACAAAGCCAAAAATACTATAGAATCCTTTACACTTATCAAAGAGCCAGAACTTACAGAACCTTTACTAAATTTAATTACTCCTTGAACACTGGCTAAATATCTAAATATTTTAAATTAGTAGTGATCAGACTTATCAAAAAATCTAACCTCGACCCATGTCAGATGTCAAACTACAGGCTGATCTCAAACCTCCCATTTATTTCCAAAATCCTAGACAAAGCTGTAGCTTAGCAGCTAAGCTCATATCTGAATCTGAACCAGATACATGTCTTTCAGTCAGGGTTTAAGCTTAATCATAGTATGCAGACAGCACTAATTAAATTAGTTAATCTTGTTGGTTTCTGATGTTATGTCTCTTTGTTTAGATTGGTTGATCTGAGTGCAGCACTTGACATTATAGATCATATAAATTTTTTAGATAGGCTAAAAAATGTTTTTTGGATTAGGGGAATAGCCCTTTTCTGGTTTATATCTTATCTGGCCAGTCACTACAAGTTTGTTAACATAAATGGAGACCTCTCAGAATACAACAAGGTTAGCTACGGTGTTCCACAAAGATCTGTTCTAGGGGCTTTTTTCTTTATATATGCTACCTCTAGGTGACATCATATGTAAACACTGTGCTAGTTTCCAATGCTAGGCTGAAGATACTCATCTATATGTCTCAGCCAAACCAGAGGACATATATCAGCTTAGTATTATTGATGAATGCATAAAGGATGTAAGACACTGGATGATGAGGTACTTTCTCTCACTTAATCCTGACAAAACAGAGGTGCTTCTGTTAGGCCCAGAGACAGCTAGGCCCTCACTCTCTATACAATGAACCTCAGTGGTCTCCCAAGCACATTTTCTTTAACAGTTAAAGATCTTGGAGTTATTATGGATCCCAGTCTCTCATTTGAAGCTCATGTAAATAACATTTCTAGGACTTCCTCTCTCCACCTCAGGAACATTTCAGGAACATGCTCTCCTGACATGACGCAGAAAAGCTAGTCCATGCAGTAATCACTTCAAGATTGGACTACTGTAATGCCTTACTATCTGGATGTACCATTAAGTGCCTAAACAAGCTCCAGCTAGTTCAAAATGCAGCAGCCAGAGTTCTTACTAGAACTAGAAAATTTGATCTCATCACGCTTAACTACTTTGCATTGTATTTTAAAATCATACAGACTATATGACTATATGGACCATATGACTATAAGGACTATATGGACTATTTGGACTATATGACTATATGGACTATATGACTATATGGACTATGGACTATTTGGATTATATGACTATATGGAAACCACTTTAACACTCCAACAAAGAACTAAATCACGCAAACCTAAATGTTCATTAAACTCCACATGAGGGAACCTGACTCTGAAATTAAGAAACTTAGAGGAGAACATTAGAGCATATAAGTATCACAACTATTATAAATGTACCTTATACAATACAAACAGATTGCACACTAAATGCAGATGAAGGTTATGCCTTAAAAATAGACAAAGCAACTTTTGTTTGACAAATTGTCTACACATTCATGCTATGTTAAACACTATGGACCATAGAAAAGTTGAAATAAGACAAGTCAAGTTATTTTCTGAGATGAGGTCATCTCCTCACTCTGACATCATGAAAAGTATTCATGCGAGTAGCAGTCTTCCTGTGGCAGACTAATGGTGAATTGACTTTCTTGCTTAAAACAGCAGAGGATAGAAGACTGGACATTATCCTCCTTTTCAAATAAAGACAAAACCTTTTACACTGTATAGATTAAATGATTTATTGTAGCGTTTTAGCATTTTTGAATTAGTTGTCATGAATGGAAATAATGGCAGAAACAACAGTTCTTAATTAAAGTCATATGCACAATATATTGTTTACTTTGGCTTCTCTACACAGAAGAGATTGCATTCTTTCTACTTTACAATGAATACAAACTCTTTGTTTGAAGCCAAAATAAAGGCCCCCTGATTTGCATGCAGTATTATACTGGACTGCATATGTCTGAAACTGTGAAAAATATCTTATTGTTGATTCAGCTGTGCTACTGAAATTGAAAAACAAGCTCCTGATCTTTGGCAGTTATTAAATTGTACATTTAATGTTTTGTGGAAACCAGAGAAGGATCAGAAGCTCTTAGTTAAAACTCATGCACGTAATAGGTTTGATGTATGTCAACCAATCAGTGCATCATATATCCCTTATACATATAATAATGATTCATTGTATTTAATTATTAATATTAGTGTATTTAGCATTAGGTCAAAGAACTTAACGTGAGCACCCTCTTTTCTGTTGATATGAGCAAGCATCATCTCAAAACCACAAAAGTTTCCGATGCCTGTGTGCACCCTGGGAGACACTAGAATGAGGTTAGTGTAGAATTTTGCATGCAACACTCAATAAGGCTTTTCATTTTACACTGCATCACTAAAAGTTGCTTTTAAGTAGTCTTCAAGAACTGTTTCTGGTGTCTTACTAAAGAACAGTCATAGCATAATTTACCCAGTCATTTCTCAGAATCATGCACTACACTTAACAATAGATAAAAATAGCAAAAATCCGTTGTCAGACTTGTATTTAAATTGTCTTCCTTCAAGTAATGCCAGGAAGCTTTAAATGTCCCAGAGGACGTTTCTGTTCGTGAGCAGCAGCGCTACTCTCTGGGCTCTGATGCTTCTCCATAAGGCCTTCACAAGCAGCTATCAATAGCCTTTAACTGGAAAGCGGAAGAGTTTGCGCTGTATCATGTGGAGTACACTGGGTAGCGCAGGGTCATGCCATTGTTCTGATAAAGACATGGCAAGCTATATCAGGCATGAGGAAAGGGATACCACTGTTTCGCAGAGACCCCCTTCGACCACACTAGTGCTGTTAAAGTTTCCACTGAGCATCACTGCCGGAGGAAGTGGCTTTTAACCCCTCGAGAGGAACCTCTCAGTGAAGACAGGAAAGTGCCAGCCCTTGGTGACAATAATTTCCACAACTGTGACCAATGTGTAGCAAAACGTAGACATCCTTAGAGAACTACATCTATGTCTGCCCCAAAGCCACATCCTGACCGCCTTACCCTTATTATGTCTTGCCCTTATTGCTAGACTCAAGCAACAGTGGTCTTTAATTATATATTTAATGTATTTTAATTGTAATTATCATTATATATTTGATGTATTATAATGAAATATCAGTATTAAACAGTCAAAACAAAAGAGTTTGCAACCAGCTTACATTCAGACTTACAGTTAAAGACTTTTAGCCATTTACTGTCAGTTATTGAACAGTGAATCATTACAAGAAAAAGTGTCACAAAAGATAAATTGGGTTTCTAGAATTTTCTGTTTGACATAGTGGTCCATTTGTCTCCAAACAGCACTGAAGTCCCTTTGTCTCCAAACAGCACTCACCTTGTCTCTCATATTAAGGGACAGATTCATACAGGGGGTGGGACCTGGTGACATACTAACCCTAATAAACTTAACACTAAACTTGACCATAAAATTACAGGGCAAGAAAATTGTCATTGAATGGCACAAGATGGGTCAGAATGACAGGCTGTGCAGGCAGTGGCAGTTTGGTGCATTAGTCTGTACATTAAAGATGCTACGTCAAGGATAGCAGCAATGCAAGGTCATCAAAGCTGCATCTCTTTACTCATTGCAGAACTTCTTTTAAACCTGAATTAGCAAAAGACTGAAGAAGCATAGTTTTATTCACTCTAAAATAATGTTATTATCACCTCTCCCAGTTTGGCACAGGTTGATTTATGAAGAGGAAACTACCATAAACTAATTCTTGTCACATTGGCATGCTTAAGTAATAGTTTCCTTTAAGTAGTCTGTAGTATGGGGAACCAATATGTCTTTCAATTTAGACAAATAGGGTTGTTATATATGCACTACCTTTGTGTGCAGAAACTTGTAAAAGGCCTTTGACCAAAGTTCAGCATGCTCATGCACTAACCCTCACCCTAACCCATAACCCTAACCCTAGTTCAGAATGCTCATGCACTAACCCTCACCCTAACCCCTAAGCCTAACCCTAGTTCAGAATGCTCATGCACTCTAAGCTTCAAGTAAACAGTGGCTCGTTAGCAGATGAGTAATTTCCCTCTACATGGCAATGGGGCGTATCACAAAAAAAAGAGAGTTGAGAAATGAAAAAAGGGCTGGTGAACTTCCTGTCTGTTGCATATGGAACGGGTCTCTAGCAGAGCTGTCGCAGCTAAGAAGCCCAGCTGTTTGAAGCAGGCATGCCTTGACGTCAGCTCGTCTCCAGGCAACCGTCAACCACAGGGGTGTTACATTTTCCATTGCAAGTAGTTTTCAGATCCTCCAACAAAAACAACTTGCAGTCCCGCTGTGCACTCTGTGTGTGTGTGTGTGTGTGTGTGTGTGTGTGTGTGTGTGTGTGTATGGGTGGGTAACAGTATCAACTCCTGTACATAACCTTTTTTTTCTTGTTGTAGAAAGGGCTAGAGAAGTGTAATAATCAGCTGTTCAGGCTGAATAAATATTTCCTGCTTTCACCTCTGAAAATTCTGATGAACGCATTTTGCTGCCACCACAGAGTGCCCGTTACGCTACAGTGTTTACTAGAGCACAAACAAACAATTGTTCTCAAAAGAGAAATTAGACAAGCTGTCTAAATGACATCAACCTTGGAACAATCCCATTCTGAGTCCTTTGCAAAGTAAGTACAAATGCTACATTTGTTGACTTGCCAGTATGACAGTTCACTAATAAATGTTGTAAGAGGATCTTCATGATTGGAAAATTTATAGGGAGAAAGTGATTTTACGTCCTCATCCAGGAGACAATCTTTAGATGAGACAAAATCTTTTAGTAATTACACTCAATACTCTCATTTATCAAGCACTACTAATATGTGGCATGCTTATTTATTCTGTAATGTAGAAATATGCACAGCATACAGATTGTACCCTACCCATTATACCTTCCTGACATGCTTTACACAGTGTGCAAACATTCACAAAGCACTGGGACAGGAAAAAGCACATCTTTTGCACCACAGACAAGAAAAAAACCTAGGAGTGAAAACAGCGACTTCAGCGCTAAAGCTTAGTCACACAGCCTATTCTTGTTTATGAAGGGTGACACTGACACATTAATATCAAGACTATAGAGAATTACAGAATTATGCTGGTTTGAAGTGTTCAATGCTGTAATTAGTGTATAAAAATGATTCCCCTCATATATTTAGTTGTACTGTACCCTTATTTATTTAACATAACTTGCTTTATTGTTTTAGAATAGCCATGCAATATTTCAAATATTTAATATGCAATATATTTTTGGTACACAAAGTAAGAGATCACTACTTATGAACTTTTAGCATTTATAACCTATTTTGTCTATGCACTTGCAAAAACAGCCAAGGCTCTACTTGCAACAAGGTCCTCAATGTATTTGCTTGGGCTTTGCTTGACAGGCGTCACTACAAGTAACCACAAGCCTCTATTGCTCTTCTGCAAATGCGCGTGAACACACACACACACACACACACACACACTCACACACACGAAGGGCTCTTCCCTCATCTTACTGCCACAGAAGATGGAGACACCACTACTCTATGCATGCCATTACTGTATGCATGCTTACGACAGTGAAGAAGCCAACAGGCAGGACATGCAGCTTTTAGTGGTCAGTGTATACATTTGAAACACAACACTTGCAAAAATTCCTAGTAGAGAAGTTTAAATCAATCCAATGGTGTTGCATGACATGTCTTGCACAGTTCATGATAAAGTAAAGTGTAGATATAGTCAATACCAGATGTTTTGTTCTAAAAGGAACTAGAAAACTTTACTTTGGAACTGAATATAGTGGTGTATGGTTAGTCCGAGTTTTACTCTGATCCCAGATAGTCAGCAATTCAAATAAGCAGTGATAACCTGCGATACCTGTCACAATAAAGTAAATATGATGAATACTAGCTAATTCAAGTCTGTTATTTTATTCAATCAGATTAAGATTCAGCATTTTGGTTGAAAATTGCTGATTTTCAAATGCAAATGAGTCTTACTTGACACATTTACTGATGAGTTATGGTAAAATCTTAGCAGGCATGGGTTAAGGTATGATTAAGTAACAACCAACTAGTCAGGAACCCTTTAACCAAAAGCACAAGAATGCCTGTGTGAATCCCTGTCTGAACGCCTGTGTAACTCCCTGCCTCATTTTGTGATCACTCCCTGTGTTGCTTTTATATACTAAAAAATGACTGACCTCTCTTAAGATAGAAGTCTGATATTGAATGGTTTGGAATTTGGAGCTAATGTACATGTAATACAATAATCAGCAAGCATATGAAAAGACCAGTCCAGGTACATTCCAGAGACACCTGCATAGCTTTAGGGGATCAACCAACATTAGCAGCACTCTCTCTCTACCTCTCTCCCTTTATCTCTCTCTATCGCCCTCCTTCTCTGTCTCTCTTTACTAAGCATTCCATGTAATTCAGTCGAAACTAATCTACAGAATATAACAGAATATATGCACTGTTTCACTATAATGTTCGATATCTGCTTTAATTTTTTTATATTTTATCATAACTTTCAATATTCACCTATACTGGTCAGATAACAAAATCAGTCATTTTCAATTGGAATTTGAATTGAAAAAAATCTCATTGTACTCATTGTATTAAGGTAGAACAACAAAACAATTTTCACAATACATCTCTAAATATGTATGTATTTACCTGATGCTTTTATACAAAGCAACTTACAATTATGACTACAGCTTGAACAATTGAGGGTTAAGGGCATTGTTCAGAGGCAATGTGGCAGGGCTTGAACAAGCAACCTTCCAATTATAAATCAAGTACCGTAATCACTGGGCTACCACTGCCCGTTTAAAAAAGATGTAATATAATTAGTTTTATAAAATATTTATTCAATGTGAGCACCTCCTGATCAGCATCCATGGATAAGAAATCCTCCTAAAACACCCTGAAGAAATCCAGGGATACCGTATAATAAGTATTAACAAGCTGGGTGTAATAATGGCACAGCTATACACATAAACATAATTCTGATGTAAAGGAATATCCAGTGGAAACTTTTCTGGGTCACTTATTTGACCAAACCCACTGATAACGCCAGTTTTATCGCCCCTCAAATTTCCGAAACCCCAGAGACACCCACATAAACAGAAACCACACTGTCAACAGTCATGTAAGTAGAGAAAAATGCATATGTAAGGCCATCCAAGAAAAGCCATAGCACAGAATGTACAACGAACCCCCTTGTTGTCAAAACTGCCTCATTTTATCAGATTTTGAAAAACTGTCAGTGTCTGCAAATAATGTGCACTGTGTATTCTACGGGAGGCCAGTCAGCATATTTGTTGAGTAAGCTAACAGCTTTTACAAACTAATTAGACTGTACAAAATTTCCTTTAGAACATTTTTAACTACACATATTTTTGGCAAACGTTTATAACATGTTTCTTCTTCAATGAGTGTGATAACAACTGAGGGAATGTGTATGTGTACTAGGACTGATAAGCTATGAATAAATGTTTACTAGCACTGATTAGCTTTTAAAGGTCTAAATGCACCTAAGAGATATGAAATCCAATTAAAGAAACATTCCCTAGTGGTCCCGGTGATGCACTCCCAGGCCATGGATAAAACAACATAGCTCTCTGTGACAGAAGCAACATGTGAGCCACAGATTCTTTAAACATTTGGCCATCGAGAAACATGCCTTCAAATCTGAAGCATTCTCAACAGGATGAGCACAGCACTGACACCCACTTCACAGAATCATAGTATAGTCTTGCTGCTAAAGTCATATATAGTATGTACTGAAAGCTTATGCTGTTTTATAGGACAGACCCTAATGACCACAGAGGATGCATTTGAGCTAATGGATGATTTTGTTGTCTAATAAGTTATGTGAGACTCAGGTCCACTTGTTAACCTTGTACTGAGCTATTTGTTCATGCCTCTGCCTTTGTGCTCCATTTAAAGGGCGGCCAGCTAAAGTCCCCCCAGTCTAATAGGACAGAAGTGCCTTTGTATGTTAGAATGTCAAGTGTTACTCAGGGAGAATACTGATGAGGGGAAGCATCAGGGGGAGTGCCATAAACTGGGCAGATGAACGGGAGGATCCTGTCTAACATTAATTGCTTTCACTTTGAGAGATCCCGGCTGAAAATGTAGGCACACATTCCTTGTTCTAAGAAAATTAAGTAAAGGTATGACTGAAGCCATACATGGAGGCCAATCAAACCCTGCTTGCTTAATGAGCAAAAACCCAACAGAAGCAAACAGAACTGCACTGAGGAAGAACAAGAAAGGAGCTGGACTCACCGCTTTTTGCTGCGTCTGCAAGAAGGCTGGTGTACGTTCTGGGTCACTGGAAATGTCATCCTCTGATTCCTCCCAGGAGGAGGAGAAGCCTGCTGAAGAGGCTGATGAAGAGGAGAGCTTACGCAGCCCGGCTCGGGAAGGCTGTGGGCTCACCTCAGGCTCCTGGCCCTCTCCACTGGCCTCCATGCCGTGGTCAGTCACTATTACGGCAGGGATGGCACCCATCTCCACATAGCTCCCCTCAGCTTCCACTTGAGGCTGTACTTCCATCAGTTTATCATTTGCTGGGTGTGTCCCAGCCCACATGTCCACATGCTCAGGGGTGGCCAGTGAGATGACAGTCTCTCCTGAGATGCAGGACAGTCTGTTAGCCCGACTACGCGAGACACCATCGTCCATATTTAAATTGACCATGTTATTTTCCTCTCCACTACTTTCCTGCCCACTACACTTCTTCCCATTCTGCAACTCTTTTGGGATTCCAGTAAGGTGGCCTTGGCTCTGGGACTCCAACAGGTTCGAGTCAGGGAGCAGAGGAGTCTTGTCTGGCTGAGGGCAAGGGTCACTGTTTGGGCTGGGTCTTCTGTGAGGCCGGGGGCTGCACTGGATGTCCCTGCTTTGGGCCTGCGCAGAGATGTGCGCCTCAAACAGGTTCACCTTCTTGTTCACCTCCACATTCTGGAGCTCCACGCTGCGCTGGAGCTGCTGAACAGCATGCTGCCCACTTTCCTCCTGCTCCTCACCCGGGCAAGAGTTGCTCAGACGGCGCACCCGGCTCCCCACGTTCACCCCCAGCAGGTCTGGCGGACAGAATGGCCTGGGGCTGCCAGGCGGGAAAACAAAAGCAGTCCCAGAAGAACCAGGAATCAAGCTGCTGGGACTGTAGGGACCACTGGTGCCCCCCAGCAGTGGGCAGTAGGTGGTGCGATCTGGCACAGGTAGCACAGGCCTCCCAGTCCGAGATGTGCTCTTATCAGCCAGGTTATTGGAGTTCATCATGATCAAGCTGTTCAGAGCATAAGCAGCCATAGTAACAGGCTGGCTCTGTCTATATGTGCTCCCATTTAGGACCACTCATCCACTGACGTCTGGAGCCAACCACCATGAGGGCGGGGTGGAGGAAAGCAGACTATGATAGAAACACAAGTCACACCAAGTCCTCGTATTTCCTTCACTTATTGTATGTACTGGGCAAGCCACTGAAAGGAAAAACAAGGGTGTTATAATAATGCAGGATATAGTAAAATTACAAACCGGCTTCAGAGGCAATGTGTCATCAAAAAGAGTGTCCGGGGATCAAATATTTCTTTTCCTAAAAATAGCAAACATTATAAGAACATAAAATATTGTTTATATTACATGTTTGCTAACTGTACAATCAACATTTATTCTCAAGGGAGTAAAACCTGAATAACTGTAGCACTGGGCTTTGGAATATAAACTACAACAAGCCTCCTCTCAAAAGAAACAAAAATTATCAACATCGAAATAATGAAAACATATGTCTGACAAATAAAAAGTCTCAACAAAATAACATCAAACAAATTCAGAGCCAAAAGAGTAAATACTCCACTAAAATACCTTGGGAGAGGAGGCTTGTATTATTCTATCAGCACTGCTCCTAAACAGCAACTCAACCTCTGCTAAAATTAAATCAACACAAGGTAAGCCACCACACATATATGGTACTCTAAATAGTCCACCACAAATACATTGTACTCTAAATAATGCACCACATACTTGGTACTCTAAATAGTCCACCACACATACATAGTACTCCAAGTAGTCCAACACACGTAGGTAGGCTAGAAGCTTCTCAAATTCTGCAGCTTTAAGTGTACCAGATAAAAGATTTTGTTCTTTTGCCAAAATACATGACTACCCACTCAACCACAAATCTAATAGGCATCCCTGCCTAAAGATTCAAGAAGCTAAAAACATATAGGGCTGTTTTCCTGAGAAAGATACACATCAATAACTGTTCTTGAGTAATGCCACACCATAAAACTGTGAGGACAACTCCACCACCCCCCCACCCTCAAACTCAGAAAAAAGTGAAGTTACGGGGGTATTTTGTGTTTTGTTGTTTTAATGGTTTTGATGAAATTTCTTGCTGAAAGTCAGCACATTGTGGAAACTGTTGCATGATGATTAACCCCAGAAACACATGAATACCTTATTTCTGTTTTGAGCATGCAATTCGACCTCATTCTCTTTTAGACCACACAATTCATCCTCAATCTGTTTTAGACCATACAATTCAACCTCAATTAAAAGAAGGATAAAATGCTCCCACAAGCATTAAATCATTAGTTTCTGAACAGAGAGACAGTGCTGTGAATCACGGTTCATGCTTTGTGGCCTCAGAACAAACTTCTTCCTGCAAAACATGCTTTATGGCTACACACTTACTTATATGAGGCACCACTGGCCTGATGTCATATCTGCTTCTGCCAAGGAACCCCTTCAACTACAAAGCAAACTCATTACAAATCTGCACACATCCATAATAAGGGCTCAATATTCGTAGCCCAAGCAAAGAGTAAATCCAAAAACAAGGTAAAATAATTCAGTGGTCAAAAATTCTGATCTCACCTACAAAGCATTTTGGCCTATCAATCCAAATCTAACCCTTGTATCTATCAATCAATCAATCCAACTATATCACACGTAAAAATCAAAGTGACTGAATATGCCGATAAAATGTTTATCAGACATCCAGCTACACATGGACTGGTTGGCTGGAGCTTTACAATTTGGTGTTCCTGATCCACAAGGAATGAGAATCAGCAACGAAATGAACGAAAACACCGTTGTACTTACTAACACATATACAGAGTAAGCAATAACTGACAAGATATCAGTAAAAGTAACAAAGATCAGTAAATGAACAGCATATTACTTTGGTAGAGGAAGTAACAAATATCATTAAACATTACTTTGGAAGCCCACAAATTGATTCAAAAAGAGGCCATAAACACGTGGCGACGTTCTTACGAAGTCGGTTGTCGCAAATGTCACAGATCGCAGTAGTTAGACGAACATGAATGAAATAGCGTATATATTAATAGTTTACGTTTCTAGAAATAAATGATTTTAATAAATACTTAAATCAATAATTTATGCCGGAATTGCCAATTAGAACAGATCTTACTTTTTAGCCCAATGTGACGATATTTACATCTGACACAAGTAAAACAAGTTGTTAGGGTCCGATTATATGCTCCGCAGATGTTTCTGTTGTAAAACAGTGGGATCTATTTGCGGTTTTCGTAAAACAAATCTATAATCATTAGACTATTACACTGTTATAATCTATTTGTATTTCTTTCTACCGTCTCATCCGCTCCATAGACTACAAGTTGCTTATGGTATGACTTTTTTTTTAACATGGGCGTGACAAAAAACCTCATTAATAATAACCCATTTCTATCTCATATTTTGGCCCAAAGTAAAATGACCGTTTCGTAAAACGTACACAGAAGTTGGACGACTTACCTCGTGCTATGTGTACTCATAGCTTTTGGTGTGTGTAAACGCCGTTGTTCATTGCTGTTTTACCAGTCCCTGTCCAATCCAGAGATATTCAGGAATAAAAACGATTGTCCAGCGCCAAAATTCAAGTCTTACTGCAGACTTTATATAGCCTGAGGTCGTCAAAATTTAGTGTAGGCCAACAGATGTATTGCTGTGAACCGATGCGCGCTTCAGCAGTCCGCTTCGAGTACTGAGCTATGTTGGTTCAAAATACAGAAGACAGGAAGGAAGTCAAACTGACAGTCGTCCTGGGTTCAGTAGACCAGTCGGCGTCTCTCCGGTCCTTCACACACTCGATATTAAGGGAAGCGCCGAGAATTTCAGAACTATGGAGCCCTGGAGCGCAGCGTTGTTAGATTTAAACTTCTGATTTTTAGTTGATTAAGCAGCCCATTTTAAACTCAAAATCTTTTAAAATATAATGGGGTTGGGGGAGGGGGGGGGGGGGGGTGCAATTTACGAATTAAAAAAAAGCTTTTTTATTGCTCTCTTCTTCCTATTTTAATATGACAACTGCAATATTTGTCTATACATTCAATAATCTTATACAGTATATACTATAAAATTATAAATATAGTTCATTTTGATGTGGGTTTATGGAAAATGTATGTTACAGATGTGTAGTATTTTTCAGGGCATAGCAAATGCATCTGTGTCTGGTCTTTATGTAGACTTCTTAAATGTTTTCTGCATGTACACATGTAGCATTGTATACCTTCTACACCTGTTATGCTACTTCCCAGACCTATTACCATCCAAAATGTTTCAGAGGTCACTTAGCTGCCTTGAAAGTATTGATTACTGTTAGATGGCCATTCTAGTTAGGTATTATTAAACGTTTTCTGAGTTACAATGAAAGTCTTCTGTTCTGTCATTGTAGCCTGTCCACTGCTAAATTGCTCATTTCAAAACAAACATTTTAGCCTCTCCTTAAAAGTAAAATAATGCAATTTTGTTTTTGCATTGTGTAAAACAATGAAAAGGTGTCATCTGGTGAATGGAAAATCCTATGCTGTGGTGGCCAATCTGATTTGAATGAGACTGGCTTTCTGACTGGCTGATAGGTAATATGAAAATTAATTTTCCATGTCCTGAGACAGACAAAAAACCTTTCGCTAAATACAAAATCCACCATAACAATATTTCCAGTGTTTTAGTTTGGTAACTTTAGTGACAGGTAAGTCCATCAGTGACATCATATGCAGTGAAATATGCAGTGACATCATGTAACTGTTCACTGTTTCCCAGTAAACTTACAGTAGAAATAGGTTATATCACAAATAGACATTTACAGATGAAGTATTAACTTTGCTTTTAATTGGAAGTTGCTAAAGTTTATATAATGACTCTTTTGTGGTTTATACATCTTCTCCGTTAAACAAATTTTTGTGCTTATGTATGAAAATGTTTCTGGACCATGTGGTTTAAATGAGAAATAAAAAAAGAAAGAATATGAGTGAGAGAGAGAGAGAGAGAGAGAGAGAGAGAGAGAGAGGAGAAAGAAAAATTGACAACAAAGAAAAACAATTTTAGGCAATGTAAAATAAATGTATATATAAACACACGCATAAAAAATATTGGGTACTCTGTACTTCACTAAACACACACACACACACACACACACACACACACACGTGAAGTACAGAGTACCCAATATTTTTTCTATTGATATAAATTTTAATAATATGTAATAATATTTGATTTGGGATTGTGAGGAAGAAACCTTATGCATGTTTTTTGTATTCAAGTGCAATATAAACGTTTAATCATTTTTTATTCAAGGTGTGCTCTTTTCCAGGTAAGTGGTGACCACCTTTCCAAACACAGCAGGGCAGGATCTACAATCAGCAAATGGAATTAAGTAATCAGCAATCCTATTGAGGTAACCACTCACTACTGTTCCTTCATATATAAACAAACGATTTAGAGAAACATTCCAAATAAACACACAATTGGAGTGGACATTTTCAACTTTCTATGGAACACAGCATGTGCTTTAATCAAACATATACTGAGAAGATTCCATTCCATATTCCATAGAACATGTGCGCCCCCTGTTGGACAGCAAAATTTCATAATTCAGCACTAACCGAGAAGCGACATTTGGATGAGCTAACAGACTAGTACTACTTTTAGCTCATTTCTACCAGCAGATGGCAGCAGAGTAAATAGTTAGGAATCCAAGTCCGGAAACTAAACATTACTGCTGCTTTTGTGTTTAGTTTTCCCTTTTTGAATTCAGGAAGTTTCTGATCATAAACTGAATAAGGTTTGCAAATTGGGTGTCCAACTTGAGTCCAAGTTAGTGTAGGTTACACAGTAACAAGATGAGATTTTCTTGAACTTCAAATTGCTCTTTGCATAAATTCAAATATTTTAAAAATGTAAATCATATTTTGTTTACATTTTTGCTTAAGGCATACAATATTTTCTTAGCAGAGTCAATGGTATAATTCAAAACAATACATTGATAAAATGTTTAATTCACTTTATCAATATTATTTAATCACAACATAAATTGATGATTAAATACAGGCCGAGAATATTTAATCCAACCATGTATAAAATAAAATAGCTACTGAAATGGAGTACAAATTATTCAATAATTAAATAAACCCCTAACCCTAACCCCGAGTTAATGGAGCAACAAAGTGGTCAGTACATACTTCCTTATTATGTATTTATTTTAATCACGGAACAATCATAGCCTCCTACAAGCTGAATGCAGGATAAAAATATCACATTGCCAAATGTATTTCTCATGACGAGAATTTTCCCGCAGAAATGTTGGCTCATGGTGTAGACTGCTGGGATACGTAGTTTAAGGCCACATCGAGTCGGAAGTAGGTTTCTTTCGCACTGTCCCCGCTGTACACATATACGATTCGGCCAGCAGTAAGTCGTGCCCTTTAAGTGTCACAATTCATTTTTATTGGTTTTATGACTCGTTTTATAACAATGAGAATGAGGCCTACAGCATACTTGCACTTAACGAACCAATTGCAGTCGAGGAATTACGTTGGCAGGTAAGAAGCGACCAATAGCAGACGGCGTGTGAGCGGAACTGGGACTCACAGTCAGGAGTTGGTAAACATCGATGTCCTCCCTCATGGTACCAAATCACCCACAGAAAGGCAACGCGCAGACGAAAACGTAGCTAAAATTGGCAAATCGTGGAGGTAAATGTCTGTTTTTTTGCATCTATTATGCATACATTATTTCAGATATGTATACCGTTATTGAGCGATGATGTAAGTAATTGTTCGAAAGGAAATAGAATGAAAGAAGGTAGCTAAAGTTAGGAAAGCATGTTTGTCCACGCACTAAGCAGAGACACGTCCTTTAGCTAACATGCTAGTTAGCTAACCTTAAATTGCCGTCTTACGTTCAGGGCTAATACCGACTACTTTCTTCTGTAAAGTGTTGCACGTCAGTGATTGGATTTATAAGTAAACGTGTAACCTTTGCAAATCTGTGTTTATTTCTGCTTAGTCCTCTAAAACTTTGCATGTATACATGTCCGAAGTTCATTCACTGAGATCTTAGCTAATGCAAGCAATTATCAGACAAACCTGTCTGAAAATATTTGCAACTAATATGGTGGCTACAGATAGCTGGCCACGTGTCCAAGGCGTGTACGTAGTTATACGTAAACTATCACTTCCTTTATGCACATATTCAGGACGTGCTGTTATTGAATAACCCACTCACGCATACCCTTCAGTGTAACTGTATATATGATTGTACTGTGTAATGTATAATAAAAAGGACATGTGCAGAGCTGATTCCTGCACGTTCACAGGATACATTAATATGGTATAATATAGGCTACAACTAGAGGTTTTAGCTCTCATAGTTTTTTTTGTTTGTTTGTTTGTTTTAAAGGTTTTAAAACCTTTGCTCTTGGTCTCAGACTGCCATAAAAGTGTTGTGGAATGTTTGTATGGTGTTGTAGAAGTTACTAGGCAGATTGAAGAAACAATTGCGGCATGCCTGACTGCATGCTGTTTTGTATGACAACACTCAGAATACTGTTGGCATACTCTATTTAAGAGATACAGAAGCTTCTGTTTATATAATGGAAAAATATGTCAGTGCAAATGTTAGTCACTCGAAAAAATTAGAAGTAATGTTTTTGCAGTTGCAAAAAGGTAACCGCTAGATAAAGGTTAAGTGTTTAACTCCTTATATTAAGGGGTAAACTCTGCCTCATAAGTTATGACTTGATGGGTTTCTGCTATCTAATGGGTTTATCTGCTATCTGATCGTTTTCTGCTAATTAATGGTCAAAGCTCTAGAAACAAGAATTAGTTAATTTTGAACTGATTTTCCTATGATTGTCATATGGGAATAAATTATATAACCTAAAGAAAAATGTTTTAAAACACTTTTTATTGTTTGTAAGATCTATATTAGCCCATAATGGGGTAGGAAAAGATGTTTTGCAGGGATTAAATGTAAAGGAAGAAATCTGAACTAGCACAAAGATGTTTCTGACACACACAGGAAGTGTGGCTGTAACTGACCCTGGCACATATACAGTATGAGTGTAGTTGTCTTTTTTGCATTACGTTACAGACATTGATTTATTTATTTTGGGGAGGGGAAAAAAATTTGGAATTTTTGTTATGGTGGAACTTTGCAGCCCTCTTTCCTGTTTTTGAGTAAGTGCAGTATTATCAACACTTGATAATAGTGACTTTATAAACCACTGTATCTGGGGCTAGGAGTACAAATAAACTAATCTGGTTGTATTTGAACAGGAAACAGAGGGGCGTTTATCCACCACAGACTCCCCGATTGGCTATTAATGTACTGTGTGCCCTTAGTTAGCATGACCTCTGGGCACTGATTGGCTTTTAATGTACTGTGTGCCCTTAGTTAGCATGACCTCTGGATACTAGTTTGTTTCTGCCTTAGAGGCAGTTCCTTGTCACATTCGCCCCCTTCATCTCCTTTTCTGTACAAGGTGACACAGTAAGATATGTGTGGCCTGTGTGACTGCACAGCTGAAATGGCTAGTAGCTACAAAACCACTGTTTTTTATTTAACTGTACTGGTCCTAGGGACCCATGGGCTACTTTTATGTTATTTTAATAAAAAGTCATTTAATTCCTTTTTTTTAATGAGATATTACTTTTAATGCTCAGTGCCTCCTGCCTAAAACATTGTTGTGAGGGAATGAGGAGCATTTAAAAGATATGTCTGGTAAATAAAAGATGACCATCACCAACAAAAATGTGCAGATCAGGGTTGCAGTGCAGGCATAGTATTGATCAGATACAGAACCTCATTCTTATTGAGTTAATCTGGTCTGGCCACATTGATGAATTCACACAGAGAGTCTCAAGCCTAAATAATCCCTAAAACACACATACACAAACTCAGAACGCATGTCTGTATCTTAAAAAATAATATTTTATTGCCTTTATTGAGGTTTGAAAAAGAAGAGGTGATCCTTGATGAAGGTCTCCAGTGTTGAATAACATCATTCATTCAGTGCATGCTGATCTTATTTCCTGTGTTCAGGACAGTGTTGGCCAATGCACCTCTATTACAGCTTTCCTAATGTTGGAAGCAGTGTGGTTCAAATCTGTGATCAGTAAACATAGCCACCCAAGTCTCACCCCCAAAGACTGTCTCAAGGCAGGCCAACATACGTCAGGAACTGGAACACATCTAAAGTCTGGAAGTACAGTCAAGCTTTTCAATGTGCTGTTTTATTTATTGTTATTTTTTAATATCCTTTTCCATCTCCCACCAATTCTTCTTAACCCCAGCAAAGTATGAACTTAAAACAGTACCTAGGGTTTTCTTTAATATGGCCATTATTAACAATTGTAAGTAGAGGTCTTTACACATTATATAGACTTGAGACTGTCACCAACAAATGTGTTGGTTCCAGTGGTACTTAGTGCGCACAAGATGTCAGACATTGCAAATAACAGTTTAATGTAGGGGTGGGTAGTAGGCCCCAGTCTTATCTCTGTGCTTTTGAGTGGCCGTGTCAGTCGCTTAGTAAGGATATGACCAGTCTCAGCATGAAATGTTTAACCTTCATTGGGGTGGAGCAGAGATAACAGCTGTGTTTTGCTCACGTTCCAGAACTGTTGATCTGTCAGACTGAGCAGAGACTGCTAGGCTGGATCATATGCCATTATATTTTCTTTCAGCTTTTTTTCAGATTTTTTTTGAAGGGTGCTTCCCCTAAGACAGTAGGTTTAAACCTTTTTTGAATAGCCTTGCTCACATCTTTTGTTTGTTCCTGTTTTCTTTAACAAAAGTGTTGCATTTATCAGAAGATGTAGTGGCCTTCATTGACCTTGTGAAAAGAAATGCCTTATATGCTAATGATCCCCTCCATTTAGCCATCAGTGCCATTTGCTGATACAAATAGCTGATACCTTATTTCTGTCATCCATTACGACCACGAGTACTTTTCCACAGGGTGACCAGCATAACGTTTTTGACTCATGTCTGACTACTCACTGACTCCGTTTTCTCTCCCAGGTCTGAGGGAGTGCACACCATGGCAGCGGACATGCTGTTGCTAATGAGGGGCTTGGCCAAGCTGAGCCAGGCAGTGATTAAGACTCAGACCAGTACACTGCGCAGCGGAGAAACTGTGGCACAGAGCGTAAGCTCAACCATGCAGAAGATACAGGTGTGTGTCACTCCACACAGTGCACTTGAACTATGCATGCAATAACCTGGTCCCCACCAGCCATTGTGTATTCTTAGCCACGGTTCCATAATCTCTTGAAGCATTGTACTCTGCCCAGGTAGTGTCACCTGCTGCTTGTATCTCTCCTGGGCTATAGAACCTCAAAAGGTGGCAACATAATAGAGGTTTCCTGTAGGTAAAGGACTGCTGTCAGCAATGAGATGATAAATTTGCATATATGATCATTAGAAGTTTTGCGCAATAGAGTTAATCATCACATCTTTGGAGCAAATTCTTTGCATTTTCCTTCTGTAGAGTTCTCTAGTGTCTTGTGGTATTAGACTGCAACTAAATTGTTTCAGTACTTCAAAAGTATGATCTAATGTAGGGAAATACAAAGAAATATAAAAATAAAAATTCACTTATGAGGATAGAGTATGTGTATATGGGAGCTTACTGTCCTGCTGGTATAATGCTTAATTAAATTATTGAAATCCCATGAAATTACAGCAAACCATTATGGAAAGAACAGTTTATCCACTAATACAAACCCTGCTAAAAAAGACTGGAAGCTAGTAGGGCCAGTTGGTGTAATGGTCATAAAATAATGATAACTCTCTGTTTTAGCCAGAGCATGATGTTGGCTTGAAGTATTCCTGTAAAGAAACCTCTCCTTTTGATCTCTATTGGCTGTAGGAGTTTACAGGTCAGCCGCCAAGTATGCCAAACTTTGATGCAGATGTGGACGCGAAGTATGATTTTTGTGCCAAGGAGGACAGCTTTGAGGGTATAGATCACACGAGCTCTGCTGCTGATGATGATCTCAGGGACACCAGCAAAGGTACAACCAGGACATGCGGCCAGCCACCAGGCAAATCTGAGCTTTTCAAGGGCTACAAGGACCCTAGCAAGCAGTTCACAGGGAGTCGCTCCTACCATCAGGACCACTCTCCCATGGGTGGCCTTACAGCCGAGGACATTGACAAAGCCAGGGAGACCAAGCGGGGCAGTACCAAACCGCATAAACAAATGGTACAGAAGCCAGACCACTCAACACTGTCACCCATGAGAGACCATTTAATAAATGGTTCTTCTCCTTGGAGATATGCTATGATGGAGGAATTTGCAAGGATTAAGCAGTTTGGTTTTGCACTTTAACATGGACTGAGTTTGCCAGATGTACAATTGTAAAAAGCAGAAGAGAGGTTCAGTTGCAATTGGAAATTTTCAACCCCCCTTAACTGAAAAAGGTATTATGGTCATGTGTATAGAATCGAATGAAAATATATAACAATAAGTCTCAGTAAACAGTGAAATAGTATTTGTTGATGCATACAAGCAATCTTGATGATATATTTAATTTCATTTATATTTATAGAGCATATTTTAAAATTTTTTCTTGTTTCTGTGGTAAATAAGTTTGTGTGATGGACATGCATTTTTTTTGCAATTTTGTGTTCATTTGCTATATCATTCAATTCATGAAGATCTGATTTAAAGCAGAATCTAGATCTGCATAAAAATGTACATTTATAAATCCTATTTTCTTAGGGATTTGAATATTTCTGATTGCAACTGTACATCTTGACATCAAAGAAGATTATTTGACTTGGTTGGCACAAACCTGCAATAATGGACAATTTGTGATTTTGTTTAATTGAATATTGCGATGGAATACAGTTTTTTAAAATGTTTTAACTCAAGTATACTAAGTTATGCTATATCCTGAGGAAGATGGAAATGTATTCACTTACTTTATTATATAGTATGGATTTTTTTTTTTAAAGCTGAGTGAAAGAGCAAGAGAGAGGAAAGTCCCTGTAACGCGACTGGGAAGACTGGCAAATTTTGGAGGTAGGGCAAATTTCCAACCTATCTGAAACCAAATGATGGTTACTACAGCAACAGTGGTATGTCTTTTCTAGCTTTTCTGCACTTTGTAACGTTACACAATATGATGTCACCCATCATTATGAATGATGTCTTAATAAGTATGAGTTAGCCATTATGCATATATTTATTGATATTCTTTCATGTGAATTATTTGATCCAGCTGCTGCATATGTCGGCACAATTAATTCTGTCTGAGAGATAATGCCCACTGTCTGGGTCTGTCCCTGAACTAGTGTAGTATGTTTTTTATGAAGTTACTGGGTCTGTCCCTGGACTAGTGTAGTAAGCTGGTAAACTTCAAACATCATTGCCTTATACTTAGATTTTCTTAAATTATCTACCCAAATGCAGTCCACAGGTGTACTCTCTCCAGTTCAACTGGGTATGCAGATAAGATTTAGATTTTACATTTAGATTTCTTTGTCATTGTACAATATATACTGTACAGTGATATTAAGGTGCACTACTGTTTTGGCCTAGTCAAGGTGATATGACTGCAACAGTATGAATTAATGGCTTGATTAGAATGAAAAACAAACAAAGAAGCAAAGCAACAGAAGTTACCAAGATAAGAATATGCAGGCATATTTACAAACAAATTAACATAAAAAAAAAAACTGGTTTAACTTCGAGTGGTTATCACCAAGATAATGAACAAAGAAAAAACAAACATAACCTAAACTTTAACAAAGTAAAGTTCAATCCTACACTAACTCCCTTTCCAATAGACAAAGACAAACCCAAACTCAAAATAAAGGCAACCACTCTGTACTACCAGAAAAATAAATCAAATTGGCCAAAAGCTAAACATATACCTGAGATTACTAAAACTGAGTAGGCAGCAATGCAAAAAGATTCGGAAACAACTAGTTACTAGCATGTATATAGCAGTTCCTAAAATCCCTCAACTGTCGCTAATGCGAAATGCTCAATACAGAGAATCACCTTTGAACATGATCTAATTGATAAACAGAGTTGGGTAAAAAAAGCCAAAATCTGTACTCAAGTAAAAGTACTGTTACGTTAAAATAATAATTACTCAAGTAGAAGTAAAATATTAGTCCTTTAAATTATTACGCAAGTAAAAGAAAGTATATATTAAAAAGACCACTTAAATAGTGAGTTACTTCATTGGATCTCATTTAATAATCAGAACAGCAAAAATCAAAGAAAAATCACAGCCTTATTTAGGCAGCAGTGCTGCAGCATATACAAACACCAAATCAATTTAAATCTTTAAGAAACAACACAAATAAAACCGCTACACATATGAGACCCGCAAGAAATACTAGTATAGTAGGTTCAGACTTATTCTTGGATTTATGCTCATGATTTTATATGCAAGGTGAACAAAAACCTTTTCTGCAGTCAGTTTCTTTTTACAACACAGCTTTCAAAACAAATGCCATATACCTATTTAACAATACTGAACACATTTTCAAAAACTTTTCTTGCAGTCACAGCTTGAAGATGTTTACTGAAGTATAAGTTGTAGAAAATTTACATTCTTGCATCTATCACCTAGCACTTGTTAAGTTTTAAAAGCAGTTGGCTTTCAAGATGTAGTGAATTCTTGATCGTTTTACGGTCAACAGGAGTCTGACATAAATAAAGTCTCTCACAGGCTGCAGATGCTAGAAGGTTTGTGTTGAATTTGAGCAAGAATTTCTTGATTTGAGGAAAGGAATGTAAAATATCCAAACCTCATGTAAGAAATAATAATGTTCATAACAGTTGTTTATACACAATATATCTTTGTGTAGGCATCTATGTTTTACCTGTACAGAACATACAAGAGTATGCAAAACATGTAAACATAGTAGGGGATGCCAGAGCCAGTATTACACTGAACTCTCTCTCATTTAAGATGTTAGTGCTACTATAATTTTGGGAAAGGGGCCCAGTGCCATAACTATAATTTGATGTTTGCTAGTCAGACATGGTTATATGTTTGTTCAAATAACTTTATTTTAAACTCTCCTATCAGGACTAAAGAAAGGGCAGATGGTTTAATCATTCACAAGAGGTGTCCAGAACACCAGTAGCCTATTCACAAACACAAGAAGGGACCCAAAATTTAAAACCCACCAACTACTAAACCAGGACTCCATGTGCCAAAACATGAAGACTACTTTAAATATGCTACTTTCACGTTGTGTATTTGACTGGAATGTACAGAGTCTGCCTGGTTCACAACTTACTTTCAGCTCCTCCTACATTTCACAAACCAGGATTGTTACATAACATGCAACTGTCTGTGAAGCTGCAGAAACATTGTTTTTAATGCTATAAACCAGGACAATGTGCTGACAAGCACTATTATTGGTGGAATTTCAGCTTTTCAACTGCAGTTTTTGCTATATTCTCATTGTTGTATTATACGGTAATTGGTTTTCCTTTTCAATTCCTATATATTGCAAGCTGCTTTCCTGCGAGTAATAACACCAGTCAATTATCTAGAGCATTGCAAGGCTGTAAACTCTCATTCATGAGCCATGCACAGCAATGCAGTAGACCAGCAAAATTCAGTTATTAGTAGTTTGAGAAGTTGATCTCCATTAATCTGAGGGTGCATGGGTAATGTTCAAGTTCAAGTTCAAGTTCGGTTTATTCGTCACATACATAGTCATACACAGTATAACGCGCAGTGAAATGGTGGAGAGTGCTCTGTCCAAACTGAGGAAGGGAAACGGGTGCATAGAGAAAAATATATATATGCAGATAAATATATATATTCTATGTATGTACAAAAATATATGTTGGCATGTTGCTGGGTAAATGTGGTGAAACTTTAGTCCAATAACTTAAAATGCTTGTTTTACAGCAACAGAAGATGGTGGTGATAGACACATACAGGATCATATCTGATCAGTTTTACAGGGCATACTGTGCAGAGACATATTGGGAACTGGATACAACAAAATTGGGAGAAAGTCGAAGGAATTTGTTTTTTTCCCCCCTAAATGTCTCTATTTTGCGTTTGATTTTAAAACAGTCTTACTGTTCGTAGTGTACTGTTTGTAGTATATTTGTTTGTAGTATAACTTGCTGTAAAGAAATGTATAGTGAATATTATTAAGACTATAGTGAGTGTTTACAATGCACAGGAAGTGTGTAGCGATTATTGGGAATATTTTGAGTTTTTACAGTGCACAGGTGTGTAGAGATTACTGAGATCATAGTGAGTGTTTAATGTGCCCATAAGGTGTGCAGAGATTTTCTTCTGCCTTTTTGTTTTCCAGGTCTGGCGGTAGGACTCGGCATTGGAGCATTAGCTGAGGTGGCCAAGAAAAGCCTTCGTTCAGAGGAAAAGAACGGTAAGAATTTTTGTGCTCTTTCCTTTCTGCTTGTCAGTCAGTGTTTTATATTAACATCTTGTTTGAAATGTGTTTCTTAATAGCTTTATATTTCTTTATGCTTCTAATATGTTATTTAACAAAATTGGTAATCATTGAATTGTCAGGATTTTATTGCTGTTAAACCCACAGTTTACTTCTTTAAAACCATAAAGTGGATCAGTCCAGCTCATTCAGAGACAGCTAAATCATAGGCCTCTCTTTATTGCCCATGATATCTGCAGCTGTTGGGAAATAACTGGAACAGAGTATTTGTTGAGCTGACCTTTCCCGATGGAGTCCTAATTTGGACATTGTCATGGTTAGAGGGTCTATCTTAATGTAGACCTTAGCCATTGTCTCATAATAATTACAGAGAAGCTTGGGACAGGAATGCCTATTTTACCCATGCAGGTTTGAATGTAGTCAAAACCCTAAACCACACACACAAAAGTAAATTCCATGTGTATTTTGCAGGTCATCACAATGTCAAAAACAGGCTCTCGCATGTTGTTGAACAGATCCTTGTGGGACACCATAGCTAAAATGTCTTCATTTATATTGACAAACTGATAGTAAATGGCTGAATAAGATTTAAACCAGTTAAGGGCGATTCCCCTAATCCCAATAACATTTTTGAGTCTATCAATAAAAATGTTGTGACCTATGGTGTCAAATGCTGCTGATCAGAAGCCAACAACAGGTCATTAACTACTTTAATCAGTGCTATCTCTGTACTATGATGAGGCCTAAACCCTGACTGAAAGACTTCATATATCTGGTTCTGATTCAGGTATGATCTTAGCTGCTGAGCTTTTTCTAGGATCTTGGAAATAAAGGGAAAGTTTGATATCGGCCTGTAGTTTGCGTACATGGGTCTAGGTTAGATTTTTTTGATTTTTTTTTGAATGATTTTAGGTATGTGGCCAATGTTCAAGGAGGAGTTTAAATTTAGTAAAGCTTCAATCAGGTTCGATTTCTTGAAGAAAGTGTGTGGGCAGCCAATCTAGTAAGCAGGTGGAAGATGCAGGTTCAGGCTGTTGAAAAGGTATAAAGGTTTTTTTGGCTTGGTGGTTCAGATGTCTAAGTAAATTCAGGAATTCATTACTACTATGTGATGTAATCTGAGCTTTGGTGTCAGTTTTCTTCCTAGTTAGATGGGCAGTTGTACTAAAAGAAAATCTAGGATTATTTTTATTTTTTGTTAAGGTTGTGAGAAGATGTTTGAGCAGTAATAAGTGCCTTTCTATACTTGAGAAAGCTCTCCTTCCATGTGAACTGGAAGACTACAAGTTTAGTGTGGGACCGTTTATGTTCTATCTTTTGAGTGTTCTGTTTTAAATTGGGAATGTGATCATTATACTAAGGTACTAATTTTTTGTCCCCAATTTTTTATTCTTAAGTGGAGCAAAATCATTGAGAGTGCAGCAAGATACTGATTCTAAGCATTCAGTCATTTGATCAAGTTCTGTGGGGTTTGAGGGTATCCCAGTCACAAATGATAAGTTTGGGAGATTTGCAATAAATGTAGATGCAGTGGTTAACGTGCTTGTCCGTCTGGTGTGGTAGCAAGAGGAGGTTACTGTATTGTGGCTCATATGCAGTTTGAATGAAATGAGGGAATGGTCTGAGGTGGCATCAGCCTGGGGTAATATGACGACATTCTCTATGTCTACACCATATGTCAGTACTAAATCAAGCATATGTCCACCAGTGTGTGTGTGGGGGGGGTTCTCTTATACATTGGGTGAAACCAGTTGATTCTTCTAAAGAGCTAAAGGCCAATCTCACAAAAAGGGTCTTGGACACTCAGTGAATACTGAAATCACCAACAATAATGGCTCTTTCTATTAGAGTGAATAGACTAGAAGGGAAATCTGCAAACTACCAATCCAATTAGTGAAAGAGGCTGGGTGACCTGCTTATCGCTGGCTACATTGTACATCTTAGATGTATATGTCACTATAAATAACTGCAGTGCCCCACCACATCCAGTTATATGAGGGCGATGTACATAGCTGTAGCCAGAAAGACACACTTCATTTAAAGATGTGTACTCATTAGGCCTGATCCACGTTTCTGTCAGAGAGAGTACATTAAATCTATGATCTGGGAATTCAGGACAACCATTTCTGCAGCACCAGTCAGGCCTGTATGATAGAGTGGCCAGACAGAAGCCACTCCTCAATAAAAGGCACAAGATAGCCCGCTTGGAGTTTGCCAAAAGGCACCTGAAGGACTCTCAGACCATGAGAAGCAAAATTCTCTGGTCTGATGAAACAAAGATTGAACTCATTGGCCTGAATGCCAAGCATCATGTCTGGAGGAAACCAGGCACCGCTCGTCACCTGGCCAATACCATCCCTACAGTGAAGCATGGTGGTGGCAGAATCATGCTGTGGGGTTGTTTTTCGACAGCAGGAACTGGGAGATTAGTCAGGGTCAAGGGAAAGATGAATGCAGCAATGTACAGAGACATCCTTGAAGAAAACCTGCTTCAGAGCGCTCTGGCCCTCAGACTGGGGCGAAGGTTCATCTTCCAACAGGACAGTGACCCTAAGCACACAGCTAAGATAACAAAGGAGTGGCTTCGGGACAACTCTGTGAATGTTCTTGAGTGGCCCAGCCAGAGCCCAGACTTGAACCAGATTGAATATCTCTGGAGAGATCTGAAAATGACTGTGCCCCGACGCTCCCCATCCAATCTAATGGAGCTTGAGAGGTTCTGCAAAGAGGAATGGGAGAAACTGCCCAAAATAGGTGTGCCTAGCTTGTAGCATCATATTCAAAAAGAAATGAGCCTGTAATTGCTGCCAAAGGTGCTTCAACAAAGTATTGAGCAAAGGCTGTGAATACTTATGTACATGTGATTTTTTTTTTTTTAATACATTTGCAAAAATTCCAAACAAACTTTTTTCACTTTATCATTATGGGGTATTGTGTGTAGAATTTTGAGGGGAAAAATAAATTTAATCAATTTTGGAGTAAGGCTATAACATAACAAAAAGTGAACTGCTGTGAATATTTTCTGGATGCACTCTATCTGTCTGTCTGTCTCTCTCTCTCTCTCTCTCTCTCTCTCTCTCTCTCTCTCTCTTTCGGATGTGTAAACATTGTGAAACCTAAATAGCCTTGAAGGGCTGTTTGTCTAGGGTCAAGGTTAGTCCTAGGGTATGTTATCTACTTAGTAGGCTATTTAAGATGTCTATTTTTTGTTTGTTGTATTTTGAAAATGTTATTACCTAACTTCAACTAAGCTTGGACAAATTTGATTTCAGCAAATTAGGGTTGACTTTATTGATCTTGCTATCTGCCGTCCACTACAAAGGCATAATTAAACGTGTTTATTATCAAAAGAGTTGGGCTATTATGTATAAACTTGGCTTACACTTAGCCCCAGTTCTTGTCTTTCTTCCTGTTTACACTAACAGCTATTAGAAAACAGTTTGAAAAATGGGGAAAAATACACAATTAAAACAATAAATGGGGACCTGAGGGTAATTATGGTGCAAAACAGTAATTAAAATGGAAAAAAAATACATTAAGACTGATACAAATACAAAGTGTCACAAATACATGTGTGACTGACATAGATACCTATGTACCTATGAAGGTACCTATGAAGCTCATGAGCTTGATAGCAACACATTAGCCTCAGTACATGACACAAGATATAAAGGTCTTGAAAGACCCCTGGAAAATCTGATAGTAACTAAAAATCCACAAATAATCTTAAAACAAACAAAAGGCAAAAGCAATATATTTGACAGTTTTAAAAGTAGTGTTACCCTGCAACATTTCACCACAGACAAAACTTCACTCAGAGGTAGTCAACTAATAACCTTAATAGGCAGAGTTGGATGTCACAGGATAGAGCAAGACTAGAAAAAAAATGTTCAAGAGCAATAAATCTGTACATCCGTGTTCTACACCCATGCTCTGTTTCTCCTCTCAGGAGACAAAGGGGCCATTCTGGGATCTAGTCCCTTCCTGTCTGAGGCCAATGCAGAGCGCATCGTCAGGACATTGTGCAAGGTTCGAGGGGCTGCTCTCAAGCTAGGCCAGATGCTCAGTATTCAAGGTAAGTGAAGACCCATCAAAAATTATTTAATATCAAATAGATCTTTTGAAGAGTAAATATATAGTGAGCACCATGTACTAAGTGATGAAATTCTAGTCAAAGTTTAGGCAGACCACATTGCCACAACTAAATGGCCTAAACTAAAATACATCAAATAGTTTTAAATTCATTAATTTTTTACAGTGACACTCACATTTGTTTTATTCTTAATTCTTTTTTCTTCTTCTTCTTCCTCTTTGGAAACCTTTTGTTTTTGTTAGGGTTTCTGTTTTGTCGTCTTCTCCTCCTCCTCCTCCTCCTCCTCCTCCTCCTCCATCTCCTCCACCTCCTCTTCCCTTAAAACAAACCGTGCTGACCAAACAATAAATCCTACATACATGAAACTTGGTCAATAGGTAGTAGTCCCTCCCCCTACTCAGATGCAAGACCCCAGCCTGATCAGACTATAGGTGGCGCTATGGCACACCCAAACACGTTCCAGTTCATAACTCCTACATCATATGACGTACAAACATTTTTTCCCCAGTGATTACTAGTCTTCCAGTCTACAAAAAAGCATCTAGAACCCATAAGCTCTGCCAAATTAGATTTTGAGCTAATTTGCATAGTATCCAAAATCACATATCAATGCGATTACCTACTTCACATTTTAATAATGGGCCTTTGATTGAACAAATAAATGGACAGAAATCAAGAAAAAGTTCACATTCACACAGAAATGTACAGATATACATGTAATGACAGAACAATTATATACATTGGTATCAGATTCAGAAGGTTATTAGCAGAACAGTCCAGTTTGTAAATCATCAGACACTCCAGCTTTTTACATTAAATGCAAAGTGCTAATGACTGGATAGAGGGGAAGGCATATCACAACAGCTGCAGGAGCAGCATAGCACTGTCTGTCTATTGTTTTTAACCTGTCTAGCATCTCAAACAAAGCATTTCAGTACGTCAGAATACTTTATCTCATTGTCCCATAACCTCAAACACCTTTTTTACAACATCTTCTTGAAACAGTGGACAAAGTCAGATTGTCATGTGTCCATGGTGGATGGATGATTTCAGCATCCACGTTGCTCTTTGTGAGACTTGAGACTGTGCTGGGAATTGCTGCTTACAGCTATATTTTTTATTATTATTGTTGTTGTTGTTTTTATTATTAGCATCATGACACAAAGGGAGAGTTTTAGAAAACAAAGGCATGACCTATAGATTGCATGGCAGTAGCAAAGCTGACGGTCAGATAAAAGCATATATATATATATATATATATATATATATATATATATATATATATATATATATATATATATATATATCGATGGAGCAACTGTGACAATCCTGGCATGAGGGAATCTTAAAATAAGCTCACCACCATTGCAGAAAAGCCTGACCTTTCACTTGGAAGTGCTGCAAGGATTGCCTGTTGCACACAGTTATCCAAAGCTCATGTAAACTGCTTACAGTAAAAGCAAAGGGACAGAAATGGAAGTCATGTAAAGTTAAAACAAACCCAGCAGGATGAAGTGCAAAGATTCATTGAAGGCTCCCAACAGCTCCAACAAAGGCAGCTAGAGTTGGGGTTAACCCAGTTATCAGTACCTTGATATAATATAATCATTAATTTGAGACTTATGAGTGTTTATCCATGACCTCAGCTGCCCATGTAAACTGAACTTGTTGACTGCGCTGCTTTCCTAAATTAGCATTGCATGAGCTCCGTAGAATGGAATGTGATTGCACTGTACTGACAGGTTGATGTCACTACACATGCCACTCCCCCATATTTTGTTTTCAGATTACTATTTGTTTCTTTGTTGTTCACTATACTTTTACCTTAAATACTGATAACATGGACAACCAAAATTCAATCCATCTGGTAACTAAGAGTGCTGTTAATCTTTTTGGTCCTTAATATTTTAATAAGTATGTCTGTAGGAATACAGGGGATCTGATCCTACATCAGTATTCTAAGGGTGTGTTCAGCTTTGGTTTGATTCAGATGAACTCTTGTGCGACTGGTCTGTTGGTATGGGTTGTTAGAGGAAGTAAGAACACTGACTTTCGAACTCTGGTACAAATAAGGGGGCTGAAACCCTCAATCAGATCCTTCTCAGTCTGCTTCCAAACAAACTCACAGTATGGACCGAACACAGGATGTCACAAGATATGACCCAAAACACTATGTGAGAGAACAGCATGATAGTTAAAAATGAGCACTATCATTACCAGTGGAGCAATGAAGAGATAAAATGCCTCAGTACCTCAGTAACTTTAGGCCCAAGAACATCTATACAGTCCTGGAAAAAATGCACAAAAAAGCATTCCATTTAACAAATACTGTGTTATTACATTGGTATACTGGCAGAAACTGCTCATTGTCACAGTATGGTACTTCCTTTGCACATCCACCCACTTTACTAGGTGCCTTGCACTGGTCATCATTGCCCTATTTGTTATTGTGATTATTGATTATTGTGTTCTTTTGTGTTGCACCATGGTCCTGAAGGAATGTTATTTCATTTCACTGTATGGTTATATATAGCTGGAAAGATAACAAGCCTCTTGACATGTCTTAAGCAGTGCATGCATTTAGTGCACAGTGGATGGATATATTGACCCACAGTTTCTGGTTAAAAAGGCATTAACCATTCTCATGGGATCAATGTCATCTGTCAACAAATTAATGAAACATGACACTATATCCATAAAATCACGGATGTTTGTGGAATGAGACTGAAACATGTTGAAGATCGCATTATTCTGTACCACCTACAGTGTGGTTCCTGATTTTTGGGTTAGGGTCCAACCCTAGGGTAGGGTTAGGGTTAAGGTTAGGGTCCAACCCTAGGGTTAGGGTTACAGTTTAGGTTAGGGTTAGGGTCCGGGTCCAACCTTAGGCCACTAATCAGAACTGATTGTGGTGCGCCCCTTCAGAACACTACCCTTAGTAGATGTATAGCATCACTGCTTTTCATTGTACTCTTTTTTTCCTTGCTCTAGACGATGCTTTTATCAATCCTCAGCTAGCCAAGATTTTTGAACGGGTTCGTCAGAGTGCAGACTTCATGCCCATCAAACAGATGACGGTATGGACTGCCTGAACACAAATCCACTCAAATGATGAAATAAACTTCTGCAATGGTCTGCTCAGCCCATTCTTTGCAAAATACTCATGTTCATACTCGTTTTTGTTTGCAAGTTGATCGATATATTTGTTCACCTACCCATGTGCAGAAAGTTCTGAACAGCGACCTGGGGCCTAACTGGAGGGACAAGCTGCAGATGTTTGAGGAGAGGCCATTTGCTGCTGCCTCTATTGGTCAGGTGCATCTGGCCAGAATGAAGGATGGAAGAGAGGTTGCCATGAAGATCCAGGTGAGAAATTATTCAGTGGATTTTAGGAATATTTCAGGAAAAACAATTATAGGATGCAAAAATTCCATTAATGCTAATATTGGACACCATTAGCATTTTCAGTTTTGTTTACCCTGAATCAGTACCCAAAGTAAAAATTGTTTTTGAAAGGTTTATCTCAAGGCCCATGATGCAGTGGAATATAGGACTCCTTTAGTGTATGTCTCGTTTCCCTCAGTTATGTGCTTGTGGCAACTTTGTGTGTAGCTAAAATGTAAGGTATGCACCTGCACTTGTTATATTTGTAAGATCAAGTTTTGTGCTGAAGCAGCAATGCATGATGATAGCCAAGCTGGGGACATATTAAGACAACGCCCATAAAGACCAATTTAAAAGAAAAGTGCGCACTTAAGACAATACCCTTAAACATATCAGTTAGCGTTCTACTCTATGAATTCAATGCACAATACAATGCCCTGTATAACTTAATCAGTAGTCCTGTGTAGTATTGTCTGTGTTTATTTATATACCATGGTCTGTAGTGCAGTATGTTCTATTTTTGTTTGTTTGTTTTGCAGTACCCCGGAGTTGCACAGAGCATAAACAGTGATGTGAACAACCTGATGATTGTCCTTAGCATGAGCAATGCTCTCCCTGAAGGTGATGTTGTTTATTGTTTACACATTTCCCACTGGTACTCTGTCATGGTCATGCTCTAGATATAGTGACCCTTTATTATGACTACTTAGTGATGTGTTAAGCTAAAACCTATAACCATTCCTGTATTGTGAAGGAATGGTTGTGCTGTGAAAGATGGGATTTATGGGGAGACATTCTATTGGAATTGCTCAATGCTGTCAGATTAAACACCACTAAGTAGTAGAAGAACCCTAGAGAGAACATATGTTTGCTTATTGATTTGTTCAATATTATAATATAACAGCATGGTTTGGGAAGGGCAGATGAAAGCTCATGAGCATTGGCAGTAAAATAGTAGCTTGTACCACTCAAGCTCGTAATCATATAATGCATTTACATTGTATGTTATTTATGGGCTGTTGTTTTACTGTTGTTCTAAATGTTATGAATGTTGTGAATATTCTTTATTGCCATGAATGAACAAAACCAATTTATATACTGTAGATAATAAATGATTTTTGTATTCTATTCTGTTGTTTATTGTTTTGTTTATTTAGGGGTTTTTAAATGGTGTGTTTGGTGGTTTGTTTCAGTGTGCTGCTTCAGAGTTTCTGTCATTTACTAAAGATGATGCACAGTTATTTTTAAAGTTCCTCATGTGGCCTTTTCACTAATATCTTCATTTCCGTGTGTGCCTGTGTTTGCCTGAGCAGGTCTGTTCCCGGAGCACTTGATAGATGTGATGCGGCATGAGCTGGCTCTGGAGTGTGATTATATTAGGGAGGCAAAGTGTGCCCGTAAATTCAAGTGAGTTAATCACAAGGACTCATGGGGTTTTCTCAGCTAGGTTCTGCCAGTCTTATAATATATTAATAACTTTTTTCTTAACTTTTATGAGAAATTAGGGGGCTCTCTTACAATCTGCTTTTTGTTTACCTAAACTGCCTGGTAGCAACATTTAACCCTGACTTCAAACATGGGCTTTTCCTCACCTGCCTTTAGGCTAAATCTTTAGGCTAAATGCTGCCCACCCTTTTTGTGCCAGCATCAAGTTTCAGAAAGGAACTGTGTCTGCATGTTGTCACATAGTAAATATAGGTACTGATCTAAGACACAGTGACAAGCCTACTAAATGCCATCCCTTCCACCCAGTCACTGACCCTTTCTACAGATCACAGCCTGTTATGCCAGAGGGTGAATAATGAGGTTTACCACCAAGGAAAGGGGTAAGTGGAGTATGGTTATATCCACTCCCATAAGGTGGGACTTGTACAAAAAATTACCTACACTGGGTCACCTCACCAGCTCCTTAAATCCAGAGTGAGCAGGACTTGAGAGAACAAATGCCACATAGCCTGAAGGGTTTGAGTTAAGTGCTGCCTTCTCAGCAACATAGCTACTTCTACTCCTCCACCAAAATTTAGTGTCACCGGACTTGGAGGCCAACGCAGGAAATTGCGAAAACAATTCCAAAGCCCAATCCAGGAACTCTCCTCTGACTGTAAGATGGTTAGGGTTAACCCTAACTCTCCTCTGCTGGGCCTTTTTGCAGAGAGCTCCTGAAAGGTCACCCTTTCTTCTATGTGCCTGAAGTGATTGAAGAGCTGAGCAGCAGACATATCCTCACCACCGAGCTGGTTTCTGGCTTCCCCCTGGACCAAGCTGAAGGGCTTTCCCAAGAGCTCAAAAATGAGGTGTGTCCAGTGCTGTGCTACTTAAATACCCAAATGGGCTGCTTTCCTAGCTGGGACAGTAAGAAGGGTTTTTTAAATATTTTACTTTACCACATTAGCAATTTTGTAGTCAAGACTGTTTAATTATGCTCATTAGTGTGCACCACATGTGTACTTCATACGTAGGTGCATTAGTTATATACAGTCCATATTTTATTTTTTAAAATCAAGCATAAATCACTTAAAAACCTAGAAAAATTATGAATTTCTTGCACGTTATGTCAGTGATGTTGATTTGATGTGTTATCCTAGACTGCTCCTCTGCTACTAGGTAAATCCAACATTCACAGCTTTCTTCCCATGTCCGCTGGTGTGTAGGGTAGAGTTTAGTGCAGTGTTGCCACCTAGTGGTTCCATATCAAGTCCTTTTTCAGCACCAGTAAACTCTGCTTTATATTTGTTTCATTAGATTTGTGAGAACATCTTGACACTGTGCTTAAGAGAGCTGTTTGAGTTTCGGTACATGCAGACAGACCCCAACTGGTCCAATTTCTTCTATGATCCACAAACCCACCGGGTAAAGAGGCTGATGCCTAATTTATTTTTCACTTTAAGCTAAATAGTTACTACTATTCTTTATTCTCTTATAGTCTATATGCCTCTTATGTCACCTGTAGCTGTATGACACAGTATTTTATTGGAGTTACAATATTTAGTATTTTGAGGAATTTGCGATGGTCAGTGTTTTAAACTAATTACTCTAATCCAGTTTAGTAATTGAAGCTTCCATGCATAGGTTGCATTACTGGACTTTGGAGCAACGCGAGGTTTTGATGAGAGCTTTACAGATGTCTATATAGAGGTAAGCATGATCATCATCATTATATGTAGCATTATTATTATTAGAATTCAATTGTGAGCTGCAGGTAAATTTTTGCAGTTGTGTGTGTGTGTGTGTGTGTGTGTGTGTGTGTGTGTGTATATGTATATATGTATATATATATATATGTGTATATATATATATATATATATATATATATATATATATAATATGACACACCAACAGGCCTCTACTCTCCGCTCTCATCCATGAGAGATGTAGAGATGTTTATCCACCCATGTTGGTTCCTGGTCCTCCTCATTCCCATCCACCTTGGGTTTCTGCTGTCTGGGGTTTACACTAAGCATTCTATCACTTGGGGCCATCTGCCTGGTGTACTCATGGAGCTTGGTGGTTTCATCCTGGATAGTGGCTCTGATGCTCGCTATTCCTCGGTCCTCCTCCTTCTGCTTAGTCTCACAGTGCTGGATTTGGGATGAAACCCTTTGTGTGTTGCAAAGTTTCCTTGTCTTGATGTCAGTGGCTTCTGTCTCCTCTTTTGGCCATCTTATTATGCCAGTGGGATATCTGATGACTAGTAAAGTGTGGGTGTTGATAGCGCAGATCTTGTTCTTCCTTGTTCATTCTGCTGACCTCTCAGGACTTGCCTCACTCTTTGTAGGTATTTGACTGTAGCTGCTTTCCTTGTGGCCTCTTCATTATTTCCATTTGCCTGTGAGATTCCAAGGTAGCTGCTCTCATCATGTTATATTACCTTCTGGTAGTACAGTCACCTCAAGTTTTAACTACCTTCCCTCTCCTTATGACCATACGACCACACTTATCCAATGCAAATGACATTCCGATGTCATTGCTGTATATCCTGGTGAGATGGATTAGTGAGCTGATGTCTCGTTCACTTCTGGCATACAGGTTCATGTCATTCATATACAGGAGGCGGCTGGTGGTTGCTCCATTCTGTAGTCGGTATCCATAGCCCTCTTTGCGATGATCTTACTGAAGGGGTTCAGGCTTATGCAGAAGTGCAGCAGAGACAGGGCATCTCCTTAGTAAATCTCACACTCGATGGTGACTCTTGCTTTTGGTCTTAAGTTAATGTTGTCTTCCACAGCCTCATTGAATTCTTAATGAATTCTCTTAGAGTTCTGTTGATGTTATAGCGCCTCAAGCATTCTAGGTTCCATGTGTGGGGCACTGAATCATAGGCTTTCTTGTAATCAATCCAAGCGGTGCACTGTATCCACCAGTTGCTGGCGCTTAGCTCCTCTGGTGTTCTTACCAATGCCTTTCTGGGCTTTGTGTGTGTGTGTCTCTGTGTGTGTCTAAGTACTTCGTTTTGTCATATGTGCAGGTATTTTGTAATTCATTAGATAAGCGTTTTTATTTGTTTTGTTTGAATTGTTAAGATGCCAAATTTCTATTTCTTGATGGACAATAAAACTTGATCTGAATCTGAGTGTTTATTGTAACAGATCATTAAAGCAGCAGCAGATGGGAACAGAAAAGGCGTACTAAAGCATTCGTTAGACATGAAGTTTCTCACAGGGTATGAGTCCAAGGTAAGAGCATGTACTCTCTACTTTGTGTCTGAAGAAAATCAGATAATACAAGCACCACAGTCTGATATAATCCTCTGCCATAGGCTATGGAAAATGCCCATGTAGATGCAGTGATGATTCTGGGCGAGGCCTTTTCCTCAGACCAGCCCTTCGACTTCAGCTCACAGAGCACCACTAAGCGCATCCATAGCCTGATTCCCATCATGCTGAGGCAGCGTCTGGCCCCACCCCCTGAGGAGACATATTCACTGCACCGCAAGATGGGAGGCTCCTTCCTCATCTGCTCACGCCTCCATGCCAAGCTGTGCTGCAAGAACATGTTCCAGCAGGCCTACACTAACTACTGGAGCAAGCACCAGAGAGGACCACAGCCATGACTGATACTGGCCCCCAGCCAATTGCAGCCTGGTTTTTCAGGAGCTGGGTGGGCCAAAGCTGAAGCATGCTTCTTGTGGCCTGCCAGCAACTCAGAAATGATGGAAAAAGTGCGATGACTCTACATTTTGTAAGCCTAAATCATAACCCTAATGTTCTGGGTACATTATCCTATGATGGTTTGGCTCTGACTCTTTTGTCATTCAGTGAGTGTGAGGATCTGTAATGTGCCTGAGGAATAATATACGCATGTTATGGATGTTTTACTGAATGACAAGATAAAATATTGCAAATGCAAATGTGCAACTTTTTGAACTCTAATTATGCCAGCAGTTCACATCTCCTGCTTATAAGATCACTTTGGCCCTTTGGCTCATGTCCAGAACTCTTAGTGTATATATGTTTGCATAAGATCAGTATATTTTTCTTTTTTCTTGTTACATGTACGATAATCGCACAAAAGTACAAGCTGCCTAAGTTCTACAAAAGGAAAATGTAACACACTGGAATGTTACCAACAACCTATAACCCAAACCCTAATCCTTTCAGGTGTTCCTCTACTATTACTTTGAGACACACTCCATCAGCACAGAGTTGGCCAGCAGTTGTTTTGGCAAAAAATATTTTTGTAGCCCTGTTATACATTGTGAGTATGTTTTGAACTAATCAGCTGTGCAACTTTAGTGTGGTCACACAGTCAGAAGCAATCAAATGATATTCATGTTCAGGTTATACTGCAGGGTTTGTATTAACTGAAAATTCCATTAACTGAAAATCCAGTAGCTAGCTTGTTTTGATCTGTTTATTTTTGTTTTCATGTCCTGATGTGACTGTGTATGATTAAATGTGCCTGTAGTAATTAGATATGAACTACTAACACAATAATGACCTAACATTACAACTTTTTGGGTGAGAAAGTTTTTAATATTTCTATCAACAGTATTCTTATTAAAAACTGGGATGAACCTGGAAAAATGGTTATCTTCCAATATGTTGCATAAGTAAAGTAATAGTGAGTAGCTTGTTTATTTCATGGTTTTTCTGTGTAGCTGACACAAATTTTCCCTAAAGGCAGTAGTTGGTAATTAAACAGTGATTCCAGGGAGATTCCAGGGAGAGTGAGAAATACTATATTTAGATAATAATTGTGATACAAAAGAAAGGAAAACAGTTTTGAATTACTAACGACCAACTTCATGTATAGATGACAAAAGACTAAATAACTACTCGGCCAAAAAGGCCAGAAAATAAACATTTTTATTATTATTAGATTTATTACTATTAGGTTTTCCATGTTCTCCCTGTGTGGATTTCCTCAGGGGTCCCTATTTTACTCCCACAGTCCAAAAACATGGAGGTTAGGTTGATTTGTATATTCTAAATTGTCATGTATGAATGTGATTTCTCTCTCTCTTCTCTCTCTTGATTTCTCTCCTCCCTCTCTCTCTCTCTCTCTCTCTCTCTCTCTCTCTCTCTCTCTCTCTCTCTCTATATATATATATATAGATAGATAGATAGATAGATAGATATAGATATAGATAGATAGATATAGATATAGATAGATAGATATAGATATAGATATAGATATATATATATAGATATATATATATATATAGATATATATATAGATATATATAGATATATATAGATATATAGATATAGATAGATAGATATAGATAGATATAGATATAGATATATATAGATAGATAGATATATAGATAATATATATAGATATATATATAGATATATATATATAGATATCTCCATGTATATCTATATATATATATAGATGTATATCTATATATATATATATATATATATATATATATATATATATATATATATATATATATATATATCCATGTGTATATATATATATATATATATATATATATATATATATATATATATATATATATATATAATATATCTATCTCTCTCCATGTGTGGGGCATTGAATCACACAAGCTTTCTTGTAGTCAATCTACACATGAACTTTACTTGAATTGTTGCAAAGCTGACTGTATTTGGGATATTGCTTGTGTGTTTGCATGACATTCGAGCAGCAACCTTGGCTCTGACTCATGGAAGATCACATTCACACACTCGACTACGTTTGCATTAGACGACCATAGCCTTGAAGTTACTCCAGCGTGGTCCCGATCAAATGTGTGATGCATCACTACCAGGATGGTTGCTTTGGAAACTGTTCACAAAAGGGGTCATGTTAGAAGAGATTTTTCTTCTAATTCAACTTTAAAATGCAACTTGGCTAAAATGAAACTTCAGTTTAGAGGAAGAACATTACTATGTGAAAACATTTTATGCTTGTACATCTACCTAATTCATAGTTTTATAAGCAAGAACAGCTCAGAGACTGCATATTTATATTAATCACATGACAGAGACATACACTCAAACTAGAATCATTCTATTACATTATCGGAAAGGGTGATGAAACACTTTTATATAAAAAAAATATAAAAAAAATTACATTTTCTTAAAACTAGCTACTAACTTAGAACTTTTAGTTATAATGAACATGGTAAAACTGGAAATCTAAACCACTTTCAAAAGTCAAAAGAAATTGTAACGGCATGTTAAGATGTATTAATTGTGTAATTCTTACAAATAATCGCAAGATCTTTAACTATGTACTTTCTTAATCTGTCAATATAATAAATAAGTCGTGCTCACCTGGAACCTTCCGAATTGCAGCTTCAATGTCTGTCCCTGGTCGTGATGCTATTGGACAGAAGACCAGAATTACTCTACAGTCCTCTGCGCTGGTGTGCTCCACTGATTGCAGATGTCTGAGGATCATGTCATGTGCTCCGAGAGTATTGCCACACACAACTGAGTGGATTTTAACTGCAAAAAGTAAAAGAAAATAACAGAGCATTTAATCCTAATTTTAATCAAGTATTTAGGCAATATTGCAAACTGATATAACGGTGCTCCATAATGCAGATGTAAACCCATTTATGGCCCTCTTAGTGGTGTAATCCTTATTATAAGCTCATGTTCAGGACCTAACTTACCCTGGTGTGATTTACCTATAACTTACCTGGAAGTGAAAAGCGTATGCAATGGGAGGTTGCATGCAGATTTTGGTTTCCTCTTTCTGCATATCTCTCATACAAAGTGAATTCCGAACTACTGGCTGCTTCTTGCATTGGAACTTCACTGAGGTTCTCCATTAGTTCAATGTGTGATTTTAAGAAGTCCAAGGCAGCTGTGAGTTGTTTTTCTACATTCCTCAGAGCACAGAGGTACTCCTTCCAGATACTTTCAGCAGCAGGTTCACCTGTATCAGTCATAACAAAGCAAATAACCCATGCAGTATTGTGAACAAGCATGTAATTGTTTTTTTATGCTTGAATTCTGTTGTGGCTGTCATATATCCCTAAACGCCAAAAATAACTCACCTCTATCATTTCTCTGAATAAAATTCCTTAATGTATTAACCAGCATGCTTTTGCCTGGTCCTACTGGCTCCTTAGAATGATAAAATAATGATGAGTGTTTAAGGAACCATGATTAAAAACACATTAGTTGAATGGTATGCAAAACGTAAAATCAAAAATAAAAATAAAGTTTAATATGGTCTACAGAGATGATCTGAATCTACAGGTGTATTTCACACCTTTTCTAGACCTATATGAGTCTCTTTAAGGGCAAGTAGCTCATCTCCAGCATACAGTACTTTAAGAAGAGTACATAAAGTGCATAAAATGTCCAAGATCGCTAGTTATTTAAATGTACCTGCACTTCCTCAGTGAGCAATTCCATGATTCTTTTTCGCAGCTGAAAGTTTCTATGACCAGGGAAAAGCTCATTTAAATCTTCCCTTGTCAAGGTAAGCAGCTGTGTGTCATCAATATCTGCATCTACCGAATATAGAACATTTTTTCATTTACCAAATTTACTGTTCAAAAATGTACCCAAAGAACTGTTTTCCTTATTACCAAATTATGATATATCATTAAAAAACACAGATTTTATTAATAATTCCCAGGCCATTTTGGCCTCTGTAGAACTTCCACCTCGCAGTTCTGATATTTTAATTTATAAATGTTCTATACACATACAAATATCAGTATATGATGTTTAGCATCCCTTAGCTCTGCATACAATAATACATATGAGGCGTCCAAAGTAACAAGCATCAGAAAACAATACGACTGACATGGACCAGATACTATTACAGAATAAAGACAAATGTACACAATTGCGATTGGTTATAAAGAGAGAAACAGAAGAGGGGGAAAGCATAATTGCGGTTCCAGCGAAATAGCACAGTCAATATCCCTCCGCATGAAATGAGTTTTCCGCGAACTAATAGTGACCTACCCTGCAGCACTGGTTTTACCGATACACACAGTTTTTCGATTCGTTCCCTTAGATCCTTATTTGCCTTGCAAAAGAAGAGAGAACATTATTATGCATCATTTAGACTATATTATAACAAATTATGCTTCAGCACATTATGTTATATGGCTAGCTTTCGTAAACTTTGTAGCAGACTTATACAAGACTGAAGCTGACTTCCGGTCCACCTACTGAAAGCTGTTCACTATGCAGTTACATGTAGGGTATATTACGATTAAATATATTTTATTCTACATCGCGCTTACCTTTCTTGTACTTGAGTGATTTAACATGTTGGAAGGAGAAGCAATCCAGTCTTGTGATAATGAAACCGAAAGTTAAATTCCCTTTCCTACTCTGTAACATTAGCCGTAAAACTAATTTAATGTGCCACTGTTCGTTGCATTAAGACTGCATCAGATATCACCACGGACTAGAGACATCACGGGTCTGTGTGCGTGTCTGTAGCCGGTCTGCGATCTGCAGGAAAAAACGCTTCCGCCGCTCCGGTGTGGGCTGACGGGACGCCTTTCTCATTTGCTCATGCGAAAAAGGGCGTTTCGGGTATGAGGTAATCTCGTGGAGATTGTTGATTTTGAAGCTACTGTTAGGGCTGTTTCAGTAATATTCACTTGATGATCTACTCGCGAAGTTCGCGGTCGGTGTTTCTGTCTGTATAGCACGCATTGGTTCGTTGAAAAGCGAGAGCGTCATACAAGGCACAATTGAGGGAGACATTTCAAAGTAGCAAGCTAATAATCAAACAAAAATGGCACGCTTAGGTTAGACGCTTATCTAAAATAAAGTACGATTTCATTTAAAACACTGATATACGTCAGGTAATTGTTTCTTCGTTGTCGTATTTGGGGTTTAAAGGCTGACGATGACAGGACTCGAAACAATGTTTGTGCTGCACTAGACGGGGTTTCGTGGATCACTGTAAATCCACAGTTGTGTATAGCTTACGTTTCGTGAATTCGTTATGGATATTGTGTTTAGTGGTCTTTGCGCTACTGAAAAACGAATGCACTTGTGGCCTATAGCGTAGCGTAGCGCAACAGCAACATCATCTTTTGGTACTGAATACACTACGACTGCCGCGATTCCAAAGGAATTTATTAATGGAATTAGCCTCTAAATGCGATGTTCATATGTATTTAAGCAGTGGTTCTATTGCGTGATCAGACTTTTATTCTATGTATCCCAGTGGTGAGTTGTGAAAGCGCAAGCTCAGGTCATCCAAGGTAGCTAACATGTCTGCAATGTATGTGCCTAGCAAGAGAAAAACCTCAAGGCCACAGCTGAAGCCCCAAATGCCAGGTAGGCCTAATCAAATCTGCCAAATCACTGCAACATTCGTTCACGTAATTTACAACTTTGTCCGTAGCCGACAAACCCACATGTAGCTCGTCATCCATTATTAAAAATCTGCATGGACCTATTACACTTGTTGAAACAACAACAACAAAAAACCCAACAGAAACACTAATGATAATGGTAATAATAATAATAATAATATATTGACATCTTTTCAGAAGTCTTAAAAATTAGGAAGCGGGAAGTTACAGCCATGGTAAGAAACCTAACCCAAACCTCTTCAACTTAGCCATGACAAATGGCATGCATTTCAAAAGTACACTGTTTCTGCTAAGCATGATCTCACATATGGGTTTAGAATTAGAGAATTAGATTTTTTCCTGGAACTAAAAATGCCACCAGACAGACCATGGAATATGTGAAAAAATGTGTTCTATCACCAAGTAAATGTGTTCTATCACCATGTTCTATCACTGTGTTCTATCACTATGTAAATGTGTTCTGTCACTGTGTTCTATCACTGTGTAAATGTGTTCTATCACTGTGTATTCTTGGATCTTAGAATGATGAAGCAAGCTCCCCAAAGATAAAGAGAACATATGGCAGAAAGAAGTGAGTGAAAATACATGATATTTTAGAACCTTTTACAAATTATTACAGTGTCCTTTATCTAATTTTATTGCATGTATAAGATACCAAATGCAGATAATTAGACTGATTACAGTTGTCTTCTTCTCTGTTGTTTTAAAAACAATATTAAACTAAAATATCATTAATAGACCCAGACTGCCTCAAAACCATTTCCTTTATTTAATCTGGACAAAAATAAAACCTTGGTCAATATTATCATCTGTATGTTTTGTTTTGTTTTTCTATGCTGTACTCTTTCAGGTATCATGACTTGCAGCCAGTCTTCATAGGGCCTGCAGAAGATTCAACAGGTGGATCTTGCACTCCAGTAGTCCAAGCAAACTTAATGAATGGCTGTGAAAGGCAGCTCCTAGCTACAGGTCAGGCCACTCTGGTTGGAATGGAGGAAAGAGTTGGCCCGAGTATAGAGATTATGAGGGAGTCAGGTGAGCAACAGATTTCAACCAATGTGAAAATTGACTGCAAATGTAGAGTGTCTTTTGATATACTCCAGCAAAGTCAATTGTATATGTGTGTTAATATTAATCCACAGTACACATATTTTCACATTCTACTAAATTATGTTCCTGCTCAGAGGAGATCTAACTTTTAACTACACAATAATTTAATTGATACATAGGTGTATATGATACTAAATTCATAGACTACATTATGTTCACTTTCCATTTTATTAAGACTTTGACATGAAGAAGAAACGAAAAATGGAGGAAGTAGGCCAGGCCTCACTGAAAAAATATATTGAGGAGGTGAAACAGACAGGTATGTTATAATCCCCCTGCTCAACACTTTTCACTATTTCACTGTGCCTACTGCACTATTCCGAACACCCTATTCAGATTGGATTACTTTATCAGGGGAGCATATGTAATATATTTTTTGTTTTAAGAAAATATATTCTGTATTGTAGTAAAATTACCACAATGGGAACCAGTTTCTTGTAGATTTTATTTGTTATCAACCCAAAAGTTTCATTACCTGGTAATATTATCACACTCATTCAGAGCATGGCACTGACATGATCACTTCCTAGATAACTAAAAACAAAATTTGCCACCCAGACCAAGTTAATGGTCAAAAACACTATGTTTAATTAATGGGTGGAGTCCTTCCCCACAGTGCCTGTGATAGTTCCTGTAGCTCACTACACCCACAAGAGTCCAACTGGTAACAGTAACAGTGCTGTGACCCAGAATGAGTTCTCCTATATGAAGAAAGAGGTGCCCTCTTTTCCTCCAGGTAAAAGAAAATTGTCAAATATTTCTTTTGCTCTGGCTTTTCATACAGTGATTTAATATGTACTGCACCCTACAAATGCTGACATGGTTAATCAGAAGTAAAATGTAGTGTTGACTTATTATGATGGTATGAAGGCATGGCAGATTGACCTGTATTGGTGTTTGGCTAATGGTTTGTGTGTGTACTCCAATTGAGACAGTTGAGCAGCTTTGTTTGATGTATGTTGTCAGGAAGTCAGGAGGAGAGGTGGCAGCTGCTGGTTCTGTCTAAGGGCCGAATCAATTGCCCCAAATGCAAAAGTGTAGGGCGGAAAACAGTGGAGGGCCTGAAGAAACACATGGCAACCTGTACACTGGTAAATGTACACCACAGTACTTACTAGGAAGCACAGGCTCTAAATGCACCCAGCAGTACATTTATGGCATTTAACTGACACTTTTATCTAAAGGAACTTACAATTATGACTTGAGCAACTGATTGTTAAGGGAATTGCTCAGGCCAAGAGTGGCAGCTTGGTGGTGGGGGGTGCTTGAACTGGCATCTTTCTAACTAATAGTCAAGTACCATAACCACCTAGCTACCACAGCAGGCTCTAAAGGCACACTGGTACATGCACCCAGCAGTACTGGAAGCACAGGCTCTAAATGCAACAGGTGCTTTTCAGAGTACCACATCTCATTGGTTCTTTATTATTACAGCATCCCTTTACATGTCAACAATGTGGGAAACAACTAAAGACCTCAACAGGCATGAAGTACCACTTAATGGCCGACCACAGTAAACTGGTGTGTTTCTCAGCTGAATTTTGTTTGTCATAATTATTTCAGAAATACTCATTTTGCTTCTAATTCAAGGACTTTTGACTGCAATCGTCAATGTAAGGATAAAGATGATTATGACATGTTTATTACATAGGACTCAGTATTTTTTTAATGGGAAAAGTGGTATTGCATTGTAGCCCATCCCAGATGGGAATGGACTAGATGACCAGGAAGTGAAAGAGAAATTAAGAAAAGTGCTGAAGAGGATGGGAAAATTAAAATGCTCAAAAGAGGTATGTGTGAATTTCCTGTGTACTTGGGTGTGAGGTATGTGTGCATTGCCTTGAAAAGCAAGAAAGATAACAAATTATGTTCAGTTGGGATAGTTTTGGATTTCCTAATTGGTTAATGTGCTAATTAATCATTGTGTTGTACGTTGTGTTGTCTCCTTTTGCAAATATAGTGCTACTTTCAGCACTGAATTCTCTGGAATGTGTTGGTAAAAACTTTGTAGGGGTAATCTGTATAATTTGGGTGGATAAAGGTTATCAGAGTAATGCCACAGTGGCCTCTTTATGCATAGATTTTTTTTTTTCTCAACAAAGCAACATTCCTCAGTATAAATATTTACTTTTTTCTAATATGATGGTCAAACAAAGCTAGCTAAAGATAGTTCAAACAAAATAGGTCTGAGTGAAAAAAATGTACAAAGTTAAACTTTTGGGGATCCATTTGTACCCCAAGGGCTTTGAGATCTCTTTGCCTTTAAGTCCTCACTCGCTTCTGTTGCATTGACTCAACCTGTTTGTCTTTATTTTTATATGTTGTTGTTTCTTTTCTCAGGGCTGCACTGGCAGCTTTACCAGTATAATGGGTTATGTGTACCACATGAAAAAATGTGGCAAGGAGGAGTCAGAGTTGGCCAAACTCTTAATGAAGTGCAAGCACTGTGGAAAGGCGTATCGCTCTCGAGCGGGCCTGGAGTACCACCTTAAGTCTGAGCATGGCCCGGTGAGCCCTGTCCTCAGTACATTCAAAGAGGGGTTTTATGACCGGAGAACAGTGTTCCTGTATGAGCTATGATTAAAGCTACATTATACATTCAAAACCACACCAAATTGTCTTCTGCAAACTGTGTTTTGGAAGATTTGAATGGAGTTTATTGCTATGGTTTACTCTCTACCATATCTGATTATCTCACTTTGTCACCTGCCTGGAGAAACAATGCAGAGTCACTTAATAGCTTTAAAATAAACTGTAGATCAAAACACTTCTGTCTTTTAGAAGCCATAGTAAAGTAGGCTAAGCCTGCTAGACACTGCTGAGTTTACTGCAATGTGTCTTGCCAAAAATATTATCTTGCGACCCAAAATTCTTAACTGATGGTGCAAAGTTTTGCACATATGGCCACTGTTCTGAGCCTACCTAATGCACAGAGTGACTCCAAAGTAATCAGGGTATGGTATCATGGTATAATGGTAACATGCCTGATCACAAGGACACCCTGTTGCTGAACACTTTTCTGCTTTCTCACCTAGCCATCTCTAATTTCTGTGTTGATGGCTAAATCTAGCTTGTCTACCTGCCAGTTTGACCCTGCCTCCATTCTTCTTTTTAAGAAGTGGTGTTCTGCTATTTATGCCCCCATCTGTCATCTCATTAACGCATCCCTTACTTCAAATTATGTTCCTTTAGCTCTCAAAACCTCAACTATGACTCCTATTCTTAAAAAACCTAGAATAAATGCTGCACTCCTTGATAATTACTGGCCTGTTTCCAGTCTCCCCTTCTAGCCAAGGTATTAGAAAAGGTTGTAGCCTTTGAACTGCAGTCTTCTTAAATACTCAGTATTTATTTGAAGCTTTTGAATCTGGTTTCCGTACTAAATATAGCGCTGAGCTAGCCATGCTACTTGTTCTCGGTGATCTCCTTTTCTCTCCTGATTCTGGAAACCTGAATATTCTTTTCCTTCTAGATCTAAGTTCTGTGTTTGAAAAAATTAACCATAACATACTTATCACCTGCCTCTTAGACATTGGAATTACTAATAAGGTTCTTGAATGTTTTACCTCCTATATTTCAAATAGATTACATTTTATCATCCTTGGTAAACACGAATTGCAAACTGATACTGTTACTCAAAGTGTTTCCCTTGATCAGATTATCTGCAGGCATAGTCTTCATGTCCACTGTTAGGTTGATGACACTCAGATTGATAGTAACACCAAAGCTAACACTAGCTTACCACATCCTGCTTTACTCCCTTGTATCCAAGATTTCAAACAGTGGATGAGCATAAATTTCCTAAAATTAAATCCTGACAAAACAGAAGTTTTACTTATTGGTTCTAAATCTGTTGTCTCCAAATTCTCTGATTTTAAAGTCAGTCTGGATGGTGTTTTGGTGAAACCCTCATCCGCAGTTTGGAGCCTTAGTGTACTTTTTGAACCCCACCTCCATAATATCACTAGACTCTGGTTCACACTTTCATCACCTCCCATATTGATTACTGCAACTTCCCATCTTGATTATTCTTTCTTGGAATTTAAACAAAACTATCTGCTCACTTCAATATGTTCAAAATTCAGCTGCTAGAATTCCCTTACATGTTAGAAAATCAGCCCACATCACCCCAATTCTACATAATTTACACTGGCTCCCTGTCCCTCAACACATTCAGTTTAAACTCCTCCTGCTTACATACAAAGCTCTGCATGGTCTTGCACCTCCCTACTTAGCTGAACATCTACACTCATACTGCCCTGCCTGTACACTTAGGTTTTCTGATGTAGGTCTTCTCTCCATTCCTAAGTTTATATTGTTCTCTATAGGGGGCAGATCATTTAGTATCATGGGCCCAAAACTATGGAACACATTATCACAGTCTCTCTCTTTCTGCTCTTCACTTTCTTTTTCAAATCTCAACTTCAAATATACCTCTTCTCTCAACATTTTCATCACCTTTCTTCTGTTAATAGTTAATAAATTAATGTGTTAAATGTGTTAACTATTGTGTCTTTCCATCTGTATTGTTATTGTAAAGTGACCTTAAGTTTGAAACAAAAAACAACAGTTTTTCAAGCTCCCTTTCTGCTCTGCATTTGGGTTCTACTATCAGTTGGTACCTCACCCAGTTTGCCACGGTCTCTTGTAAGCTGAGATCTTGGTATCTCTTTACATCAGGGTGAGCCTCCTTGTTACAATCCACACTGAAATCTATTCCAACTAAGTAAATTAATGTAGGCATCACTTTCAATATTGTACACTATTGTAATTTACAAAAACAAAACCTCAAAAGCCTAAAAAATTCTAATTAGTGTCTAATTAGAGCGTTAAAGCTTATGTTCCTGATTTCTGCAGGTGCCTCAGGAGGCTCGAGATGAGGAGGTCAAGGTTCAGAGGAAGCCCAGTACAGAGCACGTGTCTGGCAGCAGGGTCAAGCGCATGTCAGCTCAGGTGGCTATCTTCCACCTGCAAGAGATAGCCAGCCAGGAGCTGGTGAAGGAGTGGCCCAAGAGAAAGGTGCAGCAAGACCTGGTTCCCGATGACAGGAAGGTACCACAACATATTACAGAAACACTTTGTTATGGCAGGTTAGACTATCAATATTATTTTCTGTAGCATAATGTCACAAGGAACCTCATGGTTCTTCTGTGTTAGCCTTAAAAATTTGGTTCACCACTGCCCCGAATATTTTTTTACATTGATTTTACATTTTTTTACGTTGATTGTCTGTTGGTAGCTGCGATATTCCCGTCCTGGTTTACCTGCATTCAGCCAAGAAGTTTTGCGAAAATGGAAGAATGAGGTTAAACTACGAAGAAAGGTTCAGTGCCCCAACAAGGTCTGAACCTTGAGAGTCTTTTTTTCATATCTCAATTCATAAGGTTTGCTTGAATCATTGCATCTGTATGTATACTTTTTTTTTTTTTTCCGTATTGTTCTTAGGGTTGTGGTTGCTTCTATACAAGTGTGTCAGGTCTGAAGGCTCACCTGGGGCTCTGCACCTTGGTAAGGCATGGCTTTTCCTTCTCTCTCTCTCTCTCTCTCTCTCTCTCTCTATATATATATATATATATATATATATATATATATATATATATATATATATATAGAGAGAGAGAGAGAGAGAGAGAGAGAGAGAGAGAGAGAGAGAGAGAGAGAGCGAGAGAGCGAGAGAGAGAGAGAGAGCCTGTGATTAAATCCCCCACACGTTGATCCTGGAAGGCTTGAGACAGTATATAGGGCAAGCACCTACACACTACCATTCATCAGATACCCCACTGGCATAATAAGCTGGCCTAAATAAAAAGCCACTGACATCAAGACAACTCCTCACAATGTTCAAAGGAGTGCTCAAATCCAGCACTCTGACAATGTACGCTAAGCGGAAGGAGCAGGACGGAGGAGTGGTGATCATCAGAAGCACTATCCAGGATGAAACAACCAAGATCCAGGAGTATACTGAGTACCTCAGGCAGCAGAAACCTGGGGAGGATGGAAATGAGGAACCATCATTGGACGATAAACCCTGATGATGCTCCAGAAACAATCCAGCAAATAACAGTGGGATGCAAGATGCTAGCAGGTATATACATGGAATGCCATAACCAAATGGTTACACTTTGGACAGGAGGGATACACCTCTGAAGCTGGTGGACAATGACTGTGGGAGTTCTGTGGGACTTCGAGGTACAGACAAACAAAAGGGTAATGGCTAACCATCTGGACATAGTAGTGGTGAATAAACAGCAGAAGAGGGCCGTAATGATAGATGTAGTGATCCCAAGTGATAGCAGCATCAGGAACAAAGAGCACAAAAAAGTTTGAGAAATACCAAAGGCTGAGAGAAGAGCTGGAAAAGATGTGGAAGGTGAATGCATCAATGCTTCCTGTGGTAATCAGAGCACTAGGGGCTGTGACCCCCAAACTGGGAGAATGGCTCCAGCAGATCTAAGGAACAACATCCAAGGTCCAGAAGAGTGCAGTCCTGGGAACAGCTAAGATACTATACAGGACCCTCATGCTCCAGGCCTCTGGTAAAGGAGCCGGGCTTGAAGAAAAAAGGCTACCCAGAGGAGGGCGAGTGGGAAATTTTATTTATAAAGCATGAGCACACCATCAAGTGGGGGACCCTCCAGCTTGTCTTCATTGTGACCACTGTCTAGGTCCTTACCTGCTAAGACCTACAGGTCCCTTGTGAAAAGTCAGTCATTTGTATGAGCTCAGTTGATTTGTATGAAAAGTAGTTTATAAAGAAACCAGTGTTTCTAGGGAGAAAGTGTGTTGTTCCCATCAACCCCTCAATAAACAAATTCTAAAATGAACAATTATAATTTTTGTCTACAGTTGCTTAAATGAAGAAACCTCTAAAATTGCCAAATAAACAGCTTCACTTGTTTGTTGATGATTTTAGGATGTGCTTTGTGAATGTTATAGACCTGGATTGTTATTTTCTCTGCAGGGGGACTTTCAAGCCGGGAAATATAAATGTCTGATATGTAAGAAAGAGTTCAACTCAGAAAGTGGAGTGAAATACCACATCAACTCTGTTCATTCCCAGGTAAAATGTCCCATTACTCCTGGAAAACTTAATTAACAATAACAGCTTGAATGTCAGGTGTAAGGATGATCTGCTGCTGTTATTTGATCGCATTTTGGTGAAAGCCTTTGTTGATTGACAAATTGTAAAGGTGTACATGTTTGTTATTGTCACACATTAAATAAAACCTTTTCTTACGGACAGGACTGGTTTGTGGCCACCTCCAAGGCAAAGACCTCCACCTCCAACAAGCAGCTCAAACCTAAGTTCAAAGACTCTAATACCGGACTTTCAGTGCTGCCCACATCACACCCAGCCCTTCGTTTTCCCCAGAGACCCTGCACATGGCAGGACTTGCAAGACCCAACTTGTGAGGCCATATTAAGAGTAACAGCAGACCCAGAAACACCACAGCACAAGGGAAAGAAAGGAACACAGAGCAGGAAAGACAAGGCGACCAGACAGGGGAAGGACTGCTATGAGTTCAGTGGCAGTGATAGCCATAGCAGTACTTGTGAAACTGGGAGCTCTAGCAGTGAGTCGGAGCCTGAGGAAGCAGAAGCCCCTAGACCTGATGTTTGGACCCTGAACAGGCCTCTCACTCAGCGTGAGCGAGCTAGGAACATCCTGTGACCTCTGAAGTTTACCAAAATGAGTGTTCAAAATTAGTATTCTCTCTCTCTCTCTCTCTCTCTCTCTCTCTCTCTCTCTCTCTCTCTCTCTCTCTCTGTGTGTGTGTGTGTTTATGTTTGTCTCTGTTTGTGTGTGTGTGTGTACTGAAGACTGGATGTGGCCTATAAGTACAGGCAGTGCCTGATGTGTTATTAGAATAGGATGAATTCGGAGTGTTTTAGAATAGGATGAATTAAGAATGAATTCACATCTGAAATAGGGTTGGTGGGCAAGACATGTTGAATATTGTTAGGTTGGTTTTTTTTTGTAGGGTGGGGGGGGCACATATTTTAACATACTGTTTTACAGTTTATATGGTCAAAAACTGATTTACAGCTCAGTACTGAGCAGTCTTATTACATTACTGCCCCTAGGGAAATGTGGTATTATATTAAAATATTTGACTGTTTATGTGCACTCCTTTCCATATTGTGAATCCTACAACATTGCATGAAATGCATTCAGCCTGAACACAAGTGATTGGAAATTACAGCTGTTCTCACGACAGTTCACAGTACAGGATCATGTCTATAAACACCTCATAGGATCTTGCTGTCGAATTTATAAAATGATTATATATGATAGCACCTTTGTGGTGGTCGGTGTGTGTGTGTGTCCACATGCACTTGCGTATCTAATTTCTGTGTAAACAGAATGGCCACACATGCTGAAGGACATCATCTAAAAAAATATTTTGCAGATTAGTTCACAAAATAGTGTTTTTCTTACAGTAGAACAAGGAATATGGCATAGGGTTTTTTGTGCATAGAGTTTTTTGTAAATTTGTCTCTTGAACTTCTCTAGTTCTAGGATCGATACAGAGCTTCATGATTTCCTGCTGTTGTGCAACCTTTTCTATTTCATGCCTTATATCAATTGTTTTGTTGTCTTTGTAAGCTGTTGCATGTAGTGTTGTCCTTGTATATGCAATGTTTTATGACCTTGTCAGATGGCAAGGTTTGTTTCAGTGAAGTGTCCATGCTGTCTTAGCTTTGAAAGGTGCTGATACAGCATATGTATGACTAGTTTGGTATGTGCTTCTTTGAGAGCGCTAGTGAACAGATGAATGAGCAATGGCTTTTTATCAGAACACTTTTAAAGCTATCATTTCATACTATTAAGATTTCCATCCATACATATGGCTTTAGTATTTAATTGAATCTGTTTAATATGATTCCAAAGGAAATGTCACATATTTGTTATGATTTTTAATATTCCTTTTTAGTGTTAGACATTAAATTTCTGCAAATGCCTTTTTGAAGGATTTTATTCCCATATTAAAATTGTTCAAATTAATAGCAATTACAAAAAACAGAAATTATCTGAAATTAACTGCAGATAACACATATGATTCATAACACTTTTGAAAAGTCAGTTCAATCTTTTAGTCTTTTATGACAGAGTGAAACAGCCTATGTTGCATGAATGGACTCATCACAATGGTGGACATTTTATCATCAGTGATTATCTTGAAGTCCCATGATCAAATGTACTGCAAGTAAAAGGAACATAATATATTGATCTGATTTGATATGTTGCTACATAATGAAAATATTGTGGTAGCAGTACATATTATGCTTTTTTTAATCCTTGTTTACCAGGGTTTTTTGTCAAATAAACTATTCTATAACTGTAACTATTGAAGATCTCATGGAAGTGATGAATTTAGCAAAAACACTGCTGTGCCACCCCCTTGTTCAAAGCAAGGTGATTTTAGGCTGGTGCAGTAAACATATTTGAAAATAAATGTTTGCATGAAATTGTTAGAAGTAAACATGACATAGGATGAAATAATTTAGAAATAAATTTATATGGCCACATGAAAATTCAATAAAATTGTGAAATCTGTCATCTGCATAGCATATAGGGGCTATAAAGATGCTGTAATAATTTTTCAGTTAATGATTTTACAGTTACTTCCACCAGCTTTAGCTATGGAAGGAATCCATGCCTTCCATTCAATCCCAGGCCCTCCATTATTTTAGCCTTCGACACCATTCAACCCCCACAGGCTAATTACAAAGCTTGAAGAACTTGGACTATACACATTGCTCTGCAGTTGGATGCTGGATTTTTGTTTAAATTACAGACCACAGGTGGTGTGACTTAATAATCACTGTTAAACATCCCAAATACCCAACAGTTTCTTCCCAGGGATGTCTCTTTCTACATATATGACTCTCATAGACCAATTAGTTTCCACCTGGGAGTAAACACCTGCATTGAAGCCAGCAGAGTCTGGAAGATCCTCGTCATGTTTTATTTGATAAAGCACATAGGTTCTTCCTTCAAGTTCTAAGATATTTTGGCTTAGCTGTACACAGCCATGACACCCTGCTTGACAAGGACATCCTCATGAACCATTGTGCCAAGCTTGGGCACACTGGCTTTGGCAGGGCAGATGCCCTAATGGGACACATAGGTGTACTGCATAGGTAATATGATTCTGTAAAAAGGGGCTAAAAATGAATTAATGTGAAATCTAACCTGTGCACCTTGACCAGGACATTCTCATGGTTGCAGGTGTGGGGTTGTGTGTGCGTTTGGTTTAGGGTTAGGTTTTGTGAATTTACAGTGGCAACAATCACCATAGTTGATGTGAATGAGCAAGAAGCAAAAGGGTAAGGCATTTGCCAGTGCTTGTTAAACACTGCTGTTGTTTCCATTGATTACTGTTTTTCAGATTTCCCTGAATAAAACAATAACTAATTGTATTATTGAGGACCAGACTTGGGCTGCAATGAAGGCATGGGACTATTTGGGTTATCTATTTGAGGGCATTTGAGTGGTGCATTATGGAGAGACAAGAGAAGTGTACTACTCTGTATGGGCCTTTTACTTTACTCCACCATTATTAGTGATTAAGGGTTTTGACAGGAGTATCTTTCACCATATGCCTGTGGTTGGCTTAATGGGAGGTAGAGAATTGTGTTTTAGGGGGTCACATTATTGTGCTGGGGGATTTGGGTCAAGGGGGCATTTCAGTTAGGGTCCACTTATTAACTTTACTGACTCGTTTTCTTTTTCATTTTTTTTGCATTTTTAATTTTTTTTTTAAGTAATTAAGTAATTGTGAGAAAATGGATAGCAAAAGTGCAAAATAACTGAAAATTATATATTTCTTTTGTTTTTAAAAGTAATACTTATTATATTGTAGGACTCATTTTTCACCACCAGGTGGCAATGATATGTAGTATTTTGTCCTTCTAGATAACATATCTATTTTTATGTACACTGGCAGAAGTATTACATAATCTTTATATGGAGTTCTAGAAAATTTACATATTTTTCTATCGGCTGTCATTAACTTTTACAGAATCTTTCTAGGTCCTAATAGAGAATTTACATATAAAATCCTTACAGATAGAATATGTATGTTTTCTATATTCTGTAACCCTAACCCTAGTATCTGATACAAACGGAGGATACAGATGGCCTGACATGCCCCACTGAAGACCTCTGGAGTTCAAGTAAAGAACAGACTTGTATTACAGAACTTTTACAGAATCTTACAGAGAATATACATAGTTTTCCTCAGCAGCCGTTCTAAAATAAAAAACATATTATTGCATTTTCAGTTTTCAAAGAGCAAAATTAGCATGTGTGGTTTTAGGTAGTAAGCACACCAAATTTCTCCTCATGCACAGTCATTCGACTTATGAGGTGTACTTGGTTAATCAGTCCAACATGCAGGCAGTGCTTTGCATTGATCTTTCCCAGCCTGAGAATCTGCCTTTCAAGCCTATGAATGCCAATACTACTCAGTCTCTTAGTACCTTTTCTGTTACATTTTGCCCTCAGTTTGCTCCACTGCCATTTTGTTGCTTTATTCATTAAAATTCATTTTTGTTTAATCTCATTTGCACTTCGCTCAAAATGTCCCCTCATGTTCTTCTACTTGGATGCCTTGAGGATATTTGATTATTTTTCATCTTTTTGGCCTGGGCTTGAATTTAAATCTCGTCTATAAATAAACACAGTAAACTAAGCTTTGCAATGAGTGACAAAAACTGACCTATTGAAAATGCTTTTATCCTCTGATCAGCGATGACTAAAGTATGCAATACCACTTGAAGTATTAGTGCATTATTAATCTTTTTCAAGATCTAAAGAAGTAAATAAATGAACAATCATCTGCCCACAATTGTTATGTAAAAAAGCATTTTTATGTATAATATCCAAAATACAGTAAACATGAGACCAAAATTATTCCAACAAACAGCCTCCAACAATCAGCAAGTAATGGAAATGACCTCTAGATAAGAGAATGACAAGAGAAATGCTGTTCAATGATTGGTATTAATCCTAACATTCATCCCACAATAATAAAAAAATTTTCAGTGTAAATATTCAAACTGAGAATTCTCAGAATTTGCAGTCAAGATACCATAGTGTGCAGGAAAATATTACTTATTGTAGAAAACAAATATAAAAACTGAGCTTGATGCAATTAAAAATTATGGCACTTTTTGTAAAGTCTATATAAATTAACAAACACCATAATAACAAATTGACATTTATCCATGTTGTAGATGGAAGACACATGCTGAAGCTGATGACTGCTGAAGCTCAGGCTGAAGCCTTTGAAGAGCTCCAGCTCATTCACCCGGAAGAGCCTGAGGTCAATAATACCCCACCGCTGGGTGAGTCTAAGAAATGAATATTAGATTTCATCATGCTAACACAACTCACAACTGTACATCTCTTGTAATTAGCATAAGCAAAGTCTGTTAAATATCAATATCCAACAAAATGACTAACAGCAACTTTGCTGCTGTTGATATAAAGATGATCAGTTCAGCACTGACTAAAAACAACATTCATATATAGAACACTACTGATTTGTACATTAAATGGAAAAAAAATCTTGAAAAATGTATTCTTACTGCAGAAAAAAACTCTAAAAATGATGAGTGTTAAAGCTAATGCCAAGACCATTTATTTTCATTTTAATCCCTTTTTAGCAAGCCAGGTGCTTGATGTCAGTGATGCTGAAGCTGAAGCCATAACACATGTCATGCACACTGACGTGAAAGATATGGCAACAAGTGACCAGCCTCTGAGTGAGTAATGGAATTGACCACATGATCACATGGTGATTACCATGACATTACCATGACTTCATCTTAAATTCATATTATAATCATTTAATTGGCAACACATTAAGATATAAGGGGGCATATTACTCATGGCATATTACTTGTTCTGTTATGGAGTACAGCAGATGGTGTTGTCTGGATGTGTCATGTTGGAGACTGCTAAAAGAGGCAGACACTTTGACAGAGTACTAACTGTTTTATATTCTCAGAGTACTACCTGTTTTCTTTGTCAGAGTAAAGGTTCTGCTCTGGCCCGGCTGTAGGGTAATGTATGTGCTTTTGTCAGAGTAATGGTTCTGCACTTGTCAGGATGTAGGGTAAGGTAGTGTGTGTGTGTGTGTGTGTGTGTGTGTGTGTGTGTGTGTGTGTGTGTGTGTGTGTGTGTGTGTGTGTGTGTGTGTGTGTGTGTGAGTGTGTGTGCTTGGGCAGGTGGAGGAACTGACTCAGAGTCATGAGGCTGCCCTGCAGGACATGGGGGCATCTCACAGTTCCACCCTGGTCACTCTACATCAGGAGCACAACAGGACCATCTAGAGTAAGTCCTATGGAAATGCAATAATGCTAACATAGCTTTTAATGAATGTTAGCTGGTAGGAGCCAGTAAAAGAGATGCTAATATGTGTTATATGTATATTAGTATATATAGTATGTTTTATATATCCAGTAGTAATTATGTAGCATATACAATTTGTGTTCTATATATCCAGCAGTAATGATACATGTTCTGCCAGATTTGAAGAAGGCCCATGAACAAGAGAAGAAATCTCTGGAGGAAGAACTTGAGAAGCTCAGACTGTCACTGCAGGTAGAGATCCCTTACATCCCTCCACCTTTATCTTATAGTGTCAGTACACATTCAGTACACATTCCCACCTTTCCCTTGTACTGGCTGTAGTGTTGATTCTTGCGTGTGTGTGTGTGTGTGTGTGTGTTTTAAGGATCAGGTGGACACACTGACGTTTCAGAACCACAGTCTAAGAGACCGAGCAAAGCGCTGTGAAGAGGCCCTGCCCAGAAGCACTCATGAACAGATTTGGTTAACCTACTTGTGTGTGTGTGTGTGTGTGAATGTGTGTGTGTATCAGGCCCAGGAGAACGTGCTGTTGGAGAAGCGTGTTCAGGTTCTCCCGCAAGAGAATAGGACCAAAATGAGAGGATAGACCTGCATCTTGCCAAGTCCAGGTCTTTACACCTCTGCACTGTTTCACTCACACATCAGTATGTGGTATGAGCAGAACTAAGACCTTTAAGGGAGACTCTTTTAAACCTTTAAGGGATTGTCTCATCAGAACATCCTAAGAGATTCTAGGAAAGTTCTTAAGGACTATGTTACTGTTATTTAAATGAGTTCATGAAAGTTCATAAGGGTTACATTAGGCTTGATTAAATGAGATCATTCCAAATTACCTTTATAAGCCTTCATGTCATAGATCTGTTAGCTTCGCAGATCTACTGTATCTTTAGCAGTAGGCTATGGATCACACCATGTGTCTTCTGCCCTCAGGCAGTTGTCAGAGGAGAACGATAACCTGCAGAAGTACCTGGAGAAAGAGAAAGAGGAGAAGAAGCATCTGAGCCAAACCAACGAGGAGCTGCTCTGGTGGCTGCAGTTGAATGCAGGCGTTTCTATCATATTACATAGTACAAACCCATCTGACAATTATTGGCATATTCTGTATATCTAATGGTGGCTATCACTCTTGCTTGTTCTAGAATTTATGACTTTCCTGGGATGAATAGGATAACCAGGATACAGAACACCTGTACTTAATGATTGTCCTAAATTCAGCTTTTCCAGAGGAAGCAGAACCACCAGCAGTCTGCTCTCTAGATATTACAACATTAAGCACAGCCAGTGCCACATTAAAACAGACATCACCACATATGTATTGCAACATGCAACAAGCTAAAACCATATCATTCTCTTTCAAATTAGATAACATGCCCTTTGTAGTAGGTCATGTTTCTACACACTATCCAGCTCACATGTGATGAAAATTTGATTTACTACCCTGTCTGTGGTTTTGACATCTCACTGTCTCCATACAAAGTGCTTTTTATTATTGTCATTCATTCTGTTAATATTCTTAATTGGAGGACTTCCAGAACATCTGTGTGTATGTGTGTATGTGTGTGTGTGTGTGTGTGTGTGTGTGTGTGTGTGAGGGAAAGAGCAAGATGAATTCATGCCTTCATCTGCAATGCAGTCTTTACAGAGATACAAAGCTTCATGAAAAGCAATAATCTATGAAAAATCCCAATTACTATGGTCACTGGCTTTTTATACCCTAAACAATCTTGCTGTCAAATGTTTTCTGACTGTAATAACCCAGCTATTTGAATTCATACTCTATTCACTGTCTGTTGGGTAGATGGTGCTGTTGTAAACGTGCAGCTTGGTTACATTTTGCTACAATCTTGCACCACAGGTGCTTCATATCTTTGTCAGGCTAAAACTTACAGCTAAAACTGCATTTCTCTTTCCCTAGCTTGTAGCATGCTCATAGTTTCAGTCATGCATTACTGGCTATAGAGCATGGTGCCTGTTGCAGTAAATGATATATGGTGAAACATTCATCTTAAATGTTAATAAGAATTTAGTAAGATTTGCTGCTCTAACACATGTAGCCCAGCCTCTGGAAGCCTCACTATAGGCTGCTGAGTTAAATCCTGTGTTGGATCAGTGTGAGCATGAGCAGAGACAGAGTCGCATGCAGTAACGTGAATGCAGTTTATTGCACAGTCATAATCCAGAGAACATAAGCCAGTTTCTAAAATCCAAAAAGCAGTCAACCAGGTAAACAAAACAGATGGGGAATAGGCAAAGAGGGTAATCCAAAACAGGCGGAGATCCAACAATCCAGAGACCCAAAACCAGGAAGTAAGTAAACATAGTGGCGTTGCTGTGGGAACTGGGACACCCGGGAGGGGCAAACGTGACAGAACACCCCTCCCACAGCAAAAGACAAATCTTATAAAAAATTGCTTAGAGCTTCAGCATGACCAAATTCTTCACTTTGACACATATACTCCCAAACTTTCCTCTATGCTGTCAGCAACCCTACTTCATCGCCCAAGATGTTCCAAGACGGGCTGCTCCAATTTGTTTGGACTGCACCTGTACTTTAATGAAGTCCCTGAGGTTGGTGTCCCAAGAAGCACACAGGTGTATAGCCATCTGAGCATCTCCTCAGACGAAGACTACTTTAAACATAGGTTTGCAGTTGGCTATATTAAAACTAATTACTGTCGGCCAAACAGAACTAATCTTAATTCTACCAATGACAAAAGATTATTTTAGGATGACAGAGTAGCGAAGAGCAAATTAAATGAGTTTAGACAGACTAACAAACTGGGTATCAGATTATCATATAAAATAAGACGCTAGTCTAAGTGTACTATTCTCACAAGAGGTTCTAGACTTGAAGTTACTTCTTGTAAATTTGAACTGACTCTGCTGAAATCAGTTTTTAACTACTGATGTCAGGGCAGCACGAGAAGGAATGACTCAACAGATCTGTTCATGCATATTCATGGATCTTTGTCTCAGTCTAAGGCTTTGATTGAGTCAGGCATTTACTTCGAGTTAACTAATTCAAAATAGTAAATAAAAAGGAAAGAAAGAGGGAAATAAAACAACTTGAACACAAGAGCAAATTGTTATATTGGTATTTGGGGATAGGTGATCATTGTTTTTAAGCCATAATAGGTGGGAACCTTTTTTATCACACTAATTACACCTGAGCACTTAGTCTGCATATTTCTAAATGAAAAGAAATAACAATATAAAAACAATATAAAGAACACAACTATATATAGGAAAACAGTTATATTTGTCATTAAGAGAAGCACAACTTGGAGATAGAAAGCATGATTATTACACAAATGACCTAACTGTGCTAATATTAATAGTTCATGACAGAATGTCAACACAAACTACATATGCATGAGAGCATCTTCCCATAAATTACAGATACATGACAACATCTCCCCATAAACTATAGATACATGAAAGCATCTCGCCATAAATTACAGACACATTACAGCCTATCCACAGATCCTACAGACATTACAGCATTTCAGAACCCAGCCATGCAAAAAAACAGCCTCCGTATAGAAACTACAGACACATTACAGCTTCTCAAAACATCAGAGCATGAAAATATAAATGAAAATTCAAATCTGAAATCCAATCATTTCAAGTCATATGAGCTACTATAATTAATATGGTGTAATGTGACTACACCATATTAATTATAGTAAAGCTATTCCTTTTTAAATTAATGTACATAAAAATAAATAAAACATTTAAAAGACCTCTATTAATAATGACCTTTTCCTTCCTTTAAATTAGGAACTGGTTCTGTTTCTCGTTGGAGGGTTTGTGTTAGCTATTTTCCAGACTTTTTCTGATTGGAGGGTTTGTGTTAGCCATCCTCCAGCTCATCAGTGGATCACTATCATGACGGAGGCTTCTTAGCGCTTCCCCCTACTGCTCTGACCCAGAATGGTGCATAGCTTTGCTGTCGTCATCTTTTTAACAGAAATGACAATGGTTTTGGGATTTCATTTGAGAGACTGTCAAGTTTTAGAATGTTCTGAAATATTTCTGTGACATTAGCCTGTTGCCATGGCTGCACTGATCTAAAAACACACCTTCCAAAACACAGCAATCTGTTTGATGATCCACATCCTCTCACCTGTATCCCAGGGTCTAATGAGTGAATACCAAAGGAATAAATTCCTGAAAACCTCACTGATGGGAACGAAGAAAACAACATCAAAACACACACACACACACACACACACACACACACACACACACACACACACACACACACAAAAAACAAACAAAAAAAACAAAGAACAAATGTACAGAAGTGATAGTTTTATAATGATAAAGGGAGTAAGACAACCAACAAAAAGTCATACAAAAAGAAAGTATTGCTTTATACAAGAAGAACAGTCCTGTTAGGAGGTGAGACTACTGAAAAGAAAGTAGAGATTACATGAAATTCCAAAATTAACTCTATTGCCAAAAACAAACAAACAGACAAAAATGTGTAAGTTTTTATTTTTCTATTTGCTTTTAAAAAGACAGACAACTTGACCTTAAAAACCTGTCCAGAGAACAGGAAAGGAGGGATGGGGGAAAAAAGTAATAAAAATGATCAGTGGTTAGGGCAGGTTATTGATCCAAATATACTGCACATTGGGTTGACTGTAGTCCTTTTACACCCCCTCCTCATTGGCATAATGGTACATCCCACTGGATATTTGCCTTAGTGGAGCAAGTGTAATGGTTCCAATTTGGAGGTGGCGAAGTGGTACCTACATCTGTATTTACTTATAGCCTTGCTGGTTCCAGGCCTGGCCATACACTCCATAAGTGGACGTGGTCATTTGCCAGTTATTGTGCATGTATTGCCCATATGCTGACCATTCCAGTAGGACTTGCACCACTGGCCATATGGTGGAGCAGCAGAACCTGGATTACTCTGCTGCAGGAGGAGAAAGGACAGAGGAAAATTCTGAGAACAGGTTCTGGTGAAGAGTGCATTCAGGGTCTGAGATGCTAAACACAGGTTAGCACAGCATTTCCCAAAGCCACAGAGTGGCAGGCACACAGGTCACTGAAGGGTTCAGTGGTTACACACTATAAAGCATAATGGGCTGAGACTTAAGGAACAGTGCACACAATTTACTCATGAGCTAACTGCCAGAGCCTTGGTCTGGCCTATTAGAGCAAGAAGCACATGAACAGTGCAGGTGGGCAGAACTGCCAGGTCCAACGCTGACAAATTACAACTGAACTGAAAACAGAAATACTGTTCAAGTTGAAAGAAAGTACATGTAGTTGATGTTTATTTCTGAGAGTTTTACTCGGAAATTCGAGGGAGCTTGCACTTGTGTGTGTGTGTGTGGGGGGGGAGCATTGGGTAGCACACAGAGGTTGTGCCTTTAGAGGGGTGGGGCTACTACCTGGGGCATGAGCATCTACTGCATGGCCCTCACTTCGGCAATTTCTTTGCGCCAGTAGCACTTCACCATGTGGCCTTTGATACACAAGCCGTTCTCCAACACGCTGGCATGAGCCACTACCTCATGGGAGTCGAACCTGCCAGAGGAGGCTCGCTGCTACGTGCGGGACAATTCCCTTCACTTCCTCAAGTTTTTGGTTTTCAGTGAGACGTTGCAGTCATCTGTACAGTTAGTTACAGTCTAAATGTTTTGTCAAAACCACAGCCAAGCGTAGTTCTTCTCTGGGTGTGACCAGCCAGCAGAGCTGTTCTACTGTTTGTGGATCACAGCTATGGTCTTTGCAGCACTGATGTCACAGCCTCCTGCATTTATTTTACCATCAATCTCAATTGTGTAATCACAATTACAATCTGTTATTGGTGACATAGGAGCTCAGGTAATGACCAGACTTGCATTGCACAAATTTTACATAAACAAAAACTTAATTGGTGATATGATTATTCTAACCCTAACCTTAATGTCTTCTTAAATTATCTCTTTTTTTTTTTTTTTGGACTAAGTGTGATATGCAGTTTGATAGGGAGTTTGAAAAATTCAAGGGAAGCTTATGTGCACTTCTGATCTAAAATTATCTTTATTAATTAAACATTTATATTAATAAAGTTCTGATTTAAACCATGGCATTGAATCTCAAATTTGTTTTTTCCTGAATTACAAATATTCTGTGGTCAACTGGAGACATCTAGTGGGAATGCCAAACAGATGCTAATCATTTCAGGGTTAAAATGACTGTCCTCAAATCACACACAGACATGGTAATAGTGATTACATAATATTTAATATAATAAATATTATTTTGGCACTGAATTAAGGGAAATATCTGAACAGTAATTTTATGCATATGTCAAATCTTGAATTTCCTGGATTGAACACTCACAGCTGTCTGTGTGTTCTTAGTTTTTAAAGGCAGGGAAGCTGTGTTTTTTTCCCTTGAGAGATACAACTTCAATGTCCCAAGAAAAATAAAGCTACTACTACTATACACTACTAATATGCTAAGTAGGGCTGTTGGTTGGTTGGTTTGTTTAGTTATGTATGAAATTGGTATATGTTTTAGTATAATTACCATAGGCATGTATAATAATGACTTTATATTTTAGTGTTAGCGAATCTGAAAAATTCACTTACCATTAAAGCAACTGTACACTTTCAAACAGCTTATGGAATGCTAAAGTTTTTTATTTGCTTGATCACTCTTATAGAATATGTGTAAAATGTCCTTTCGTAAAAAAAAAAAAGTTCTCTTGCCATTGGTGACCATGCTGTTTAGTTTTATGTAGAGTTGTTCATGAATAGATTGCTACAGCTGTCCTCTTTTAAATTCTGTGGTTGCTATTGGGGCATAAATAACTATTTTCTTTGAGTGACGGTGGCTCACACTTACCAATCGCTTGGGGTCAACAAATTAATGCATAAGCATTTAGCCAGCTTCCTTGAATGATTGACAGCTTTTACAACAAATAGTGCTCCATCAATGGTCGTCTACTGTGTGAATGAGGGCAATGCAGAAAGCAATAGACCCCTGGTGCGCTCTAGCCAGATAAGCTGTAGCACTACAGATCACCTGAGCGTTGTTGTTCGGTGAAACTGATGCCGCTATGTATTTTTTTTTTTTTTTATTGGACAATTTGATTATCAGTACATTTAGATATCATGGAAAGGAAGGAGCTTACTTTATCTGAAGTTTATGTGGAGTTGTTTCGGTGCAATGACAATCTGGAAGCTGAGAGTGACAGCTTCAGGGTTGCTCTAGGTTCGAGATCAGTGTACTATGCTTCCCACTGAAGTTTTATCCATTTCAGCTCGCTTATTTCTATGTCACAACTCGTATCGAGTAATTTCTTCAAATACGTACTGCACTTAGTAAAATGCAGCTCTGGAAAAGAGACCAGGTCTCACTGCACCTGAATAAAAACAGCAGTTTTCTTAAGTTTTCATTAGGTAAGTGTGGATCTGGTATCATACATGTAGGAAGGTAAGTAAGTATATTAGTGGTTTCAAGGAGTAGTTTGTGTATGTGTCCATGTGTTATTCATTGTTGTCATGAAGGTGAGTTAACTGTACCTTTTTGGATCCAGGGGGAATTTTCTGTAGGGATGAATACAGCTGTGAATTAAAAAAAAAAATGTAGTTATGGATAAATAAAATGTCATTTGGGTTTAGTAGTTTAGGCATACCAGTTGCATCAATTCTTGGATATTTTCAGGAGGTGATTGATGGGATTTGATTCTTCAGACTCTGAACTTTCGTGATTTGTCGGTCGAATTTGAAGTTGGTATTGAGAGTTCTAATAAGTTTACCAATGCTTCCGCATATGACTTTGGTTGTCCAAAAGGTTTGTTAGTTTGCTTGGTCAAGATTTGGTTAATTGATGTGAATAGTGCAGTAACATCAACAAGACCATCGTTTCCTTTTCATCCACTTTTATTCCTTTTATTCCATTTTTTTCAGAGCTCTTTGGATAGATTGTATGTAGCAGTTCCGGGAAGGAAAATTATTGGTTACAGTGGGATGCCTTCTTTATTAATCTTTTGCCCTCCATATAACTGTGCAATATTACTTTCATTTGCTTTCATCTTCCAGTGTTCGTTTGGTTTTGTGACTTTCTAGCAGTTTTTAAGAGATGTGTTGATCTTGTTAGTCAACCAGACTGTAGAGTCTTTGTTGATGGGCCTATAGGTTGTGGTGTCATTGAGAAGATCCTTTACATTTTGAATATAGCCCGTTTTGTTCATGATGACACTTGCTCGTCCTTTATCGGCTGGCAGTATGAGTATGCTTTTGTCCTTCCTCATGTTTAGTGTGTTTTTGCTCAGTCTTGGTGAGTACATGCATTGTGTGTTGGTGGTATAATGTTGGTGCTATGATTTGTTGTATTTTGTGATGTTTCTTCTGGTATATTCTTTGATTTGACTGTGTATTCAAAGTCAGCCAAGCATTCTCTTTGTTGCCTCCTTGACATTGAAATTTAATCCTTTGATGAGGACTGACTGTTCTATTGTAGAAAGGGGTCATTGGGAGATGTTTGATCCATACATCTTGTTGCCCGTTTTTAGGTTCACTAGCCATTTTTGATGGTTTCATTTTCAATGCCGACCTCTTCTTCTCTAATATTATTAGTTTATAGTTCTATTGCATTTTCCAGTTGTGGTAGCAGTTCTGGGCCAAGTAATTATAAACAAGCATTATTTGTTTGTTGACATTCTCATACTTTTTCAGTCGGTTGTGTGCATCAATGATGAGCATGCGCAGCTTTAGTTTTCCATTTTGTTTCACTATTGTCCATGTTTGCGGGTGGTTGATTGGCGTGTGTGTTGGATACTCTGTGAAAGTGTATGTGTTGGAAGCATTCATGCAGAAAAAATAATTGCTCACCCGATGAAGCTTGCCGGCAGTGGAAGTTCTCCAATCATCCAGCGTTGAGAGTAACGCACCCAAGTGAGTTGGAAATCCAGTTAAATATTGGTAATTCGGCTTGATTAGTTTGATGTTGTGGAGTTCTTCAATCTTGGCATTTTGGCTGCAAACCAGTCGAGGTGACATCTTTCATCACCAGAAGAGGTGACATCTTCAGTGCTAGTATCATTGTGTGTTTGGTCCGTGAGTTCTTGCCATATTATAAGTTTGTATGTGGACCATGTTCGATACTTGAATGCCATTGGTTGCTGTTTTGGTCGTTGATTGGCTGGTTAACTGGGTCTACAGCCCGGTCTGGGTCGCAGGTTGTAGGCTGACATCTCATTGGTTGATGGATTTGATGTAGGTCCCTGGTCTGTTTTCTTAGTGCTAAGCACTGATTGGTGGGCTAGCCAAATGCTGGTTGTTGAGCAGGGAAGCAGGCATCTCACTGATTGGCCTGAGTACTGAGAACTGAATCTTGATTGTGCTCAATAGGTCAACCATACTGTTTGTTTCAAGTTTCAAGTTTCAAGTTTCAAGTTTGGTTTATTCATCACATACATAGTCATGCACAGTATAACTCGCAGTGAAATGGTGGAGAGTGCTCTGTCCAAACTGAGGAAAAGAAAACAGGGGTGCATAGAGAAAAATATATATATGCAAGATAAATATATATATTCTATGTATGTACAAAATATATTAACAATGTATGTACAATATATGTATATTATGATTATATACACAATGTACAATGTATATGGTTGGGTATATATGTACACAATCTACAGAATGTACAGATCCATTTTGTATAATAACATATCTACAGTTGTTGTGTAACAAGGTAATTGAGTATAAATATATATATATATATATATATATATATATATATATATATATATATATATATATATATATATATATATATATATATATATATATATACAGATGTACAGATATACAGTTATGTTACATGGTGGTGGTGGTCCCCACAGTTTATCAGTTTCCCTGATTCAGGGCCCGAATGGCCTGTGGGAAGTTTGATGAATATTTGTCCCTTTTAATTTGATGCCCAAGTCATTTGACTTGAGGTGTACTTAAATATTCTTTTTTTTTTTGTCTGGATCATGGGTCTCACCTTTTTTCACTTTTTTTTCTCTCCTCTCCCTAGGTTTCTCCAAAGGTTGTTTGTAGTAGACAGATATTTCCAACTCACTGGATAAGTCTGGTGAGAAAGAAGCCTCCCTCTAGTTATCATTTTAGGGTTGGGTTTCTCCACAGGGTGTTTGGTGTAGGCAGACGTCTCCCCATCAGTGGAAAGGTCTGGAGTGTAAGCACACAACTCTCCCTTGGTTGACCACTTTGCTCCCTTTTGTCACTACAAATCTGGCACTCTAAAGAAGATAAGGTAGGTTTCAGGTAAGTATAAACATTAGGTGAATGTACACATCATAGTTATGTAACTTATTTACCTCTTAGTTGAGCCATCATGAGTGATTTATTTTGTGCTGCCTTTAAAAAACATTTCTTCAGCTTTGTGACCTCATCAGTGTCTTCGGTTGCTCAAAGTTTGTGAAATTTTGCCATCTTTTTTGCTTCCTGTACTTTTTCTTTAACTGCAGTGACCTTTAAGTTTGAAAGATGTTGAGGGTTAACAAGTCATATTTATTAGCTGTTAGTAATTATGAAGAGTAGAGAGAACGTTTTGGGATTACCTCAAGTTTGTGAAAGTGTAATAAATGCTGATCTAGTCCAAGAAGATCTCTGACTGTGCACATGGGGGCAGCCTACAGCCCTGCTGCATTTGTGATACAAACATCTGTGGTTCTGAAAGCTGGTGATGAACAATTCTGAATGTTACGATGTTTCCATCAGTAGTATTTATGTAGTCTGAAAGCAAAATTACATAAATTCTATCAGCAAGTTAGAAAAGGAAAGGAACAATGAGGGGGTTCTTTGGACAGGTGTGTGTGCTAAAAAAAAAGAAAAAACACAGCAGAATAACTTACAATTTCTGTGAAAGGAGTACAACTTTTTAATGGCATTTTAGAACATTTACATTAATTTTTGTGTCCAGTTATGGAAGGCCTGCCCCCCTGGAGAACTCTAGAGCTCAGGTAAAGACCAGACTTGTATTTACAGAAGGTTTACAGAATCTTTGAAGGAGTTGTAGGGAATTTTACAATTCACTGGCTTTTTGTTGATATTCTAGTGAACTTTTGAATTGTGTGATTGAACTGTAAAATGTTTAATAAACAGTTTTAGGTTCAAGTCTTCTTCCTAGCAGTTCCTCATCTTCTCAACCTCAGCAGTCTTCTCCTTTTCTTTTTCAACATTAGGGACTAATGGTTCTTTTGGGGTTGTCCTTGACCTGCTTGCTTTCAGGTAAAGTATCATTTTTCTAAAGAGGAAAACAAATTCCTCTAGAGGATGTAACACTGAGAGGATTTATTGGTGCCTTATGTATGTACCTGAGGTTGACCTACTGAAAATTGAATCATCGGTCTATGTTCCTTTTTGCTGAAGAAATATTGTCCAATGACTTTCAGTGATGCTACAGGAAAATGACAATTTCTCTTTAATCTCATATTACAATTGTGTAAAGGTTCAGTCTTTTATATTATAGTTACATAAATGTTAAACTTACCAAAGTGTTTGAGGAAGGATGATGCTCTGCTTGATTATTACCCTGCAGTGAAGAGAGAGAAGCATTTTTGAGTTCTATTCATCTTTAACATTACATAAATGGTATTAAACTTATTTCTATGGAGTTTTAGATAATTGATATTTTTTCTATTCACTGACATCCTTGTAGATACACTGGCAGATCCTTAACAGAATATTTCTATACTCACAAAAATTCTTTAATTTTAAAATATTTATGTAATTTTTCAATAACATTAATTGTACTGACAGGGTTTATGATCTAATACCAAAAAAATGAATGTTTTTTTCTTTTTCCAAGAGCACCATCAAGTGGTAAAAGAGGATTTACATGTAATGGAGATTTACATTAGATTTATGTGTGCATCAAAATTTTGTCATTTTTTACTAGAATATCAACAATATTTTGTCACAAAGTTAGTATTTGGCACAAATGTTAGGTTAAAGAACAGCCTGTAAGGGTTTTCTTAAAATGTAATCGTGAGAACTCCTCTGTCCAAGTGTTGGACACCAAAAATGCCTGATAATTTCTATCAACATAAGTGGAAAATGTATGTATTTCATCTGTTTTTAAAAGTAATATTTTTTTTGTTGTTGTAGGACTTATTTCTCACCGCTAAGTGGCAATGTTATGTAATATTTTGTCCTTTATAGATAAAATACTTTTTTTCTGTACACTGGCAGAAATATTATAGAATCTTCATATGGAGTTCTAGAGAATGTCCAAATTTCTCATTTTGGACTCAACCTGAATGGGTTTGGAGTTGGGGGTTTCTCATCGACTGTCAGAAGTTGAGAGCTTGGGTTACTCATTGTATGGTTTAAAGGCGGCTTTTAGGTTTGCAGAAGGAGTAGGAGCACCACCCATGCCTGCCTGGGCTCTTTCCTCTCACTTACCCATCTTCCCTATTCTCACTTCACAAGATAGAAGGTGGGGCAGGTGTGGGGATGTAGATGGGATGTTTCTGATGTCAGGGGTTTATGTGGTTGGTTGGGGTTAGAGGTCAGGTTATGTATTTGAGGGCTTTACAGTGATTATTTTGTTAATTTACAATGGCAACACTTCACCACAGAACAGCCAGGCTTCTACCATCTGCACTCGCCCCACCGCCGTCTCTTTGTTAGCTATGGGGGAGCCTAGCCTACTTTTGGTAGCAGAGAAGCGCCTGGTGTTGTTCAAAACCTGGGGATCTAAATTTTAAGCCTGTACAGTTGCAGGGGAATTGGATGTAGCATGGCTGAGAAATAAGAATTTAAAGTCAAATTGCCCTTTGCCCTTTACCCTTATTGAGTTTGTGTGTGAGAGACGTGCTATGGAGCCTGTTTTTTGTGCACAAAGGGAGGGCTAGTCTCCTGGCACAAAACGGTTTTATCCTTTAATATCTGCAGGGTCCCTGGGAGGAGAAGCTTGAAGGTGGGCTTGTTGGAAAGGTCTGCATCTAAGCACTTAGCCTGTAGAGCATCTGATTTGGAATTAGTTTTCCCACTACCATTTAAAAAAAAAAATGTTCATGGGATAATCACACCACTTGTGTCTGAGGCTTAATTTCTCTCCAGTCCTTAGGTGGGAAGATGTGGAAATGTTATAGTAGGCTTTCATGGCATTTTGTATGGAACACAGGTTCTTTTTCACAATATAAATGGTTCACAATTGTTCAAGAAACCTAGCAAAATAATCACGGACACACACAGCAGGAGCAGACAGAGATTCACTTCTCACAACACTTGAAGAGTGCCAAGTATGGAGTGTGCAAATAATAACATATTCGGACTGTATCTGAGAAACTTGTGTAGAGAGTTGCAGATAGCAAACAACAACAGCAGATTAAATACCTCATGCCAGTCTTTATACTTCTTTAAACAGTATGTTCTCAACATATTCTTTAATGTTAGGTGAACGTGTCAGAGCACTTTGGTCCTCCACGTGGTAAGCACTGGAGAATTGGTGCTGTATACCAAATTCATGTGTCACCTGGGATAACAGGTTTCACGTAAAGTTTGTGCCTTGGTCAGCCATCACACCTGTTACCTTGCAATCTGAAGGTAGTGCAAAATTTAATTACAGCTCTCCTTACTGTTTTGGATTTTAGGGATTGAAGGGGCATAGCCTTGGGCTACCTGCTGGTAACACACATTTCTAGGCAATAGGTATAATTACCAGAACAGGTCTTTGTTGAAAGCCCCACACAATCAACCACCACCTTTTCCAAAGGGCTCACCAACTGCAGAAATGGGGCACAGAGGAGCAGATGGAATGACCTGATTTGGTTTTCCAGGCCAACTGGCATGAATGGCAGTGTACAACATCACTCCTAATCGATGGCCAAAAGAAATGTCGAATTTGTTGAGTGTTTTTTCTGAAGCCTAGGTGTCCAGACAGGGGCTGGTCATGTGATGTGTGATCAGTATAACACAGGAACAACTACCTGGGCTTTGGAGTTGCACTCCTCATTGGAGTGAGACTGACCCCATGTCCTTAAAAACACCATCTCAAATGAATTGCATGCTCTGATAACCTGGCTTTGTTTTCACTGTCAACTAATTTAAAGTAAGGTCAGGGATTCGTTAGATCTCTGAGTAGCAGCTAAATCAAACGGACTCATCAGATCAGGTAACGTGGGGGTGGTTGAAGTGCACACAACGTCGTCGGCCACATGAACAGACATAACTACTTCTGGATCATCGGTTAGCTTCCCCATAAACTTATGAGAGAGACACATCACTTAACCTATGTACCTGAGCACGGGTTAGCACACAAACAGGAAAATGGTCGGAGGTCTCTGATGCTGACTCAGTAACAACAGGGTTCTCTATCAATTACAGCACAGGGAACACACCACCACCAGGGATATCATTTCCCAATATAAAGGAAATGCCACTAACTGGCAATTTCAACCAAACTGCTACCTTGACTGGCTTAGTATATTTGCTAGTGCTCAAATACATTTTATGCAATGGGAGTCTGAGTACAGCTTGCACTAACACATCACTACCGTGCTATGTATCAGTGGAAAAAGGTAAGATCTTGTCTAAAACCAGAGACACAGCTGCCCCTGTATCCCTTAAACCCTTGAGAGGCTGCATCCTTTCATCTGTCTGGGAGAGATACATAAAACCATTAAAAATAAAGGGTCTGAAAACTGGCTCAACAAGTAAGGTTGAGCATGAAGGCAAGGTACTTACAGCATTTACCTTTTTCGCCATATTCACAGTACGCAAATTTAGAGTAGCACAATTGGCTGTGCTCATGACACTTAAAAACACTCGTGTCCCAGAGACTCATGGTAGTCACGTTAGGAGTCAAGGTGTTCTGAAGCTTTGATAGCCTGGCTGTATTACAGCTGTTGGATAAAATGGAAGCAAACAGAGTTTTAGGGGTAAGAACAAATTCATCAGCCAACATAGCTGCCACAGAAAAACTACACCCCTTCTGTTCATTCAAATACACCTTTACATTTTCCCTAAGACAGTTCTTAAATTATACTGCCAAAATCAGCTCTTTGAGCTGTTCAAAAGAGGCAACATTGCTGGCTGCTTTTCTCATTGCTCTCTTTGCTACAATGGAGAAAAAGAAACTCCTTATTTGTCTCCCTCCCTCCCTTCCACCATCACAGAATGAAATAATAGAAAAGTACTGTAAAAACTGATTTAAAACAAAGTTCTATATGTGGTCAAATAGATGGTGAACAGTCACAAAAACTATAATGTGTCAAGAAAGGTGTTTTTATAAAAACAAAATCAAGCCACAGGGCCATTTACCATCAATGAATCTCCAGATGTTTTACAGTGCTATTGAGCTTTAAGGGTCTTGCTTAGGGGCCCAACAGCAGTATCCTGTCAGTGGTAAGACTTGAACTGGCATCCTTCTGATTATTCATCAAGTACCTTAACCACAGAGTTACCACTGCATTCGGCTGATTGCTACTGTTCTGAAAGGTAAAGGCTTCTCTTTTTTAAGTAAGAAGCGGTCTTGATGGCTAAGTGATAAAGTAATCGGACAACTAATTCACTTTGTTTAATCAAATCTTGTCAGTCTTACCCTAGAAAATCCTATTTTGGCTTTTGGACAATGGGGGGAAAAGACACATTGAGTAGGACAGTGAAACACTGTATCTGCTTACATACAAACAAACACACATCAGTTACATATTCCAAGAGCCTGTTGCCAAGAGCCATAACAAGAGTCTCTAGTCTCCCACTGGACCCCTTGCTTTTCTGCTTGATGTCTGTGTTCAATTCATCAAAATGTTGCCTTAATATGGCTGGAGAGGGAACTGGTCTAAAACATTACAATAGGTAAAAAACAAATATCACAAAGTAAAATGTTTTATTTGCCAACATTAAAATAATGTCATTTTTTGTTCAAATACTAAAGCTCTGCAGAAACTGAAAATCAAGGCTGCTATTAATATCATGCACACATACAATCTAAAGTTTAAATGATGTAGCAGTTTTGTCCAAGTGCCATTGTAAACTGCCTTAGTTCACATTTCTCTCTATGACAAATGACTGCAGCATGCAGGTGCACTAAGCCTAGTGGGTTAGTTTGGCCTCCTGTTTCTCGTATGACATTGGAATGTGAGGTTGGCTGACCAACCCTCTCCAACAGGTCACATCAATTCAAACTTTCACTTTCATTAAACATCTGCCATCATTAGGTGTTGCACTGGCCCACATGAAAGCCATCCATGGGAGTAGGTGCCATGCACAAAGTCATGCACACATTCAGTCTAATGATGTAGCAATTTTGTACAAGTGCCATTGTAAACTGCCTTAGTTCACATTTCTCTCTATGACAAATGACTGCAGCATGCAATGCCTGAACATCCCTCTCCTTTTTCTGTATGCTATGTGATGCAATGACTGCTGATTTTTATGAAAACATATTTCCATCACACTGTCTCTGTAAGATACCTGAAAATACATAACAGATATGTGCATATGGGTATGCAACTCAACTACAGTGCTGACTCATCTGCCTTCCACAGTCCACAGATGCAGCAGAGCTCCCGAGAACGGTGATAGATGAGGGCCAGGGTTACAGACAGCCCCGCAGGCCCAACAGGGACTCATCACTGGGATCAAATTCAGCTCACTCTCCTTCCTGTGCACACCTCCAGTGGTCAGCCAAGTTTTGCTCAACACAAGGCACACACAGCACCGAAGCTTCGTATGATTAAATGTTTGACTGTGAAGGTCAACACCTTCTCAATCAGCCCACAATGTAGCATTAACAAAACTACACATCTAAGGGAAGAGAGAAAAAGAAAAAAGACAAAGATCATATTGTAGTATTACCGTCTGAAAATGATGCACAGACAGGTGCATCTCCATAAATGAGAATATCATCGAAAGTTAATATATGTCAGTAATTCAATTGAAAAAGTGAAACTCTTATATAGATTAATTACACACAGAGTGATCTATTTCAAGTGTTTATTTCTTTTAATGTTGATGATTATGGCACACAGCCAATGAAAACCCAAAAGTCGGTATCTCAGAAAATTAGAATATTATATTGGACCAATTAAAAAAATATTTTTAATACATAAATGTTGGCCTTCTGAAAAGTATGTACAATATATGAACTCAATACTTGGTTGGGGCTCCTTTTGCATGAATTACTGCATCTATGCGGCGTGGCAAGGAGGCGATCAGCCTGTGGCACTATTGATGTGGCAGGTGTAATGGAAGCCCAGGTTGCTTTGATAGTGGCCTTCAGCTCATCTGCATTATTGGGTCTGGTGTCTCATCTTCCTCTTGACAATACCCCATAGATTCTCTATGGTGTGTAGGTCAGGTGAGTTTGCTGGCCAATCCAACACAGTGATTAAACCAGGTATTGGTACTTTTGCCAGTGTGGGCAGGTGTCAAGTTCTGCTGGAAAATGAAATCTCTGTAAAGCTTGTCAGCAGAGGGAAGCATGAAGTGCTCTAAAATGTCCTGGTAGACGGCTGCGCTGACTTTGGACTTGATATAACACAATGGACCAACACCAGCAGATCACATGGCTCCCCAAACCATCACCGATTGTGGAAACTTCACACTAGACTTCAAGCAGCTTGGATTGTGTGCCTCTCCACTCTTCCTCCAGACTCTGGGACCTTGATTTCCAAATTAAATGCAAAATTTACTTTCATCTCAAAACAGGACTTTGGACCACTGAGCTACAGTCCAGTTATTTTTCCCCTTGGCCCACTTCTGACATTGTCTCTGGGTCATGAGTGGCTTGACACAAGGGATGTGAAAGTTGTAGGTCACGTACTGGATACATCTGTGTGTAGTGGCTCTTGAAGCACTGACACCAGCAGCAGTCCACTCCTTGTGAATCTCCCCCAAATTCTTGAATCACCTTTTCTTGACAATCCTTTAAAGGCTGCAGTTATCCCTGTTGCTTGTGCACTTTTTTCTACCACACTTTTTCCTTCCACTCAACTTTCCATTTATATGCTTGGATACAGCACTCTGTGAACAGCCAGCTTCTTTAGCAATGACCTTTTGTGGCTTACCCTCCTTGTGGAGGGTTTCAATGACTGCCTTCTGGACAACTCTCAATCAGCAGTCTTCCCCATGATTGTGTAGCCTACTGAACCAGAGGGACCATTTAAAGTCTTAGGAAACCTTTGCAGGTGTTTTGTGCTGATTAGCTGATTAGAGTGTGACACCATGAGTCTACAATATTGAACTTTTCCACAATAATCTAATTTTCTGAGATACTGACCTTTGGGTTTTCATTGGCTATAGGCCATAATCATCAACATTAAAAGAAATGAACGCTTGAATTAGATCGCTCTGTATGTAATGAATCTATATAATATATGAGTTTCACTTTTTGAATTGAATTACTGGCATAAATTAACTTTTCAATGATATTCTCATTTATTTAGATGCCCCTCTATAAAATTAAAAGCAGTTTGTGAGAATTTCAAGTCACTTCTACTCATGTCAAACACATTTGTGTTTGTTCTTTCCAGCAGGATGGATGTCATATTCTCTGTTGGAGGTTGTTCACCTGTAACTCCTCTGTAAATCCAGAAAGAATGAGACTTAAGAACAATGCAACTTCTTTTGTGCCAATCACCTAGGTGTAGGCTCCACTAGATTTTGCTGTTTCTTTATATCTATGAAATATTTGTTAGATAGTTCTACATATACACATTAATTGGGGAAAACAGTACAGACTTTGGTAAATGTAGCTTTAAAATTGTGTTGTAGATTACAGCAGACATAAATAAAGTATTCACATGTATGCAAACCATTCATGAAAATATTCAATCATGTTCCTGCATTGACCAATGGAGAACATGATCTGACACTAGAAAAAACAGTAGTCATCCATCCGCAAATCAATTCTTTATAAAAAATTGGATAAAGCATGCATTTCTGTTGGACTTCACTTACATTTCCAAGAAGTCATTGCTATGGAAATGCATTTGTGTTTAAGTATGAGCACTTGATCAAAGTGCTGAAAGAAGAGCCTTTCTAAAGAATACTACATAAGGCCCAAGACAGCCACATTTTTAATTACATTTTATTTTGGCAGAGTTGGATTGTGATTCACAGTCCACACACACTATGGTGGCTGGGAAGACACATCGCGCTGCAAATACATAAAGCACATTCATCAAAATGACAAAACATGGGCCACATTTCGGAAACGCGGTGAAATTCAGAAAATGCATGCAACTTCAGAAACACTGCAAATTCATTTACAACACAACAGAAGTGCTGTTTTCAGAGGACACGAAGTGGGGGTGGTCTTCAATGAGACCAGCGGGAAGCAGCAACAACTAAGTGAAAAGTATGTTTTTCGGTTACCACAGTTTTACCAATTCAGGCTCTGTTTAAATACTTGGCTAGCTAGCTAAAATAGCTAGCTACTATTTTACAATCCCATTCAACCTAATGAGATGCTGCATAATACAACTCTGGTTTCTGGCTAAATACCTACAATTAGAGTGTTTTGTATGCATGTATCTATAAGCATCACACTTCAGATAAGATAAGAACAAGATGGTTGACCAGAATGACCAATGGCCAAACTAGTTGCCCAGTATAATCAGATTGAGATTTGACCAGTATGACCCTGCTGCTCGATCATACTGATTGAATAGCTTGGTCAAGATGTTTAGGCCGCTGGGTCCGCTGTCTAGTTGGAAATTGTAGTGTATCAGCTAAACCATCAAACTTGAACCAAACATAGCCTTTTCTGGTCTACCAGTTTATTCAGTTGGTTTCACAGCATAAGGTACATCTGTTGCCTGGAAGTCCAGCTTTTCAAATATCTTGACCATATTAGATCATCTGACACCAGCAAATTAGTTGGATTTTGTAGCTAGGGCTGTAGCATGCCTGTTACTGAGGTCACAGTTTACCATAGATATACACATAACTATTCTAACAGTGCAAAAAAATAATAATAGAAAAGTAATAACAATTTAGGTATTTAAAGAAAACAATAGAATTCATGAAATAGAATGTCCCTACAATTTGCACATCCTAAAGACATCGCCTATTCTAAACTGTAAATATTACAATGTCAATGTTCATTCCAGAATGTTTGGTCAGTGTACTCTTGTATTAAATGTTGCATACACTTACAGAGCATTATATTTCCATTTTCTTCTGTTTTCAGATCACAATGTTTTGTCGTTTCTGTTGCTTCAGATTGGAACAAACACCAGTTTTGCAGCTCTTGTGGATGTAATGTACAGTTTTTAGAAGAGGCCAAATCTGCACTGTCTATATCTACAGATGGAGACTGTGGACCATCTCATGGCACCTGTATAGGTTTAATAAGTTAATACATGTGCCATTGTCAAAGGTACTGTTTTGTGCAGCATGAATAAGTGAGCTAGTAACAAACCTCTCACAGGTCATTTTCGGTGCAGGCTGTATGTATATATTATACATTTCAGTGTATTATACATGTATATATTATACATTTCAGTGTATAAACCATTGATGTAATTAAACCAAAAATTATCTGTATACTACTTGCTCAAAGACTAAAGCTAACAGTATGTGTTTGGAAAATAGGTGGTGTTGAGGTAACTAAAAAAGGCTTAACTAAATTTTTATTTTACTAAATCTAGGCCCATATTCTTAAAGCTTCTCAAAGTATGAGTGCTAACCTAAGATCATATTTTTGTCTTATTTACAACACTGACATAAACAAATCCTAGATCAGCTTTGAGAAGCTTGATGAATATGTACCCCGATTAAATCATCTCCATATAATATTTAAATGCTTATTGTAAAATTATTAATGAAAATATAACTTAAGATCAGTTATTTTTAAGGTGAATTTTAGAAAATTCTTAGTGTATGAACATTATCTTCATGAATTAGATATCCAATGCTACATCTGTTAGTGAGCTACAATTGTGCACAGATAAACTCAAGCCTGCTCCAGACCACAGGATGTTTCCACTTCATGAAGATACTGGCATACAAGGAGAACATCATCCATGATTATATTAAATGATATTTCATCTATTGCAACCATTTCTCCATTCAGAGGTATTTTTATGTGTTGTGTTCTGTGTTCATATATTGTGTGATGTATAGGTATACTTTGCACTTTGTTGTGCTTAGCTGAGAATTTCCTTGTGTTGTGTACAGCATCAGCATAACAACCATACTGGAATTATTAGTTTTCATTTTCTCTATTTTCAGTAGATGCCAAGGAAAAGCCTTTGCACATATAATAGAGGTGTTTTTGCAAGAAATCAAACAAAGATCATGTAACTTTTGCTATGCTTCTCACTATGTTACAGTATCTATAAATATATAAATGTAAAAAAATATATGTTTTTTATTTATTAATATTATATATATATATATATTTTAATTTATTTGTTTATTTTTTTGTCTTCTAAGATTTTTTCAGTTCCTTTTTGTATTTACTATTTCAGCAGGTGCTCATGCATTGGTTTAACAGTGTCTAGAATGTTGGCTAAATGTTATTTTTTATGTGTTTATAAGTTATTGTATGCTATTTTGTTTCTATATTTTAGAACAGCATCCATTACTCTTCAAGCCTTTTATGTACTATACTGAAACCAAGCTGACTGCAGATGCTATAGAAAACATGTGAAGCTTGGAGATTGGAGAAACTACCTCCTATATGTACAGGGTATTAAATGTTGGACTATTACGATATGAACAGGTTCTTAAGAAGTGGATGTGGATCCTTAATTTTAGACTTTTTGAGGGATTGTGGCAGTTTTTTTGTTCCTACCTTGGAGTGAATGCGTAACATGTTGTGTCAGATGGAAATAAATCAAATGTGGGTTGTTAACTACCAGAGAACACCCTGCAAGACACCTGCCCTCAATGTGTGATTTGAGGGTTGATATTAGTTATAAGATTTGAACTGTGTACTTCAGTATTACCCACATCCTTTGTTTTTTTTTCAGCAGCCTTTGCCCATTTACTTTTAGAAAACAAGATGGGCCTCTCCTTTCTGGATGTGCTGATGTTCTGAATATCAGCACATCCTGAAAAGTTAAAGGAGGTTCCTGCAGCAATAAGTACCTGGGCAAGTACCTGTGAAAACACAATCAAAACCCCAATCTCACAAAGTGATGAAGACTTTCAAGAAGCTTTGTAATCCAGAATTCTTCTGGGTTTGGCTTTCCGTAAAGGAAAAAAATCTAAGGAAAACCAAGATTCACTTTAAAGTTACCTCTTACTAAGAAGGATTGATCAAATGGTTTATATTTTGTTGTTCTAAATAGCTATAAGTGGGTATAGACATACATTTGTTTTGGCTGTGTTCAACATAAGGATACAAGTACCTTTTTCATTTTTCAGTTTTATATACGTGTCATTTTTTTATGTTTAATTCTTTTTTGGCATTGAGTGAAAGCACTTGTAGACATATATATATATATATATATATATATATATATATATATATATATATATATATATATATATATATATGTATGTGTGCAGTAAGTATATAAAACTGAACCTATATAAAATCTATTTTAATTTCATCTATATTTTAAGGAATTGCATAAAAGCACTTGTAGAGGTATTGATTTATGTTGGAGAAAACTGCTAAAGTTTACCAGCAAATTTTTTCAAGTTATACTAAAGACGTTTTTAAAATCTGAAACCTTGTTATTTTACCTTAAAGTCCAGACAGACTGTTCAGTGTGATGTAACCATCTCCTGCCTTTGCAAGTCCTCAAAATGATGCAGAATTTCATCATCATCTCCACAAGGAGCACACAAGGGAGTTCTGAGCCTCAGGAAATCCTTTAGGTTCAGGTTTGATGGTTTAGCTGATACACTACAATGACCAACTAGACAGCAGGTCCAGCAGCATAAACAATTTGACCAAGATATTTTACCTGTATAATCCAGCAGCATGAGCATACTGGTCAAAACTCAATCTGATTGGGCCACCAGTTTGGTTATTGGTCATGCTGGTCAATTATCTTGTTCTTATCTTATCTGAAGTGTGATGCTTATAGCTACATGTATACAAAACACTCTAATTGTATGTATTAAGCCAGAAACCAGAGTTGTATTATGCAGCATCTCATTGGGTTAAATGAGATTGTAAAATAGTAGCTATCAAGGCAGGTATTTAGACCGAACCTGAATTAGTAAAACCGTGGTAACTGAAACATTTATTTTACAATTGGTTGTTGCTGCTGCCCTAGTTCTTAAGTGTGATATTTATAGTGCATACAAAATGTGATTTGACATAAATAATTTAATTGTAGGTATTTGGCTAGAAACTAGAGTTGTATTATACAGTTTGTTATTAGGTTGAATGGAATTGTAAAATAGTAGCTAGGGTGACCTCTGTGTTCTATCCCACTCAACTTAACTTTTGCTGGGCAGGGGTGCATCAGCAGGGAGTAACAATTACTTTTAGCACGTCTAGCTTGAGTCCTATTGATTTTTCCTCCACAATTTGGCATAGTCGGCAGGATTGCACAGCTCCGTACCCTGCAACTGAGAGGGAGACATCCCTGAGGAAAAAAGATAAATATCCTCATCTCCAAAACCCCATATTTGAAGGGAAAAAGGAGTTCCAGAGGCGGGATCTGGACTTCTGCAATCAACCATAGAGTGAACCGAGGGTAAGGCAGATACGGTGGCTGTTGTAGGGAGGTCTGGGACCTCGAGGGTCTGGGACCTGGCGCAGTGTGATGACACTGGGGCAAAAAGTGTAGACTCCAAAAAGTGGACTGTAAGGAAACAGTGGCACTGGAGTCCCCTCCCATTGATGGACACAAGTGGTAAAGAGTTAACTCCGACGAGCCGCGGATCAGGGCCACTTGGGAAAGTTTGTTTTAGTATGGAGGATGACAGTGTCAGTGTTGTGCGGATGACCGAAGCCAACTGACGTAGAGTAAGTAGTAAATAACTTTCTAATATTGGTATGAAATTGATTGTTTGATGCCTCTGATTGTGTAGAAAAAAAGAAAAAGAGTAATATTATTATTAATCTGTAACACCAATAACACATTTTATTGATGTTTTGATTTTGATTTTATTATTGATGCAGTGATGGGTAACAATAAAAGTAAGACACCAAAAGCTGAAACAGCTGCACCATCAGGGTGTCAGCCTTGAAAATGGAAGTCACAGTTATGTACAGACATGAGAATAAATATGGACCAGACGTAACGGCTCAAATAGCATTATGGAGTAAATGTGGGTTTCCATTGGGAGGTTGTATGGGGATAAATAAACTAAGACGTATACAGTATAATTTGAGGGAGGCAGAAAAGAAAAGACTAATTACAGTCAATTAGGGAGCATGGGAGAATTGGATGGGGGAGGCAGAAGAGAGAGAAAGGAAAAAGAGGGAGGGGGATGTTAACCCCATGTTTCAGATGCTTCAGTCCGTGCAGGTTTCCAAGGTTGAAAACTCCTGCCCACCTATGCCTCGCGCTCCACCGGTAGCAGCGACCCCTGCAGTGCCCGCCCCACCAGCTCAACCGCCAGCCGAAGAGGAATGAGGGGCTGTGACAGGAGCTGCAGCACCGGGAATGAGCCAAGAGCCAAGGCAACTCAGGCCGAGGCCAAAGCAAGACACTCTGGCGATGGTGACGCAAGACTATTCCAAAGTCTCTCCCCCAGCCTACCCAGGATGACCCAGACCTTATGACGATCCCATTGCAGCCGTGCTTCATGAACGGTCTGCAAGACGAAATCAGAAAAGAGGTATGCAAGCTATGTGTCGGGTGGAAAATGGCCCACATGAGCACTATCGAGTAGTATGCCATCCACTCTGAAAAACAGCTGAGAACTGTATCAGAGAAAAAACAAACAAGGAAAGAGAATGAGGCACAATGTATCAAACTGTCACAGGACAAAGAGGCAGAGGCCGTGGTCGAGGACAAGGCCGTGGAAGAGGAAGAAGAAGAGGGGGCTATGAGCAGGACAACATTGAAACAGATGACTGATGCTACACATGTGGAAAGAAAGGGCACTTCGCAAGAGACTGTAAAACATGGAAGGAGATGGGCTGTAATGAGGAAGCAGACTAAGGGGCAGAGTTGGGGATGGGTCAACCGCAGCTACAGATAAGAGCGCACACACACACACATCATGCACACAGCACCCTCCCAGTACACACACACCACATTCTCTCTCCCTCATATCTGAAGTATACCGCACCTCCTTAGTCGTGTTTGCCACAACTATCCCTAACAGTGCAGGGTATACGTATGTCATTCCTGGTGGATGCAGGCACTGCTAAATCTGTAATTCAGGCTAGGGAATTAGACATTCCGTTATCTGGGAAAACATTGACTACAGTAGGGGCCACTAGACACACTGCCCTAGAACATTACTCACACCATCTCCCTTGCCAAACTGAAGGGGGTTGAAATTTCACCCATGCATTCTTTATGTCCACAATGTGTCCAGTAAATCTGATAGGATGAGTTTTCATGCACAAGCTATGCATCATAATCAAGTCCAAACCAAAGGGCCTAAAGGTAATCGAGCCAACAGCGCAACAGATGTACTCTGACAAAATTGAACCACTGTACTCATACTAGTGGCTGATTGCGCAGGAACCCACCAGAACTGACTATGTCAGATATCCTCAAACAAAGTGAACAAAAAGGTGTAGAAGTAATGAAACTAGAAAATCTGCACTGTACCGCATCTGTGTCCAGAGGCCTGATCATGAATATGAAAAGGAGTGGTTTGGCAAGGAGCTCCCAGCAGAGGCAATTTGTCTTGATTATGTGTATTGGGGAAAGGGGAAGTGTGCAGCCTCAGTGATACTAACTGAAGGGCCACCTACTCACCAAAAGGAGTGTTTTGCCATGGTACTTTCACATCCTCATGTGTCAATCACAAAACCAAGAGGCCTCAAATAGGAAAATTTGGGGCCTTGGGTAAGAGCAGAACAGGAAGGTACATGGGAAATTAATGAGCAGGGAGAGGAGGTAAATAGCTGCATGGGAACAAGAAGACAAAAGGTGCAATTTACCCTCAAGGTTAAAAGACATGTAGAGGTGGTAGAAAAACACAAGGGAAAGCAGGAACAGGCTTCCATTCCTCTTCCTGAATCCCCCCTCCTAAGAAAGGTTCCTAATGTGTTGTGGGCATGAGGGAAGAATGATGTAGGGTTGATTAAAGGGGTAACACCAGTAAAAATCACAACTAAGTCAGATTACAGGCCCAAGCAATGTCAGTATGCCCTGAAACCAGAAGCCATAGAAGGCATTAAACCAGTGTTCAAAGACCTCCTGGATGCAGGAGTGATAGTGCCATGCCCAGATTCACCTGTATGAACACGAATTTTCCCTGTTAAAAAACTAGGTCGTAATGAATTGAGGTTTGTACAGGACCTCTAAGCAGTCAATACAGCAATTAGACAAAGAGCAACAAACGTCCCAAACCCGCACAAATCCTCTCATCTATACCAGACGATAGTAAATGGTTCACCATCGTGGACCTAGCTAACGCATTTTTCAGTATTCCAGTGCATAGGGATAGCCAGTATTAGTTTGCCTTTCAGTTCGAGGGAAAAACTTATACGTTCACACGCTTGTGTCAGGGGTATTTTGGAAAAAATACTGCTTTGTTATTTGCGTGTATTGTGTTTTCTAAATGGGTGCAAGTGTTTCCTACAAGGAAGCAGGACGTTGAGGTGGTGGCAAAAGCTTTGTTGACCGAAATTATTCCCAGGTGGGGAATTCCCAACAGAATCTCCAGCGACAATGGTACCCCATTCATGATTCAGGCATTATACATGCTAAGCAAATACTATAGCATAGACATGTGCCAGCATTGTGCCTACCACCCTGCTAGTGGTGGAGCAGTGGAAAGGGAAAATGGCACACTCAAATCCAAATTGGCAAAAACATGTAAGGAGACGAGCCTGGCATGGAGTAAGACGCTCCCACTGGTGCTCATGAGCATGAGGATGGTGCCAAAAACAAAACATGGTCTTAGCCCATATGAGATTCTGTTAAGATGCCCACCAAATGCAGGATTTGGAGGAATGGGAGCAATTAACCAGCTGGAAGGAGCCATATCTGATGTCATGCTTTCTTGTTGTGCTAGACTGCAGGAATCTCTTTTTCAGGTCTGGTTCCAGGTACTGCAGAAGCAGACAGACCACTCCATGACCTGAAATCTAGAGACTGGATGGTGATTAAGGACCTTAGAAGAAGCCGGTGGAACAAACCACGGTGGCTGGGACCAGCGCAGGATCTCCTGACTACTCACACTGTTGTTAAAGTCCAAGGAAGGAAAACTTGGATGCACGTATCGCATTGTAAAATAGCTCCTGATCCTGAAGGGTGATAAAGTAACCAATCTAAGGGGGGAGCAGGGAGGAAAACGCCATGTGCTGCCCTCTCGTCCTGAGCGTCAGTAACCTCAAACTGTCGGGAAATTCGGTGCAAGGCAACCAGGGCACAGTGGAGACCGGGGGTGGGGGATAGTGAGTAGTGACCTCAGGATTTTCAGTCAAAGAAAAGATTGAATTGGAAAATGTTATTCCAGAAATAAATGATCTACCAAAGAGCTAACATGCTGTTAAGAGTTGTGTTCAAATGTACTCTCAGCAGGAGACCATCCCTTACAGAGTCTTGAACTTGATCAAATTAAGAAAATGAAATATGATAACTGATATTTATGAGATATATACGAATGTGATTTAAATGCACTGAAGTTGGAAGGCAATACATGATATTTTTAAAAATGAGAACTCATGGCAGCCACCAATAGTTGAATGGGAGATCTCTTGAACCAAAATCAAATACTCTACCACTTTGATATACCATCAACCTACTTCAAAGCTGAGGAAACTCAGGTTATCAAAAAAGCAATCTCTGGGTACTCGAAAGAAATATATTTTCACAGAATGCACACTAGACCTATTAGTCTGAAAAAAAGAAGAAAATGTCACAAGATATCTACAACGGAAGGTATTCAAATTTTTCCAAGTTGAGACTATCAGTGAGTAAAAGTTGCATAGTGCATATGAAAATATCAAATAGGCACAGGTTGTCTCAATCTTGCTGCAAGAGAGCATCAAGAAGTGACATAAGAATCTGCAGATCTGCAGACAGCATTCACGAACAATGAGCTATACTTCTATAAAAGAGCAGTGTTCAGGATTGATTTTATCAACACACCAGGGCGTATTCAGTGGTGACATTTGTATAAATGTATTAAAATAGCAGAAGATATCTATATCTGACTTCTAAGTTATTGCATTTTTTCGTTAGGCTGCACTGTAATTGCAAAATCGTTTCAAGCGCATGTTCCAATGTTAAGCAGAAAATAGGATTCTGAAGATTTTGATGAAATAGCAACCAATTATGCAGTAGTGACCTCTGGATTTCCAATCAAAGTAAAGATTGCATTGGAACATCTTATTCCTGAATCAAATGATCTTTCACTGATCTCATGTCCTGTTAAGGGCTGTTTTTGTTTATACTCCCATGAGCACATCATCCCTTACAGAGTCCTGACCTTGATCAAATTTAAAAAATGGAATATGCTTACTGACACTGAAGTTACTGGAATTTTTTTAAATGTTATATAAATGCACTAAAGTTGCATGGCAATACATGATATTTTTAGAAATAAGAAATCATTGCAGCCACAAGGGGGCACCCAGAGTTGAACTGGGGACCTCTTGATCTGCAGTCAAATGCTCTACCACTGAGCTATACCCCCATTGAAAGGCATCTCTGAGGTCACTCAATTGACCGCAAAAGCAGTACTTGGGTGCCCAAGTGCATGTTCCAATGTCAAGCAGCCAAAGGGATTGTCAAGATTGCATTGAGATAGCATGCAATTATGCAGTAGTAACCTCAGAATCATCAGTCAAAGAAAAGATTGAATTTGAACATTTTATTCCAGAATCAAATTGTCTGCCACTGAGCTAACATGCTGTAAAGAGTTGTATTCACATTCACTGTCATGTGGACATCATCCCCTACTGAGTCTTGAACTTGATCAAATTAAGAAAGGGAAATATGATTACTGACTGAAGTTACTGGTCTTTTTGGGAATGTGATGTAAATGCATTAAAGTTGCGTGTTGGATGGCAGTACAATATATTTTTAAAAAGCCCTCACCTCAGACACTACGAAGCACCCAAAGTTAAACTGGAGACCTCTTGAACCAAAATCAAATACTCTACCACTAAGAAATTCCATGAACATACTTCAAAGCTGAGGAAGCTCAGGATACCAAGAAAGCAATCGCTGGGTACCCCAAAGAAATATATTTTCACAGAATGCACATTACATCGTTTAATCTGAAAAAGAGAAGAAAATGTGACAAGATATCTGCAATGGCAGGTATTCACATTTTTCCGAGTTGATACTATCAGTGAGTAAAAGTTGCATAGTGCATACCGAAATGTCAAGGAGGACCAGGCTATCTCACTCTTGCTACAACTGAGCACCCAGAATTGACCTGCTCATCTGCAGACAGCATTTATGACCACTGGGCTATAATTCTTTTAAGACCTGTGTTCAGGATTGATTTTATCAACACACCAGGCCTTATTCAGTGGTGACAATTGTGTAAACGTATTAAAATAGCAGAAGATATCTATATTTGACTTCTAAGTTATTGTATGTTTTCCTTAGGGTGCACTGTAATTGCAAAAGTTTTGTCAAGCAAATTTTCCAAAGTCAAGCAACCAATAGCATTCTGAAGATTTTGATGAAATAGCAACCAATTATGCAGTAGTGACCTCTGGATTTCCAATCAAAGTAAAGATTGCATTGGAACATCTTATTCCTGACTCAAATGATCTTTCACTGATCTCACGTCCTGTTAAGGGCTTTGTACGTTTATACTCCCATGAGCACATCATCCCTTACAGAGTCCTGAACTTGATCAAATTTAAAAAATGGAATATGCTTACTGACACTGAAGTTACTGGAATTTTTTTGAATGTTATATAAATGCACTAAAGTTGCATGGCAATACATGATATTTTTAGAAATAAGAAATCATTGGAGCCACAAGGGGACACCCAGAGTTGAACTGGGGACCTCTTGATCTGCAGTCAAATGCTCTACCACTGAGCTATACCCCCATTGAAAGCCATTTCTGAGGTCACTCAATTGACCGTAAAAGCAGTACTTGGGTGCCCAAGTGCATGTTCCAATGTCAAGCAGCCAAAGGGATTGTCAAGATTGCATTGAGATAGCATCCAATTATGCAGTAGTAACCTCAGGATCATCAGTCAAAGAAAAGATTGTATTTGAACATTTCATTCCAGAATCAAATTATCTGCCACTGAGCTAACATGCTGTAATGAGTTGTATTCACATTCACTGTCATGTGGACATCATCCCCTACTGAGTCTTGATCTTGATCAAATTAAGAAAGGGAAATATGATTACTGACTCTGAAGTTATTGGTCTTTTTGGGAATGTGATGTAAATGCATTAAAGTTACGTGTTGGATGGCAGTAGAATATTTTTTTAAAAAGTACTTCACCTCAGACACTAGGGAGCACCAATTGTTAAACTGGAGACGTCTTGAACCAAAATCAAATACTCTACCACTAAGAAATTCCATGAACATACTTCAAAGCTGAGGAAGCTCAGGATAACCAAGAAAGCAATCGCTGGGTACCCCAAAGAAATATATTTTCACAGAATGCACATTACATCTTTTAATCTGAAAAAGAGAAGAAAATGTGACAAGATATCTGCAATGGCAGGTATTCACATTTTTCCGAGTTGATACTATCAGTGAGTAAAAGTTGCATAGTGCATACCGAAATGTCAAGGAGGACCAGGCAATCTCACTTTTGCTACAACTGAGCACCCAGAATTGACCTGCTCATCTGCAGACAGCATTTATGACCACTGGGCTATAATTCTTTTAAGAGCTGTGTTCAGGATTGATTTTTTCAACACACCAGGGCTTATTCAGTGGTGACAATTGTGTAAACGTATTAAAATAGCAGAAGATATCTATATTTGACATCTAAGTTATTGCATGTTTTCCTTAGGGTGCACTGTAATTGCAAACGTTTTCTCTAGCAAATTTTCCAAAGTCGAGCAGCCAATAGCATTCTGAAGATTTTGATGAAATAGCAACCAATTATGCAGTAGTGACCTCTGGATTTCCAATCAAAGCAAAGATTGCTTGGGAACATCTTATTCCTGAATCAAATGATCTTTCACTGATCTCACGTCCTGTTAAGGGCTTTGTACGTTTATACTCCCATGAGCACATCATCCCTTACAGAGTCCTGAACTTGATCAAATTTTAAAAAATGCAATACGCTTACTGACACTGAAGTTACTGGAATTTTTTTGAATGTTATATAAATGCACTAAAGTTGCATGGCAATACATGATATTTTTAGAAATAAGAAATCATTGGAGCCACAAGGGGGCACCCAGAGTTGAACTGGGGACCTCTTGATCTGCAGTCAAATGCTCTACCACTGAGCTATACCCCCATTGAAAGGCATTTCTGAGGTCACTCAATTGACCGCAAAAGCAGTACATGGGTGCCCAAGTGCATGTTCCAATGTCAAGCAGCCAAAGGGATTGTCAAGATTGCATTGAGATAGCATCCAATTATGCAGTAGTAACCTCAGGATCATCAGTCAAAGAAAAGATTGTATTTGAACATTTCATTCCAGAATCAAATTATCTGCCACTGAGCTAACATGCTGTAATGAGTTGTATTCACATTCACTGTCATGTGGACATCATCCCCTACTGAGTCTTGATCTTGATCAAATTAAGAAAGGGAAATATGATTACTGACTCTGAAGTTACTGGTCTTTTTGGGAATGTGATGTAAATGCATTAAAGTTACGTGTTGGATGGCAGTAGAATATTTTTTTTAAAAAGCACTTCACCTCAGACACTAGGGAGCACCAATAGTGAAACTGGAGACCTCTTGAAACAAAATCAAATACTCTACCATTAAGAAATTCCATGAACATACTTCAAAGCTGAGGAAGCTCAGGATACCAAGAAAGCAATCGCTGGGTACCCCAAAGAAATATATTTTCACAGAATGCACATTACATCTTTTAATCTGAAAAAGAGAAGAAAATGTGACAAGATATCTGCAATGGCAGGTATTCAAATTTTTCCGAGTTGATACTATCAGTGAGTAAAAGTTGCATAATCCGTACCGAAATGTCAAGGAGGACCAGGCTATCTCACTCTTGCTACAAGTGAGCACCCAGAATTGACCTGCTCATCTGCAGACAGCATTTATGACCACTGGGCTATAATTCTTTTAAGAGCTGTATTCAGGATTGATTTTTTCAACACACCAGGGCTTATTCAGTGGTGACAATTGTGTAAACGTATTAAAATAGCAGAAGATATCTATATTTGACATCTAAGTTATTGCATGTTTTCCTTAGGGTGCACTGTAATTGCAAACGTTTTCTCAAGCAAATTTTCCAAAGTCAAGCAACCAATAGCATTCTGAAGATTTTGATGAAATAGCAACCAATTATGCAGTAGTGACCTCTGGATTTCCAATCAAAGTAAAGATTGCTTGGGAACATCTTATTCCTGAATCAAATGATCTTTCACTGATCTCACGTCCTGTTAAGGGCTTTGTATGTTTATACTCCCATGAGCACATCATCCCTTACAGAGTCCTGAACTTGATCAAATTTAAAAAAATGCAATATGCTTACTGACACTGAAGTTACTGGAATTTTTTTGAATGTGATATAAATGCACTAAAGTTGCATGGCAATACATGATATTTTTAGAAATAAGAAATCATTGCAGCCACAAGGGGGCACCCAGAGTTGAACTGGGGACCTCTTGATCTGCAGTCAAATGCACTACCACTGAGCTATACCACCATTGAAAGCCGTCTCTGAGGTCACTCAATTGACCGCAAAAGCAGTACTTGGGTGCCCAAGTGCATGTTCCAATGTCAAGCAGCCAAAGGGATTGTCAAGATTGCATTGAGATAGCATGCAATTATGCAGTAGTAACCTCAGAATCATCAGTCAAAGAAAAGATTGAATTTGAACATTTTATTCCAGAATCAAATTGTCTGCCACTGAGCTAACATGCTGTAAAGAGTTGTATTCACATTCACTGTCATGTGGACATCATCCCCTACTGAGTCTTGAACTTGATCAAATTAAGAAAGGGAAATATGTTTACTGACTCTGAAGTTACTGGTCTTTTTGGGAATGTGATGTAAATGCATTAAAGTTGCTTGTTGGATGGCAGTAGAATATTTTTTTAAAAAGCACTTCACCTCAGACACTAGGGAGCACCAATAGTTAAACTGGAAACCTCTTGAACCAAAATCAAATACTCTACCACTAAGAAATTCCATGAACATACTTCAAAGCTGAGGAATCTCAGGATACCAAGAAAGCAATCGCTGGGTACCCCAAAGAAATATATTTTCTCAGAATGCACATTACATCTTTTAATCTGAAAAAGAGAAGAAAATGTGACAAGATATCTGCAATGGCAGGTATTCAAATTTTTCCGAGTTGATACTATCAGTGAGTAAAAGTTGCATAGTGCATACCGAAATGTCAAGGAGGACCAGGCTATCTCACTCTTGCTACAAGTGAGCACCCAGAATTGACCTGCTCATCTGCAGACAGCATTTATGATCACTGGGCTGTAATTCTTTTAAGACCTGTGTTCAGGATTGATTTTATCAACACACCAGGCCTTATTCAGTGGTGACAATTGTGTAAACGTATTAAAATAGCAGAAGATATCTATATTTGACTTCTAAGTTATTGTATGTTTTCCTTAGGGTGCACTGTAATTGCAAAAGTTTTGTCAAGCAAATTTTCCAAAGTCAAGCAACCAATAGCATTCTGAAGATTTTGATGAAATAGCAACCAATTATGCAGTAGTGACCTCTGGATTTCCAATCAAAGTAAAGATTGCATTGGAACATCTTATTCCTGACTCAAATGATCTTTCACTGATCTCACGTCCTGTTAAGGGCTTTGTACGTTTATACTCCCATGAGCACATCATCCCTTACAGAGTCCTGAACTTGATCAAATTTAAAAAATGGAATATGCTTACTGACACTGAAGTTACTGGAATTTTTTTGAATGTTATATAAATGCACTAAAGTTGCATGGCAATACATGATATTTTTAGAAATAAAAAATCATTCCAGCCACAAGGGGGCACCCAGAGGTGAACTGGGGACCTATTGATCTGCAGTCAAATGCTCTGCCACTGACCTATACCACCATTGAAAGCCGTCTCTGAGGTCACTCAATTGACCGCAAAAGCAGTACTTGGGTGCCCAAGTGCATGTTCCAATGTCAAGCAGCCAAAGGGATTGTCAAGATTGCATTGAGATAACATCCAATTATGCAGTAGTAACCTCAGAATCATCAGTCAACGAAAAGATTGAATTTGAACATTTTATTCCAGAATCAAATTGTCTGCCACTGAGCTAACATGCTGTAAAGAGTTGTATTCACATTCACTGTCATGTGGACATCATCCCCTACTGAGTCTTGAACTTGATCAAATTAAGAAAGGGAAATATGATTACTGACTCTGAAGTTACTGGTCTTTTTGGGAATGTGATGTAAATGCATTAAAGTTGCTTGTTGGATGGCAGTAGAATATTTTTTTAAAAAGCACTTCACCTCAGACACTAGGGAGCACCAATAGTTAAACTGGAAACCTCTTGAACCAAAATCAAATACTCTACCACTAAGAAATTCCATGAACATACTTCAAAGCTGAGGAAGCTCAGGATACCAAGAAAGCAATCGCTGGGTACCCCAAAGAAATATATTTTCTCAGAATGCACATTACATCTTTTAATCTGAAAAAGAGAAGAAAATGTGACAAGATATCTGCAATGGCAGGTATTCAAATTTTTCCGAGTTGATACTATCAGTGAGTAAAAGTTGCATAGTGCATACCAAAATGTCAAGGAGGACCAGGCTATCTCACTCTTGCTACAAGTGAGCACCCAGAATTGACCTGCTCATCTGCAGACAGCATTTATGATCACTGGGCTGTAATTCTTTTAAGACCTGTGTTCAGGATTGATTTTATCAACACACCAGGCCTTATTCAGTGGTGTCAATTGTGTAAACGTATTAAAATAGCAGAAGATATCTATATTTGACTTCTAAGTTATTGTATGTTTTCCTTAGGGTGCACTGTAATTGCAAAAGTTTTGTCAAGCAAATTTTCCAAAGTCAAGCAACCAATAGCATTCTGAAGATTTTGATGAAATAGCAACCAATTATGCAGTAGTGACCTCTGGATTTCCAATCAAAGTAAAGATTGCATTGGAACATCTTATTCCTGACTCAAATGATCTTTCACTGATCTCACGTCCTGTTAAGGGCTTTGTACGTTTATACTCCCATGAGCACATCATCCCTTACAGAGTCCTGAACTTGATCAAATTTAAAAAATGGAATATGCTTACTGACACTGAAGTTACTGGAATTTTTTTGAATGTTATATAAATGCACTAAAGTTGCATGGCAATACATGATATTTTTAGAAATAAAAAATCATTCCAGCCACAAGGGGGCACCCAGAGGTGAACTGGGGACCTATTGATCTGCAGTCAAATGCTCTGCCACTGACCTATACCACCATTGAAAGCCGTCTCTGAGGTCACTCAATTGACCGAAAATGCAGTTCTTGGGTGCCCAAGTGCATGTTCCAATGTCAAGCAGCCAAAGGGATTGTCAAGATTGCATTGAGATAGCATCCAATTATGCAGTAGTAACCTCAGAATCATCAGTCAAAGAAAAGATTGAATTTGAACATTTTATTCCAGAATCAAATTGTCTGCCACTGAGCTAACATGCTGTAAAGAGTTGTATTCACATTCACTGTCATGTGGACATCATCCCCTACTGAGTCTTGAACTTGATCAAATTAAGAAAGGGAAATATGATTACTGACTCTGAAGTTACTGGTCTTTTTGGGAATGTGATGTAAATGCATTAAAGTTGCTTGTTGAATGGCAGTAGAATATTTTTTTAAAAAGCACTTCACCTCAGACACTAGGGAGCACCAATAGTTAAACTGGAAACCTCTTGAACCAAAATCAAATACACTACCACTAAGAAATTCCATTAACATACTTCAAAGCTGAGGAAGCTCAGGATACCAAGAAAGCAATCGCTGGGTACCCCAAAGAAATATATTTTCACAGAATGCACATTACATCTTTTAATCTGAAAAAGAGAAGAAAATGTGACAAGATATCTGCAATGGCAGGTGTTAAAATTTTTCCGAGTTGATACTATCAGTGAGTAAAAGTTGCATAGTGCATACCAAAATGTCAAGGAGGACCAGGCTATCTCACTCTTGCTACAAGTGAGCACCCAGAATTGACCTGCTCATCTGCAGACAGCATTTATGATCACTGGGCTGTAATTCTTTTAAGACCTGTGTTCAGGATTGATTTTATCAACACACCAGGCCTTATTCAGTGGTGACAATTGTGTAAACGTATTAAAATAGCAGAAGATATCTATATTTGACTTCTAAGTTATTGTATGTTTTCCTTAGGGTGCACTGTAATTGCAAAAGTTTTGTCAAGCAAATTTTCCAAAGTCAAGCAACCAATAGCATTCTGAAGATTTTGATGAAATAGCAACCAATTATGCAGTAGTGACCTCTGGATTTCCAATCAAAGTAAAGATTGCATTGGAACATCTTATTCCTGACTCAAATGATCTTTCACTGATCTCACGTCCTGTTAAGGGCTTTGTACGTTTATACTCCCATGAGCACATCATCCCTTACAGAGTCCTGAACTTGATCAAATTTAAAAAATGGAATATGTGACAAGATATCTGCAATGGCAGGTATTCACATTTTTCCGAGTTGATACTATCAGTGAGTAAAAGTTGCATAGTGCATACCGAAATGTCAAGGAGGACCAGGCTATCTCACTCTTGCTACAACTGAGCACCCAGAATTGACCTGCTCATCTGCAGACAGCATTTATGACCACTGGGCTATAATTCTTTTAAGAGCTGTGTTCAGGATTGATTTTTTCAACACACCAGGGCTTATTTAGTGGTGACAATTGTGTAAACGTATTAAAATAGCAGATGATATCTGTATTTGACATCTAAGTTATTGCATGTTTTCCTTAAGGTGCACTGTAATTGCAAACGTTTTGTCAAGCAAATTTTCCAAAGTCAAGCAACCAATAGCATTCTGAAGATTTTGATGAAATAGCAACCAATTATGTAGTAGTGACCTCTGGATTTCCAATCAAAGCAAAGATTGCATTGGAACATCTTATTCCTGAATCAAATGATCTTTCACTGATCTCACGTCCTGTTAAGGGCTTTTTACGTTTATACTCCCATGAGCACATCATCCCTTACAGAGTCCTGAACTTGATCAAATTTAAAAAATGGAATACGCTTACTGACAGTGAAGTTACTGGAATTTTTTTGAATGTGATATAAATGCACTAAACTTGCATGGCAATACATGATATTTTTAGACATAAGAAACCATTACAGCCACAAGGGGACACCCAGAGTTGAACTGGGGACCTCTTGATCTGCAGTCAAATGCTCTACCATTGAGCTATACCCCCATTGAAAGCCATTTCTGAGGTCACTCAATTGACCGTAAAAGCAGTACTTGGGTGCCCAAGTGCATGTTCCAATGTCAAGCAGCCAAAGGGATTGTCAAGATTGCATTGAGATAGCATCCAATTATGCAGTAGTAACCTCAGGATCATCAGTCAAAGAAAAGATTGTATTTGAACATTTCATTCCAGAATCAAATTATCTGCCACTGAGCTAACATGCTGTAATGAGTTGTATTCACATTCACTGTCATGTGGACATCATCCCCTACTGAGTCTTGATCTTGATCAAATTAAGAAAGGGAAATATGATTACTGACTCTGAAGTTATTGGTCTTTTTGGGAATGTGATGTAAATGCATTAAAGTTACGTGTTGGATGGCAGTAGAATATTTTTTTAAAAAGTACTTCACCTCAGACACTAGGGAGCACCAATTGTTAAACTGGAGACCTCTTGAACCAAAATCAAATACTCTACCACTAAGAAATTCCATGAACATACTTCAAAGCTGAGGAAGCTCAGGATAACCAAGAAAGCAATCGCTGGGTACCCCAAAGAAATATATTTTCACAGAATGCACATTACATCTTTTAATCTGAAAAAGAGAAGAAAATGTGACAAGATATCTGCAATGGCAGGTATTCACATTTTTCCGAGTTGATACTATCAGTGAGTAAAAGTTGCGTAGTGCATACCGAAATGTCAAGGAGGACCAGGCTATCTCACTCTTGCTAGAACTGAGCACCCAGAATTGACCTGCTCATCTGCAGACAGCATTTATGATCACTGGGCTGTAATTCTTTTAAGACCTGTGTTCAGGATTGATTTTATCAACACACCAGGCCTTATTCAGTGGTGACAATTGTGTAAACGTATTAAAATAGCAGAAGATATCTATATTTGACTTCTAACTTATTGTATGTTTTCCTTAGGGTGCACTGTAATTGCAAAAGTTTTGTCAAGCAAATTTTCCAAAGTCAAGCAACCAATAGCATTCTGAAGATTTTGATGAAATAGCAACCAATTATGCAGTAGTGACCTCTGGATTTCCAATCAAAGTAAAGATTGCATTGGAACATCTTATTCCTGACTCAAATGATCTTTCACTGATCTCACGTCCTGTTAAGGGCTTTGTACGTTTATACTCCCATGAGCACATCAACCCTTACAGAGTCCTGAACTTGATCAAATTTAAAAAAATGCAATATGCTTACTGACACTGAAGTTACTGGAATTTTTTTGAATGTTATATAAATGCACTAAAGTTGCATGGCAATACATGATATTTTTAGAAATAAAAAATCATTCCAGCCACAAGGGGGCACCCAGAGGTGAACTGGGGACCTATTGATCTGCAGTCAAATGCTCTGCCACTGACCTATACCACCATTGAAAGCCGTCTCTGAGGTCACTCAATTGACTGCAAAAGCAGTACTTGAGTGCCCAAGTGCATGTTCCAATGTCAAGCAGCCAAAGGGATTGTCAAGATTGCATTGAGATAGCATCCAATTATGCAGTAGTAACCTCAGAATCATCAGTCAAAGAAAAGATTGAATTTGAACATTTTATTCCAGAATCAAATTGTCTGCCACTGAGCTAACATGCTGTAAAGAGTTGTATTCACATTCACTGTCATGTGGACATCATCCCCTACTGAGTATTGAACTTGATCAAATTAAGAAAGGGAAATATGATTACTGACTCTGAAGTTACTGGTCTTTTTGGGAATGTGATGTAAATGCATTAAAGTTGCTTGTTGAATGGCAGTAGAATATTTTTTTAAAAAGCACTTCACCTCAGACACTAGGGAGCACCAATAGTTAAACTGGAAACCTCTTGAACCAAAATCAAATACTCTACCACTAAGAAATTCCATTAACATACTTCAAAGCTGAGGAAGCTCAGGATACCAAGAAAGCAATCGCTGGGTACCCCAAAGAAATATATTTTCACAGAATGCACATTACATCTTTTAATCTGAAAAAGAGAAGAAAATGTGACAAGATATCTGCAATGGCAGGTATTCAAATTTTTCCGAGTTGATACTATCAGTGAGTAAAAGTTGCATAGTGCATACCAAAATGTCAAGGAGGACCAGGCTATCTCACTCTTGCTACAAGTGAGCACCCAGAATTGACCTGCTCATCTGCAGACAGCATTTATGATCACTGGGCTGTAATTCTTTTAAGACCTGTGTTCAGGATTGATTTTATCAACACACCAGGCCTTATTCAGTGGTGACAATTGTGTAAACGTATTAAAATAGCAGAAGATATCTATATTTGACTTCTAACTTATTGTATGTTTTCCTTAGGGTGCACTGTAATTGCAAAAGTTTTGTCAAGCAAATTTTCCAAAGTCAAGCAACCAATAGCATTCTGAAGATTTTGATGAAATAGCAACCAATTATGCAGTAGTGACCTCTGGATTTCCAATCAAAGTAAAGATTGCATTGGAACATGTTATTCCTGACTCAAATGATCTTTCACTGATATCACGTCCTGTTAAGGGCTTTGTACGTTTATACTCCCATGAGCACATCATCCCTTACAGAGTCCTGAACTTGATCAAATTTAAAAAAATGCAATATGCTTACTGACACTGAAGTTACTGGAATTTTTTTGAATGTTATATAAATGCACTAAAGTTGCATGGCAATACATGATATTTTTAGAAATAAGAATTCATTGGAGCCAAAAGGGGACACCCAGAGTTGAACTGGGGACCTCTTGATCTGCAGTCAAATGCTCTACCATTGAGCTATACCCCCATTGAAAGCCATTTCTGAGGTCACTCAATTGACCGTAAAAGCAGTACTTGGGTGCCCAAGTGCATGTTCCAATGTCAAGCAGCCAAAGGGATTGTCAAGATTGCATTGAGATAGCATCCAATTATGCAGTAGTAACCTCAGGATCATCAGTCAAAGAAAAGATTGTATTTGAACATTTCATTCCAGAATCAAATTATCTGCCACTGAGCTAACATGCTGTAATGAGTTGTATTCACATTCACTGTCATGTGGACATCATCCCCTACTGAGTCTTGATCTTGATCAAATTAAGAAAGGGAAATATGATTACTGACTCTGAAGTTATTGGTCTTTTTGGGAATGTGATGTAAATGCATTAAAGTTACGTGTTGGATGGCAGTAGAATATTTTTTTAAAAAGTACTTCACCTCAGACACTAGGGAGCACCAATTGTTAAACTGGAGACCTCTTGAACCAAAATCAAATACTCTACCACTAAGAAATTCCATGAACATACTTCAAAGCTGAGGAAGCTCAGGATAACCAAGAAAGCAATCGCTGGGTACCCCAAAGAAATATATTTTCACAGAATGCACATTACATCTTTTAATCTGAAAAAGAGAAGAAAATGTGACAAGATATCTGCAATGGCAGGTATTCACATTTTTCCGAGTTGATACTATCAGTGAGTAAAAGTTGCATAGTGCATACCGAAATGTCAAGGAGGACCAGGCAATCTCACTCTTGCTACAACTGAGCACCCAGAATTGACCTGCTCATCTGCAGACAGCATTTATGACCACTGGGCTATAATTCTTTTAAGAGCTGTGTTCAGGATTGATTTTTTTCAACACACCAGGGCTTATTCAGTGGTGACAATTGTGTAAACGTATTAAAATAGCAGAAGATATCTATATTTGACATCTAAGTTATTGCATGTTTTCCTTAGGGTGCACTGTAATTGCAAACGTTTTCTCAAGCAAATTTTCCAAAGTCGAGCAGCCAATAGCATTCTGAAGATTTTGATGAAATAGCAACCAATTATGCAGTAGTGACCTCTGGATTTCCAATCAAAGCAAAGATTGCATTTTAACATCTTGTTCCTGAATCAAATGATCTTTCACTGATCTCACGTCCTGTTAAGGGCTTTGTACGTTTATACTCCCATGAGCACATCATCCCTTACAGAGTCCTGAACTTGATCAAATTTAAAAAAATGCAATACGCTTACTGACACTGAAGTTACTGGAATTTTTTTGAATGTTATATAAATGCACTAAAGTTGCATGGCAATACATGATATTTTTAGAAATAAGAAATCATTGGAGCCACAAGGGGGCACCCAGAGATGAACTGGGGACCTCTTGATCTGCAGTCAAATGCTCTACCACTGAGCTATACCCCCATTGAAAGCCATTTCTGAGGTCACTCAATTGACCGCAAAAGCAGTACTTGAGTGCCCAAGTGCATGTTCCAATGTCAAGCAGCCAAAGGGATTGTCAAGATTGCATTGAGATAGCATCCAATTATGCAGTAGTAACCTCAGAATCATCAGTCAAAGAAAAGATTAAATTTGAACATTTTATTCCAGAATCAAATTGTCTGCCACTGAGCTAACATGCTGTAAAGAGTTGTATTCACATTCACTGTCATGTGGACATCATCCCCTACTGAGTATTGAACTTGATCAAATTAAGAAAGGGAAATATGATTACTGACTCTGAAGTTACTGGTCTTTTTGGGAATGTGATGTAAATGCATTAAAGTTGCTTGTTGAATGGCAGTAGAATATTTTTTTAAAAAGCACTTCACCTCAGACACTAGGGAGCACCAATAGTTAAACTGGAAACCTCTTGAACCAAAATCAAATACTCTACCACTAAGAAATTCCATTAACATACTTCAAAGCTGAGGAAGCTCAGGATACCAAGAAAGCAATCGCTGGGTACCCCAAAGAAATATATTTTCACAGAATGCACATTACATCTTTTAATCTGAAAAAGAGAAGAAAATGTGACAAGATATCTGCAATGGCAGGTATTAAAATTTTTCCGAGTTGATACTATCAGTGAGTAAAAGTTGCATAGTGCATACCGAAATGTCAAGGAGGACCAGGCAATCTCACTCTTGCTACAACTGAGCACCCAGAATTGACCTGCTCATCTGCAGACAGCATTTATGACCACTGGGCTATAATTCTTTTAAGAGCTGTGTTCAGGATTGATTTTTTCAACACACCAGGGCTTATTCAGTGGTGACAATTGTGTAAACGTATTAAAATAGCAGAAGATATCTATATTTGACATCTAAGTTATTGCATGTTTTCCTTAGGGTGCACTGTAATTGCAAACGTTTTCTCTAGCAAATTTTCCAAAGTCGAGCAGCCAATAGCATTCTGAAGATTTTGATGAAATAGCAACCAATTATGCAGTAGTGACCTCTGGATTTCCAATCAAAGCAAAGATTGCATTGGAACATCTTATTCCTGAATCAAATGATCTTTCACTGATCTCACGTCCTGTTAAGGGCTTTGTACGTTTATACTCCCATGAGCACATCATCCCTTACAGAGTCCTGAACTTGATCAAATTTTAAAAAATGCAATACGCTTACTGACACTGAAGTTACTGGAATTTTTTTGAATGTTATATAAATGCACTAAAGTTGCATGGCAATACATGATATTTTTAGAAATAAGAAATCATTGGAGCCACAAGGGGGCACCCAGAGTTGAACTGGGGACCTCTTGATCTGCAGTCAAATGCTCTACCACTGAGCTATACCCCCATTGAAAGCCATTTCTGAGGTCACTCAATTGACCGCAAAAGCAGTACTTGGGTGCCCAAGTGCATGTTCCAATGTCAAGCAGCCAAAGGGATTGTCAAGATTGCATTGAGATAGCATCCAATTATGCAGTAGTAACCTCAGGATCATCAGTCAAAGAAAAGATTGTATTTGAACATTTCATTCCAGAATCAAATTATCTGCCACTGAGCTAACATGCTGTAATGAGTTGTATTCACATTCACTGTCATGTGGACATCATCCCCTACTGAGTCTTGATCTTGATCAAATTAAGAAAGGGAAATATGATTACTGACTCTGAAGTTACTGGTCTTTTTGGGAATGTGATGTAAATGCATTAAAGTTACGTGTTGGATGGCAGTAGAATATTTTTTTTAAAAAGCACTTCACCTCAGACACTAGGGAGCACCAATAGTGAAACTGGAGACCTCTTGAAACAAAATCAAATACTCTACCATTAAGAAATTCCATGAACATACTTCAAAGCTGAGGAAGCTCAGGATACCAAGAAAGCAATCGCTGGGTACCCCAAAGAAATATATTTTCACAGAATGCACATTACATCTTTTAATCTGAAAAAGAGAAGAAAATGTGACAAGATATCTGCAATGGCAGGTATTCAAATTTTTCCGAGTTGATACTATCAGTGAGTAAAAGTTGCATAGTCCGTACCGAAATGTCAAGGAGGACCAGGCTATCTCAGTCTTGCTACAAGTGAGCACCCAGAATTGACCTGCTCATCTGCAGACAGCATTTATGATCACTGGGCTGTAATTCTTTTAAGACCTGTGTTCAGGATTGATTTTATCAACACACCAGGCCTTATTCAGTGGTGACAATTGTGTAAACGTATTAAAATAGCAGAAGATATCTATATTTGACTTCTAACTTATTGTATGTTTTCCTTAGGGTGCACTGTAATTGCAAAAGTTTTGTCAAGCAAATTTTCCAAAGTCAAGCAACCAATAGCATTCTGAAGATTTTGATGAAATAGCAACCAATTATGCAGTAGTGACCTCTGGATTTCCAATCAAAGTAAAGATTGCATTGGAACATCTTATTCCTGACTCAAATGATCTTTCACTGATATCACGTCCTGTTAAGGGCTTTGTACGTTTATACTCCCATGAGCACATCATCCCTTACAGAGTCCTGAACTTGATCAAATTTAAAAAAATGCAATATGCTTACTGACACTGAAGTTACTGGAATTTTTTTGAATGTTATATAAATGCACTAAAGTTGCATGGCAATACATGATATTTTTAGAAATAAGAATTCATTGGAGCCACAAGGGGACACCCAGAGTTGAACTGGGGACCTCTTGATCTGCAGTCAAATGCTCTACCATTGAGCTATACCCCCATTGAAAGCCATTTCTGAGGTCACTCAATTGACCGTAAAAGCAGTACTTGGGTGCCCAAGTGCATGTTCCAATGTCAAGCAGCCAAAGGGATTGTCAAGATTGCATTGAGATAGCATCCAATTATGCAGTAGTAACCTCAGGATCATCAGTCAAAGAAAAGATTGTATTTGAACATTTCATTCCAGAATCAAATTATCTGCCACTGAGCTAACATGCTGTAATGAGTTGTATTCACATTCACTGTCATGTGGACATCATCCCCTACTGAGTCTTGATCTTGATCAAATTAAGAAAGGGAAATATGATTACTGACTCTGAAGTTATTGGTCTTTTTGGGAATGTGATGTAAATGCATTAAAGTTACGTGTTGGATGGCAGTAGAATATTTTTTTAAAAAGTACTTCACCTCAGACACTAGGGAGCACCAATTGTTAAACTGGAGACCTCTTGAACCAAAATCAAATACTCTACCACTAAGAAATTCCATGAACATACTTCAAAGCTGAGGAAGCTCAGGATAACCAAGAAAGCAATCGCTGGGTACCCCAAAGAAATATATTTTCACAGAATGCACATTACATCTTTTAATCTGAAAAAGAGAAGAAAATGTGACAAGATATCTGCAATGGCAGGTATTCACATTTTTCCGAGTTGATACTATCAGTGAGTAAAAGTTGCATAGTCCGTACCGAAATGTCAAGGAGGACCAGGCTATCTCACTCTTGCTACAAGTGAGCACCCAGAATTGACCTGCTCATCTGCAGACAGCATTTATGACCACTGGGCTATAATTCTTTTAAGAGCTGTATTCAGGATTGATTTTTTCAACACACCAGGGCTTATTCAGTGGTGACAATTGTGTAAACGTATTAAAATAGCAGAAGATATCTATATTTGACATCTAAGTTATTGCATGTTTTCCTTAGGGTGCACTGTAATTGCAAACGTTTTCTCAAGCAAATTTTCCAAAGTCAAGCAACCAATAGCATTCTGAAGATTTTGATGAAATAGCAACCAATTATGCAGTAGTGACCTCTGGATTTCCAATCAAAGCAAAGATTGCATTGGAACATTTTATTACTGAATCAAATGATCTTTCACTGATCTCACGTCCTGTTAAGGGCTTTGTACATTTATACTCCCATGAGCACATCATCCCTTACAGAGTCCTGAACTTGATCAAATTTAAAAAAATGCAATATGCTTACTGACACTGAAGTTACTGGAATTTTTTTGAATGTTATATAAATGCACTAAAGTTGCATGGCAATACATGATATTTTTAGAAATAAGAAATCATTGGAACCACAAGGGGGCACCCAGAGTTGAACTAGGGACCTCTTGATCTGCAGTCAAATGCTCTACCACTGAGCTATACCCCCATTGAACACCATTTCTGAGGTCACTCAATTGACCGCAAACGCAGTACTTGGGTGCCCAAGTGCATGTTCCAATGTCAAGCAGCCAAAGGGATTGTCAAGATTGCATTGAGATAGCATGCAATTATGCAGTAGTAACCTCAGAATCATCAGTCAAAGAAAAGATTGAATTTGAACATTTTATTCCAGAATCAAATTGTATGCCAATGAGCTAACATGCTGTAAAGAGTTGTATTCACATTCACTGTCATGTGGACATCATCCCCTACTGAGTCTTGAACTTGATCAAATTAAGAAAGGGAAATATGATTACTGACTCTGAAGTTACTGGTCTTTTTGGGAATGTGATGTAAATGCATTAAAGTTGCTTGTTGGATGGCAGTAGAATATTTTTTTTAAAAAGCACTTCACCTCAGACACTAGGGAGCACCAATAGTTAAACTGGAAACCTCTTGAACCAAAATCAAATACTCTACCACTAAGAAATTCCATGAACATACTTCAAAGCTGAGGAAGCTCAGGATACCAAGAAAGCAATCGCTGGGTACCCCAAAGAAATATATTTTCACAGAATGCACATTACATCTTTTAATCTGAAAAAGAGAAGAAAATGTGACAAGATATCTGCAATGGCAGGTATTCACATTTTTCCGAGTTGATACTATCAGTGAGTAAAAGTTGCATAGTGCATACCGAAATGTCAAGGAGGACCAGGCTATCTCACTCTTGCTACAACTGAGCACCCAGAATTGACCTGCTCATCTGCAGACAGCATTTATGACCACTGGGCTATAATTCTTTTAAGCGCTGTATTCAGGATTGATTTTTTCAACACACCAGGGCTTATTCAGTGGTGACAACTGTGTAAACGTATTAAAATAGCAGAAGATATCTATATTTGACATCTAAGTTATTGCATGTTTTCCTTAGGGTGCACTGTAATTGCAAACGTTTTCTCAAGCAAATTTTCCAAAGTCAAGCAACCAATAGCATTCTGAAGATTTTGATGAAATAGCAACCAATTATGCAGTAGTGACCTCTGGATTTCCAATCAAAGAAAAGATTGCTTGGGAACATCTTATTCCTGAATCAAATGATCTTTCACTGATCTCACGTCCTGTTAAGGGCTTTGTACGTTTATACTCCCATGAGCACATCATCCCTTACAGAGTCCTGAACTTGATCAAATTTAAAAAATGCAATATGCTTACTGACACTGAAGTTACTGGAATTTTTTTGAATGTTATATAAATGCACTAAAGTTGCATGGCAATACATGATATTTTTAGAAATAAGAAATCATTGGAGCAACAAGGGGGCACCCAGAGTTGAAATGGGGACCTCTTGATCTGCAGTCAAATGCTCTACCACTGAGCTATACCCCCATTGAGAGCCATATCTGAGGTCACTCAATTGACTGCAAAAGCAGTACTTGGGTGCCCAAGTGCATGTTCCAATGTCAAGCAGCCAATGGGATTGTCAAGATTGCATTGAGATAGCATGCAATTATGCAGTAGTAACCTCAGGATCATCAGTCAAAGAAAAGATTGAATTTGAACATTTTATTCCAGAATCAAATTATCTGCCACTGAGCTAACATGCTGTAAAGAGTTGTATTCACATTCACTGTCATGTGGACATCATCCCCTACTGAGTCTTGAACTTGATCAAATTAAGAAAGGGAAATATGATTACTGACTCTGAAGTTACTGGTCTTTTTGGGAATGTGATGTAAATGCATTAAAGTTGCTTGTTGGATGGCAGTAGAATATTTTTTTAAAAAGCACTTCACCTCAGACACTAGGGAGCACCAATAGTTAAACTGGAAACCTCTTGAACCAAAATCAAATACTCTACCACTAAGAAATTCCATGAACATACTTCAAAGCTGAGGAAGCTCAGGATACCAAGAAAGCAATCGCTGGGTACCCCAAAGAAATATATTTTCTCAGAATGCACATTACATCTTTTAATCTGAAAAAGAGAAGAAAATGTGACAAGATATCTGCAATGGCAGGTATTCAAATTTTTCCGAGTTGATACTATCAGTGAGTAAAAGTTGCATAGTGCATACCAAAATGTCAAGGAGGACCAGGCTATCTCACTCTTGCTACAAGTGAGCACCCAGAATTGACCTGCTCATCTGCAGACAGCATTTATGATCACTGGGCTGTAATTCTTTTAAGACCTGTGTTCAGGATTGATTTTATCAACACACCAGGCCTTATTCAGTGGTGTCAATTGTGTAAACGTATTAAAATAGCAGAAGATATCTATATTTGACTTCTAAGTTATTGTATGTTTTCCTTAGGGTGCACTGTAATTGCAAAAGTTTTGTCAAGCAAATTTTCCAAAGTCAAGCAACCAATAGCATTCTGAAGATTTTGATGAAATAGCAACCAATTATGCAGTAGTGACCTCTGGATTTCCAATCAAAGTAAAGATTGCATTGGAACATCTTATTCCTGACTCAAATGATCTTTCACTGATCTCACGTCCTGTTAAGGGCTTTGTACGTTTATACTCCCATGAGCACATCATCCCTTACAGAGTCCTGAACTTGATCAAATTTAAAAAATGGAATATGCTTACTGACACTGAAGTTACTGGAATTTTTTTGAATGTTATATAAATGCACTAAAGTTGCATGGCAATACATGATATTTTTAGAAATAAAAAATCATTCCAGCCACAAGGGGGCACCCAGAGGTGAACTGGGGACCTATTGATCTGCAGTCAAATGCTCTGCCACTGACCTATACCACCATTGAAAGCCGTCTCTGAGGTCACTCAATTGACCGAAAATGCAGTTCTTGGGTGCCCAAGTGCATGTTCCAATGTCAAGCAGCCAAAGGGATTGTCAAGATTGCATTGAGATAGCATCCAATTATGCAGTAGTAACCTCAGAATCATCAGTCAAAGAAAAGATTGAATTTGAACATTTTATTCCAGAATCAAATTGTCTGCCACTGAGCTAACATGCTGTAAAGAGTTGTATTCACATTCACTGTCATGTGGACATCATCCCCTACTGAGTCTTGAACTTGATCAAATTAAGAAAGGGAAATATGATTACTGACTCTGAAGTTACTGGTCTTTTTGGGAATGTGATGTAAATGCATTAAAGTTGCTTGTTGAATGGCAGTAGAATATTTTTTTAAAAAGCACTTCACCTCAGACACTAGGGAGCACCAATAGTTAAACTGGAAACCTCTTGAACCAAAATCAAATACACTACCACTAAGAAATTCCATTAACATACTTCAAAGCTGAGGAAGCTCAGGATACCAAGAAAGCAATCGCTGGGTACCCCAAAGAAATATATTTTCACAGAATGCACATTACATCTTTTAATCTGAAAAAGAGAAGAAAATGTGACAAGATATCTGCAATGGCAGGTGTTAAAATTTTTCCGAGTTGATACTATCAGTGAGTAAAAGTTGCATAGTGCATACCAAAATGTCAAGGAGGACCAGGCTATCTCACTCTTGCTACAAGTGAGCACCCAGAATTGACCTGCTCATCTGCAGACAGCATTTATGATCACTGGGCTGTAATTCTTTTAAGACCTGTGTTCAGGATTGATTTTATCAACACACCAGGCCTTATTCAGTGGTGACAATTGTGTAAACGTATTAAAATAGCAGAAGATATCTATATTTGACTTCTAAGTTATTGTATGTTTTCCTTAGGGTGCACTGTAATTGCAAAAGTTTTGTCAAGCAAATTTTCCAAAGTCAAGCAACCAATAGCATTCTGAAGATTTTGATGAAATAGCAACCAATTATGCAGTAGTGACCTCTGGATTTCCAATCAAAGTAAAGATTGCATTGGAACATCTTATTCCTGACTCAAATGATCTTTCACTGATCTCACGTCCTGTTAAGGGCTTTGTACGTTTATACTCCCATGAGCACATCATCCCTTACAGAGTCCTGAACTTGATCAAATTTAAAAAATGGAATATGTGACAAGATATCTGCAATGGCAGGTATTCACATTTTTCCGAGTTGATACTATCAGTGAGTAAAAGTTGCATAGTGCATACCGAAATGTCAAGGAGGACCAGGCTATCTCACTCTTGCTACAACTGAGCACCCAGAATTGACCTGCTCATCTGCAGACAGCATTTATGACCACTGGGCTATAATTCTTTTAAGAGCTGTGTTCAGGATTGATTTTTTCAACACACCAGGGCTTATTTAGTGGTGACAATTGTGTAAACGTATTAAAATAGCAGATGATATCTGTATTTGACATCTAAGTTATTGCATGTTTTCCTTAAGGTGCACTGTAATTGCAAACGTTTTGTCAAGCAAATTTTCCAAAGTCAAGCAACCAATAGCATTCTGAAGATTTTGATGAAATAGCAACCAATTATGTAGTAGTGACCTCTGGATTTCCAATCAAAGCAAAGATTGCATTGGAACATCTTATTCCTGAATCAAATGATCTTTCACTGATCTCACGTCCTGTTAAGGGCTTTTTACGTTTATACTCCCATGAGCACATCATCCCTTACAGAGTCCTGAACTTGATCAAATTTAAAAAATGGAATACGCTTACTGACAGTGAAGTTACTGGAATTTTTTTGAATGTGATATAAATGCACTAAACTTGCATGGCAATACATGATATTTTTAGACATAAGAAACCATTACAGCCACAAGGGGACACCCAGAGTTGAACTGGGGACCTCTTGATCTGCAGTCAAATGCTCTACCATTGAGCTATACCCCCATTGAAAGCCATTTCTGAGGTCACTCAATTGACCGTAAAAGCAGTACTTGGGTGCCCAAGTGCATGTTCCAATGTCAAGCAGCCAAAGGGATTGTCAAGATTGCATTGAGATAGCATCCAATTATGCAGTAGTAACCTCAGGATCATCAGTCAAAGAAAAGATTGTATTTGAACATTTCATTCCAGAATCAAATTATCTGCCACTGAGCTAACATGCTGTAATGAGTTGTATTCACATTCACTGTCATGTGGACATCATCCCCTACTGAGTCTTGATCTTGATCAAATTAAGAAAGGGAAATATGATTACTGACTCTGAAGTTATTGGTCTTTTTGGGAATGTGATGTAAATGCATTAAAGTTACGTGTTGGATGGCAGTAGAATATTTTTTTAAAAAGTACTTCACCTCAGACACTAGGGAGCACCAATTGTTAAACTGGAGACCTCTTGAACCAAAATCAAATACTCTACCACTAAGAAATTCCATGAACATACTTCAAAGCTGAGGAAGCTCAGGATAACCAAGAAAGCAATCGCTGGGTACCCCAAAGAAATATATTTTCACAGAATGCACATTACATCTTTTAATCTGAAAAAGAGAAGAAAATGTGACAAGATATCTGCAATGGCAGGTATTCACATTTTTCCGAGTTGATACTATCAGTGAGTAAAAGTTGCGTAGTGCATACCGAAATGTCAAGGAGGACCAGGCTATCTCACTCTTGCTAGAACTGAGCACCCAGAATTGACCTGCTCATCTGCAGACAGCATTTATGATCACTGGGCTGTAATTCTTTTAAGACCTGTGTTCAGGATTGATTTTATCAACACACCAGGCCTTATTCAGTGGTGACAATTGTGTAAACGTATTAAAATAGCAGAAGATATCTATATTTGACTTCTAACTTATTGTATGTTTTCCTTAGGGTGCACTGTAATTGCAAAAGTTTTGTCAAGCAAATTTTCCAAAGTCAAGCAACCAATAGCATTCTGAAGATTTTGATGAAATAGCAACCAATTATGCAGTAGTGACCTCTGGATTTCCAATCAAAGTAAAGATTGCATTGGAACATCTTATTCCTGACTCAAATGATCTTTCACTGATCTCACGTCCTGTTAAGGGCTTTGTACGTTTATACTCCCATGAGCACATCAACCCTTACAGAGTCCTGAACTTGATCAAATTTAAAAAAATGCAATATGCTTACTGACACTGAAGTTACTGGAATTTTTTTGAATGTTATATAAATGCACTAAAGTTGCATGGCAATACATGATATTTTTAGAAATAAAAAATCATTCCAGCCACAAGGGGGCACCCAGAGGTGAACTGGGGACCTATTGATCTGCAGTCAAATGCTCTGCCACTGACCTATACCACCATTGAAAGCCGTCTCTGAGGTCACTCAATTGACTGCAAAAGCAGTACTTGAGTGCCCAAGTGCATGTTCCAATGTCAAGCAGCCAAAGGGATTGTCAAGATTGCATTGAGATAGCATCCAATTATGCAGTAGTAACCTCAGAATCATCAGTCAAAGAAAAGATTGAATTTGAACATTTTATTCCAGAATCAAATTGTCTGCCACTGAGCTAACATGCTGTAAAGAGTTGTATTCACATTCACTGTCATGTGGACATCATCCCCTACTGAGTATTGAACTTGATCAAATTAAGAAAGGGAAATATGATTACTGACTCTGAAGTTACTGGTCTTTTTGGGAATGTGATGTAAATGCATTAAAGTTGCTTGTTGAATGGCAGTAGAATATTTTTTTAAAAAGCACTTCACCTCAGACACTAGGGAGCACCAATAGTTAAACTGGAAACCTCTTGAACCAAAATCAAATACTCTACCACTAAGAAATTCCATTAACATACTTCAAAGCTGAGGAAGCTCAGGATACCAAGAAAGCAATCGCTGGGTACCCCAAAGAAATATATTTTCACAGAATGCACATTACATCTTTTAATCTGAAAAAGAGAAGAAAATGTGACAAGATATCTGCAATGGCAGGTATTCAAATTTTTCCGAGTTGATACTATCAGTGAGTAAAAGTTGCATAGTGCATACCAAAATGTCAAGGAGGACCAGGCTATCTCACTCTTGCTACAAGTGAGCACCCAGAATTGACCTGCTCATCTGCAGACAGCATTTATGATCACTGGGCTGTAATTCTTTTAAGACCTGTGTTCAGGATTGATTTTATCAACACACCAGGCCTTATTCAGTGGTGACAATTGTGTAAACGTATTAAAATAGCAGAAGATATCTATATTTGACTTCTAACTTATTGTATGTTTTCCTTAGGGTGCACTGTAATTGCAAAAGTTTTGTCAAGCAAATTTTCCAAAGTCAAGCAACCAATAGCATTCTGAAGATTTTGATGAAATAGCAACCAATTATGCAGTAGTGACCTCTGGATTTCCAATCAAAGTAAAGATTGCATTGGAACATGTTATTCCTGACTCAAATGATCTTTCACTGATATCACGTCCTGTTAAGGGCTTTGTACGTTTATACTCCCATGAGCACATCATCCCTTACAGAGTCCTGAACTTGATCAAATTTAAAAAAATGCAATATGCTTACTGACACTGAAGTTACTGGAATTTTTTTGAATGTTATATAAATGCACTAAAGTTGCATGGCAATACATGATATTTTTAGAAATAAGAATTCATTGGAGCCAAAAGGGGACACCCAGAGTTGAACTGGGGACCTCTTGATCTGCAGTCAAATGCTCTACCATTGAGCTATACCCCCATTGAAAGCCATTTCTGAGGTCACTCAATTGACCGTAAAAGCAGTACTTGGGTGCCCAAGTGCATGTTCCAATGTCAAGCAGCCAAAGGGATTGTCAAGATTGCATTGAGATAGCATCCAATTATGCAGTAGTAACCTCAGGATCATCAGTCAAAGAAAAGATTGTATTTGAACATTTCATTCCAGAATCAAATTATCTGCCACTGAGCTAACATGCTGTAATGAGTTGTATTCACATTCACTGTCATGTGGACATCATCCCCTACTGAGTCTTGATCTTGATCAAATTAAGAAAGGGAAATATGATTACTGACTCTGAAGTTATTGGTCTTTTTGGGAATGTGATGTAAATGCATTAAAGTTACGTGTTGGATGGCAGTAGAATATTTTTTTAAAAAGTACTTCACCTCAGACACTAGGGAGCACCAATTGTTAAACTGGAGACCTCTTGAACCAAAATCAAATACTCTACCACTAAGAAATTCCATGAACATACTTCAAAGCTGAGGAAGCTCAGGATAACCAAGAAAGCAATCGCTGGGTACCCCAAAGAAATATATTTTCACAGAATGCACATTACATCTTTTAATCTGAAAAAGAGAAGAAAATGTGACAAGATATCTGCAATGGCAGGTATTCACATTTTTCCGAGTTGATACTATCAGTGAGTAAAAGTTGCATAGTGCATACCGAAATGTCAAGGAGGACCAGGCAATCTCACTCTTGCTACAACTGAGCACCCAGAATTGACCTGCTCATCTGCAGACAGCATTTATGACCACTGGGCTATAATTCTTTTAAGAGCTGTGTTCAGGATTGATTTTTTTCAACACACCAGGGCTTATTCAGTGGTGACAATTGTGTAAACGTATTAAAATAGCAGAAGATATCTATATTTGACATCTAAGTTATTGCATGTTTTCCTTAGGGTGCACTGTAATTGCAAACGTTTTCTCAAGCAAATTTTCCAAAGTCGAGCAGCCAATAGCATTCTGAAGATTTTGATGAAATAGCAACCAATTATGCAGTAGTGACCTCTGGATTTCCAATCAAAGCAAAGATTGCATTTTAACATCTTGTTCCTGAATCAAATGATCTTTCACTGATCTCACGTCCTGTTAAGGGCTTTGTACGTTTATACTCCCATGAGCACATCATCCCTTACAGAGTCCTGAACTTGATCAAATTTAAAAAAATGCAATACGCTTACTGACACTGAAGTTACTGGAATTTTTTTGAATGTTATATAAATGCACTAAAGTTGCATGGCAATACATGATATTTTTAGAAATAAGAAATCATTGGAGCCACAAGGGGGCACCCAGAGATGAACTGGGGACCTCTTGATCTGCAGTCAAATGCTCTACCACTGAGCTATACCCCCATTGAAAGCCATTTCTGAGGTCACTCAATTGACCGCAAAAGCAGTACTTGAGTGCCCAAGTGCATGTTCCAATGTCAAGCAGCCAAAGGGATTGTCAAGATTGCATTGAGATAGCATCCAATTATGCAGTAGTAACCTCAGAATCATCAGTCAAAGAAAAGATTAAATTTGAACATTTTATTCCAGAATCAAATTGTCTGCCACTGAGCTAACATGCTGTAAAGAGTTGTATTCACATTCACTGTCATGTGGACATCATCCCCTACTGAGTATTGAACTTGATCAAATTAAGAAAGGGAAATATGATTACTGACTCTGAAGTTACTGGTCTTTTTGGGAATGTGATGTAAATGCATTAAAGTTGCTTGTTGAATGGCAGTAGAATATTTTTTTAAAAAGCACTTCACCTCAGACACTAGGGAGCACCAATAGTTAAACTGGAAACCTCTTGAACCAAAATCAAATACTCTACCACTAAGAAATTCCATTAACATACTTCAAAGCTGAGGAAGCTCAGGATACCAAGAAAGCAATCGCTGGGTACCCCAAAGAAATATATTTTCACAGAATGCACATTACATCTTTTAATCTGAAAAAGAGAAGAAAATGTGACAAGATATCTGCAATGGCAGGTATTAAAATTTTTCCGAGTTGATACTATCAGTGAGTAAAAGTTGCATAGTGCATACCGAAATGTCAAGGAGGACCAGGCAATCTCACTCTTGCTACAACTGAGCACCCAGAATTGACCTGCTCATCTGCAGACAGCATTTATGACCACTGGGCTATAATTCTTTTAAGAGCTGTGTTCAGGATTGATTTTTTCAACACACCAGGGCTTATTCAGTGGTGACAATTGTGTAAACGTATTAAAATAGCAGAAGATATCTATATTTGACATCTAAGTTATTGCATGTTTTCCTTAGGGTGCACTGTAATTGCAAACGTTTTCTCTAGCAAATTTTCCAAAGTCGAGCAGCCAATAGCATTCTGAAGATTTTGATGAAATAGCAACCAATTATGCAGTAGTGACCTCTGGATTTCCAATCAAAGCAAAGATTGCATTGGAACATCTTATTCCTGAATCAAATGATCTTTCACTGATCTCACGTCCTGTTAAGGGCTTTGTACGTTTATACTCCCATGAGCACATCATCCCTTACAGAGTCCTGAACTTGATCAAATTTTAAAAAATGCAATACGCTTACTGACACTGAAGTTACTGGAATTTTTTTGAATGTTATATAAATGCACTAAAGTTGCATGGCAATACATGATATTTTTAGAAATAAGAAATCATTGGAGCCACAAGGGGGCACCCAGAGTTGAACTGGGGACCTCTTGATCTGCAGTCAAATGCTCTACCACTGAGCTATACCCCCATTGAAAGCCATTTCTGAGGTCACTCAATTGACCGCAAAAGCAGTACTTGGGTGCCCAAGTGCATGTTCCAATGTCAAGCAGCCAAAGGGATTGTCAAGATTGCATTGAGATAGCATCCAATTATGCAGTAGTAACCTCAGGATCATCAGTCAAAGAAAAGATTGTATTTGAACATTTCATTCCAGAATCAAATTATCTGCCACTGAGCTAACATGCTGTAATGAGTTGTATTCACATTCACTGTCATGTGGACATCATCCCCTACTGAGTCTTGATCTTGATCAAATTAAGAAAGGGAAATATGATTACTGACTCTGAAGTTACTGGTCTTTTTGGGAATGTGATGTAAATGCATTAAAGTTACGTGTTGGATGGCAGTAGAATATTTTTTTTAAAAAGCACTTCACCTCAGACACTAGGGAGCACCAATAGTGAAACTGGAGACCTCTTGAAACAAAATCAAATACTCTACCATTAAGAAATTCCATGAACATACTTCAAAGCTGAGGAAGCTCAGGATACCAAGAAAGCAATCGCTGGGTACCCCAAAGAAATATATTTTCACAGAATGCACATTACATCTTTTAATCTGAAAAAGAGAAGAAAATGTGACAAGATATCTGCAATGGCAGGTATTCAAATTTTTCCGAGTTGATACTATCAGTGAGTAAAAGTTGCATAGTCCGTACCGAAATGTCAAGGAGGACCAGGCTATCTCAGTCTTGCTACAAGTGAGCACCCAGAATTGACCTGCTCATCTGCAGACAGCATTTATGATCACTGGGCTGTAATTCTTTTAAGACCTGTGTTCAGGATTGATTTTATCAACACACCAGGCCTTATTCAGTGGTGACAATTGTGTAAACGTATTAAAATAGCAGAAGATATCTATATTTGACTTCTAACTTATTGTATGTTTTCCTTAGGGTGCACTGTAATTGCAAAAGTTTTGTCAAGCAAATTTTCCAAAGTCAAGCAACCAATAGCATTCTGAAGATTTTGATGAAATAGCAACCAATTATGCAGTAGTGACCTCTGGATTTCCAATCAAAGTAAAGATTGCATTGGAACATCTTATTCCTGACTCAAATGATCTTTCACTGATATCACGTCCTGTTAAGGGCTTTGTACGTTTATACTCCCATGAGCACATCATCCCTTACAGAGTCCTGAACTTGATCAAATTTAAAAAAATGCAATATGCTTACTGACACTGAAGTTACTGGAATTTTTTTGAATGTTATATAAATGCACTAAAGTTGCATGGCAATACATGATATTTTTAGAAATAAGAATTCATTGGAGCCACAAGGGGACACCCAGAGTTGAACTGGGGACCTCTTGATCTGCAGTCAAATGCTCTACCATTGAGCTATACCCCCATTGAAAGCCATTTCTGAGGTCACTCAATTGACCGTAAAAGCAGTACTTGGGTGCCCAAGTGCATGTTCCAATGTCAAGCAGCCAAAGGGATTGTCAAGATTGCATTGAGATAGCATCCAATTATGCAGTAGTAACCTCAGGATCATCAGTCAAAGAAAAGATTGTATTTGAACATTTCATTCCAGAATCAAATTATCTGCCACTGAGCTAACATGCTGTAATGAGTTGTATTCACATTCACTGTCATGTGGACATCATCCCCTACTGAGTCTTGATCTTGATCAAATTAAGAAAGGGAAATATGATTACTGACTCTGAAGTTATTGGTCTTTTTGGGAATGTGATGTAAATGCATTAAAGTTACGTGTTGGATGGCAGTAGAATATTTTTTTAAAAAGTACTTCACCTCAGACACTAGGGAGCACCAATTGTTAAACTGGAGACCTCTTGAACCAAAATCAAATACTCTACCACTAAGAAATTCCATGAACATACTTCAAAGCTGAGGAAGCTCAGGATAACCAAGAAAGCAATCGCTGGGTACCCCAAAGAAATATATTTTCACAGAATGCACATTACATCTTTTAATCTGAAAAAGAGAAGAAAATGTGACAAGATATCTGCAATGGCAGGTATTCACATTTTTCCGAGTTGATACTATCAGTGAGTAAAAGTTGCATAGTCCGTACCGAAATGTCAAGGAGGACCAGGCTATCTCACTCTTGCTACAAGTGAGCACCCAGAATTGACCTGCTCATCTGCAGACAGCATTTATGACCACTGGGCTATAATTCTTTTAAGAGCTGTATTCAGGATTGATTTTTTCAACACACCAGGGCTTATTCAGTGGTGACAATTGTGTAAACGTATTAAAATAGCAGAAGATATCTATATTTGACATCTAAGTTATTGCATGTTTTCCTTAGGGTGCACTGTAATTGCAAACGTTTTCTCAAGCAAATTTTCCAAAGTCAAGCAACCAATAGCATTCTGAAGATTTTGATGAAATAGCAACCAATTATGCAGTAGTGACCTCTGGATTTCCAATCAAAGCAAAGATTGCATTGGAACATTTTATTACTGAATCAAATGATCTTTCACTGATCTCACGTCCTGTTAAGGGCTTTGTACATTTATACTCCCATGAGCACATCATCCCTTACAGAGTCCTGAACTTGATCAAATTTAAAAAAATGCAATATGCTTACTGACACTGAAGTTACTGGAATTTTTTTGAATGTTATATAAATGCACTAAAGTTGCATGGCAATACATGATATTTTTAGAAATAAGAAATCATTGGAACCACAAGGGGGCACCCAGAGTTGAACTAGGGACCTCTTGATCTGCAGTCAAATGCTCTACCACTGAGCTATACCCCCATTGAACACCATTTCTGAGGTCACTCAATTGACCGCAAACGCAGTACTTGGGTGCCCAAGTGCATGTTCCAATGTCAAGCAGCCAAAGGGATTGTCAAGATTGCATTGAGATAGCATGCAATTATGCAGTAGTAACCTCAGAATCATCAGTCAAAGAAAAGATTGAATTTGAACATTTTATTCCAGAATCAAATTGTATGCCAATGAGCTAACATGCTGTAAAGAGTTGTATTCACATTCACTGTCATGTGGACATCATCCCCTACTGAGTCTTGAACTTGATCAAATTAAGAAAGGGAAATATGATTACTGACTCTGAAGTTACTGGTCTTTTTGGGAATGTGATGTAAATGCATTAAAGTTGCTTGTTGGATGGCAGTAGAATATTTTTTTTAAAAAGCACTTCACCTCAGACACTAGGGAGCACCAATAGTTAAACTGGAAACCTCTTGAACCAAAATCAAATACTCTACCACTAAGAAATTCCATGAACATACTTCAAAGCTGAGGAAGCTCAGGATACCAAGAAAGCAATCGCTGGGTACCCCAAAGAAATATATTTTCACAGAATGCACATTACATCTTTTAATCTGAAAAAGAGAAGAAAATGTGACAAGATATCTGCAATGGCAGGTATTCACATTTTTCCGAGTTGATACTATCAGTGAGTAAAAGTTGCATAGTGCATACCGAAATGTCAAGGAGGACCAGGCTATCTCACTCTTGCTACAACTGAGCACCCAGAATTGACCTGCTCATCTGCAGACAGCATTTATGACCACTGGGCTATAATTCTTTTAAGAGCTGTATTCAGGATTGATTTTTTCAACACACCAGGGCTTATTCAGTGGTGACAACTGTGTAAACGTATTAAAATAGCAGAAGATATCTATATTTGACATCTAAGTTATTGCATGTTTTCCTTAGGGTGCACTGTAATTGCAAACGTTTTCTCAAGCAAATTTTCCAAAGTCAAGCAACCAATAGCATTCTGAAGATTTTGATGAAATAGCAACCAATTATGCAGTAGTGACCTCTGGATTTCCAATCAAAGAAAAGATTGCTTGGGAACATCTTATTCCTGAATCAAATGATCTTTCACTGATCTCACGTCCTGTTAAGGGCTTTGTACGTTTATACTCCCATGAGCACATCATCCCTTACAGAGTCCTGAACTTGATCAAATTTAAAAAATGCAATATGCTTACTGACACTGAAGTTACTGGAATTTTTTTGAATGTTATATAAATGCACTAAAGTTGCATGGCAATACATGATATTTTTAGAAATAAGAAATCATTGGAGCAACAAGGGGGCACCCAGAGTTGAAATGGGGACCTCTTGATCTGCAGTCAAATGCTCTACCACTGAGCTATACCCCCATTGAGAGCCATATCTGAGGTCACTCAATTGACTGCAAAAGCAGTACTTGGGTGCCCAAGTGCATGTTCCAATGTCAAGCAGCCAATGGGATTGTCAAGATTGCATTGAGATAGCATGCAATTATGCAGTAGTAACCTCAGGATCATCAGTCAAAGAAAAGATTGAATTTGAACATTTTATTCCAGAATCAAATTATCTGCCACTGAGCTAACATGCTGTAAAGAGTTGTATTCACATTCACTGTCATGTGGACATCATCCCCTACTGAGTCTTGAACTTGATCAAATTAAGAAAGGGAAATATGATTACTGACTCTGAAGTTACTGGTCTTTTTGGGAATGTGATGTAAATGCATTAAATTTGCGTGTTGGATGGCAGTAGAATATTTTTTTAAAAAGCACTTCACCTCAGACACTAGGGAGCACCAATAGTTAAAATGGAAACCTCTTGAACCAAAATGAAATACTCTTCCACTAAGAAATTCCATGAACATACTTCAAAGCTGAGGAAGCTCAGGATACCAAGAAAGCAATCGCTGGGTACCCCAAAGAAGTATATTTTCACAGAATGCACATTACATCTTTTAATCTGAAAAAGAGAAGAAAATGTGACAAGATATCTGCAATGGCAGGTATTCAAATTTTTCCGAGTTGATACTATCAGTGAGTAAAAGTTGCATAGTGCATACCGAAATGTCAAGGAGGACCAGGCAATCTCACTCTTGCTACAACTGAGCACCCAGAATTGACCTGCTCATCTGCAGACAGCATTTATGACCACTGGGCTATAATTCTTTTAAGAGCTGTGTTCAGGATTGATTTTTTCAACACACCAGGGCTTATTCAGTGGTGACAATTGTGTAAACGTATTAAAATAGCAGAAGATATCTATATTTGACATCTAAGTTATTGCATGTTTTCCTTAGGGTGCACTGTAATTGCAAACGTTTTCTCTAGCAAATTTTCCAAAGTCGAGCAGCCAATAGCATTCTGAAGATTTTGATGAAATAGCAACCAATTATGCAGTAGTGACCTCTGGATTTCCAATCAAAGCAAAGATTGCATTGGAACATCTTATTCCTGAATCAAATGATCTTTCACTGATCTCACGTCCTGTTAAGGGCTTTGTACGTTTATACTCCCATGAGCACATCATCCCTTACAGAGTCCTGAACTTGATCAAATTTAAAAAAATGCAATACGCTTACTGACACTGAAGTTACTGGAATTTTTTTGAATGTTATATAAATGCACTAAAGTTGCATGGCAATACATGATATTTTTAGAAATAAGAAATCATTGTAGCCACAAGGGGGCACCCAGAGTTGAACTGGGGACCTCTTGATCTGCAGTCAAATGCTCTACCACTGAGCTATACCCCCATTGAAAGCCATTTCTGAGGTCACTCAATTGACCGCAAAAGCAGTACTTGGGTGCCCAAGTGCATGTTCCAATGTCAAGCAGCCAAAGGGATTGTCAAGATTGCATTGAGATAGCATCCAATTATGCAGTAGTAACCTCAGGATCATCAGTCAAAGAAAAGATTGTATTTGAACATTTCATTCCAGAATCAAATTATCAGCCACTGAGCTAACATGCTGTAATGAGTTGTATTCACATTCACTGTCATGTGGACATCATCCCCTACTGAGTCTTGATCTTGATCAAATTAAGAAAGGGAAATATGATTACTGACTCTGAAGTTACTGGTCTTTTTGGGAATGTGATGTAAATGCATTAAAGTTACGTGTTGGATAGCAGTAGAATATTTTTTTTAAAAAGCACTTCACCTCAGACACTAGGGAGCACCAATAGTGAAACTGGAGACCTCTTGAAACAAAATCAAATACTCTACCATTAAGAAATTCCATGAACATACTTCAAAGCTGAGGAAGCTCAGGATACCAAGAAAGCAATCGCTGGGTACCCCAAAGAAATATATTTTCACAGAATGCACATTACATCTTTTAATCTGAAAAAGAGAAGAAAATGTGACAAGATATCTGCAATGGCAGGTATTCAAATTTTTCCGAGTTGATACTATCAGTGAGTAAAAGTTGCATAGTCCGTACCGAAATGTCAAGGAGGACCAGGCTATCTCACTCTTGCTACAAGTGAGCACCCAGAATTGACCTGCTCATCTGCAGACAGCATTTATGACCACTGGGCTATAATTCTTTTAAGAGCTGTATTCAGGATTGATTTTTTCAACACACCAGGGCTTATTCAGTGGTGACAATTGTGTAAACGTATTAAAATAGCAGAAGATATCTATATTTGACATCTAAGTTATTGCATGTTTTCCTTAGGGTGCACTGTAATTGCAAACGTTTTCTCAAGCAAATTTTCCAAAGTCAAGCAACCAATAGCATTCTGAAGATTTTGATGAAATAGCAACCAATTATGCAGTAGTGACCTCTGGATTTCCAATCAAAGCAAAGATTGCATTGGAACATTTTATTACTGAATCAAATGATCTTTCACTGATCTCACGTCCTGTTAAGGGCTTTGTACATTTATACTCCCATGAGCACATCATCCCTTACAGAGTCCTGAACTTGATCAAATTTAAAAAAATGCAATATGCTTACTGACACTGAAGTTACTGGAATTTTTTTGAATGTTATATAAATGCACTAAAGTTGCATGGCAATACATGATATTTTTAGAAATAAGAAATCATTGGAACCACAAGGGGGCACCCAGAGTTGAACTGGGGACCTCTTGATCTGCAGTCAAATGCTCTACCACTGAGCTATACCCCCATTGAACACCATTTCTGAGGTCACTCAATTGACCGCAAACGCAGTACTTGGGTGCCCAAGTGCATGTTCCAATGTCAAGCAGCCAAAGGGATTGTCAAGATTGCATTGAGATAGCATGCAATTATGCAGTAGTAACCTCAGAATCATCAGTCAAAGAAAAGATTGAATTTGAACATTTTATTCCAGAATCAAATTGTCTGCCAATGAGCTAACATGCTGTAAAGAGTTGTATTCACATTCACTGTCATGTGGACATCATCCCCTACTGAGTCTTGAACTTGATCAAATTAAGAAAGGGAAATATGATTACTGACTCTGAAGTTACTGGTCTTTTTGGGAATGTGATGTAAATGCATTAAAGTTGCTTGTTGGATGGCAGTAGAATATTTTTTTTAAAAAGCACTTCACCTCAGACACTAGGGAGCACCAATAGTTAAACTGGAAACCTCTTGAACCAAAATCAAATACTCTACCACTAAGAAATTCCATGAACATACTTCAAAGCTGAGGAAGCTCAGGATACCAAGAAAGCAATCGCTGGGTACCCCAAAGAAATATATTTTCACAGAATGCACATTACATCTTTTAATCTGAAAAAGAGAAGAAAATGTGACAAGATATCTGCAATGGCAGGTATTCACATTTTTCCGAGTTGATACTATCAGTGAGTAAAAGTTGCATAGTGCATACCGAAATGTCAAGGAGGACCAGGCTATCTCACTCTTGCTACAACTGAGCACCCAGAATTGACCTGCTCATCTGCAGACAGCATTTATGACCACTGGGCTATAATTCTTTTAAGAGCTGTATTCAGGATTGATTTTTTCAACACACCAGGGCTTATTCAGTGGTGACAACTGTGTAAACGTATTAAAATAGCAGAAGATATCTATATTTGACATCTAAGTTATTGCATGTTTTCCTTAGGGTGCACTGTAATTGCAAACGTTTTCTCAAGCAAATTTTCCAAAGTCAAGCAACCAATAGCATTCTGAAGATTTTGATGAAATAGCAACCAATTATGCAGTAGTGACCTCTGGATTTCCAATCAAAGAAAAGATTGCTTGGGAACATCTTATTCCTGAATCAAATGATCTTTCACTGATCTCACGTCCTGTTAAGGGCTTTGTACGTTTATACTCCCATGAGCACATCATCCCTTACAGAGTCCTGAACTTGATCAAATTTAAAAAATGCAATATGCTTACTGACACTGAAGTTACTGGAATTTTTTTGAATGTTATATAAATGCACTAAAGTTGCATGGCAATACATGATATTTTTAGAAATAAGAAATCATTGGAGCAACAAGGGGGCACCCAGAGTTGAAATGGGGACCTCTTGATTTGCAGTCAAATGCTCTACCACTGAGCTATACCCCCATTGAGAGCCATATCTGAGGTCACTCAATTGACTGCAAAAGCAGTACTTGGGTGCCCAAGTGCATGTTCCAATGTCAAGCAGCCAATGGGATTGTCAAGATTGCATTGAGATAGCATGCAATTATGCAGTAGTAACCTCAGGATCATCAGTCAAAGAAAAGATTGAATTTGAACATTTTATTCCAGAATCAAATTATCTGCCACTGAGCTAACATGCTGTAAAGAGTTGTATTCACATTCACTGTCATGTGGACATCATCCCCTACTGAGTCTTGAACTTGATCAAATTAAGAAAGGGAAATATGATTACTGACTCTGAAGTTACTGGTCTTTTTGGGAATGTGATGTAAATGCATTAAATTTGCGTGTTGGATGGCAGTAGAATATTTTTTTAAAAAGCACTTCACCTCAGACACTAGGGAGCACCAATAGTTAAAATGGAAACCTCTTGAACCAAAATGAAATACTCTTCCACTAAGAAATTCCATGAACATACTTCAAAGCTGAGGAAGCTCAGGATACCAAGAAAGCAATCGCTGGGTACCCCAAAGAAGTATATTTTCACAGAATGCACATTACATCTTTTAATCTGAAAAAGAGAAGAAAATGTGACAAGATATCTGCAATGGCAGGTATTCACATTTTTCCGAGTTGATACTATCAGTGAGTAAAAGTTGCATAGTGCATACCGAAATGTCAAGGAGGACCAGGCTATCTCACTCTTGCTACAACTGAGCACCCAGAATTGACCTGCTCATCTGCAGACAGCATTTATGACCACTGGGCTATAATTCTTTTAAGAGCTGTATTCAGGATTGATTTTTTCAACACACCAGGGCTTATTCAGTGGTGACAACTGTGTAAACGTATTAAAATAGCAGAAGATATCTATATTTGACATCTAAGTTATTGCATGTTTTCCTTAGGGTGCACTGTAATTGCAAACGTTTTCTCAAGCAAATTTTCCAAAGTCAAGCAACCAATAGCATTCTGAAGATTTTGATGAAATAGCAACCAATTATGCAGTAGTGACCTCTGGATTTCCAATCAAAGAAAAGATTGCTTGGGAACATCTTATTCCTGAATCAAATGATCTTTCACTGATCTCACGTCCTGTTAAGGGCTTTGTACGTTTATACTCCCATGAGCACATCATCCCTTACAGAGTCCTGAACTTGATCAAATTTAAAAAATGCAATATGCTTACTGACACTGAAGTTACTGGAATTTTTTTGAATGTTATATAAATGCACTAAAGTTGCATGGCAATACATGATATTTTTAGAAATAAGAAATCATTGGAGCAACAAGGGGGCACCCAGAGTTGAAATGGGGACCTCTTGATTTGCAGTCAAATGCTCTACCACTGAGCTATACCCCCATTGAGAGCCATATCTGAGGTCACTCAATTGACTGCAAAAGCAGTACTTGGGTGCCCAAGTGCATGTTCCAATGTCAAGCAGCCAATGGGATTGTCAAGATTGCATTGAGATAGCATGCAATTATGCAGTAGTAACCTCAGGATCATCAGTCAAAGAAAAGATTGAATTTGAACATTTTATTCCAGAATCAAATTATCTGCCACTGAGCTAACATGCTGTAAAGAGTTGTATTCACATTCACTGTCATGTGGACATCATCCCCTACTGAGTCTTGAACTTGATCAAATTAAGAAAGGGAAATATGATTACTGACTCTGAAGTTACTGGTCTTTTTGGGAATGTGATGTAAATGCATTAAATTTGCGTGTTGGATGGCAGTAGAATATTTTTTTAAAAAGCACTTCACCTCAGACACTAGGGAGCACCAATAGTTAAAATGGAAACCTCTTGAACCAAAATGAAATACTCTTCCACTAAGAAATTCCATGAACATACTTCAAAGCTGAGGAAGCTCAGGATACCAAGAAAGCAATCGCTGGGTACCCCAAAGAAGTATATTTTCACAGAATGCACATTACATCTTTTAATCTGAAAAAGAGAAGAAAATGTGACAAGATATCTGCAATGGCAGGTATTCAAATTTTTCCGAGTTGATACTATCAGTGAGTAAAAGTTGCATAGTGCATACCGAAATGTCAAGGAGGACCAGGCTATCTCACTCTTGCTACAACTGAGCACCCAGAATTGACCTGCTCATCTGCAGACAGCATTTATGACCACTGGGCTATAATTCTTTTAAGAGCTGTGTTCAGGATTGATTTTTTCAACACAACAGGGCTTATTCAGTGGTGACAATTGTGTAAACGTATTAAAATAGCAGAAGATATCTATATTTGACATCTAAGTTATTGCATGTTTTCCTTAGGGTGCACTGTAATTGCAAACGTTTTCTCAAGCAAATTTTCCAAAGTCAAGCAACCAATAGCATTCTGAAGATTTTGATGAAATAGCAACCAATTATGCAGTAGTGACCTCTGGATTTCCAATCAAAGCAAAGATTGCATTGGAACATCTTATTCCTGAATCAAATGATCTTTCACTGATCTCACATCCTGTTAAGGGCTTTGTACGATTATACTCCCATGAGCACATCATCCCTTACAGAGTCCTGAACTTGATCAAATTTTAAAAAATGCAATATGCTTACTGACACTGAAGTTACTGGAATTTTTTTGAATGTTATATAAATGCACTAAAGTTGCATGGCAATACATGATATTTTTAGAAATAAGAAATCATTGGAGCCACAAGGGGGCACCCAGAGTTGAACTGGGGACCTCTTGATCTGCAGTCAAATGCTCTACCACTGAGCTATACCCCCATTGAAAGCCATTTCTGAGGTCACTCAATTGACCGCAAAAGCAGTACTTGGGTGCCCAAGTGCATGTTCCAATGTCAAGCAGCCAAAGGGATTGTCAAGATTGCATTGAGATAGCATGCAATTATGCAGTAGTAACCTCAGAATCATCAGTCAAAGAAAAGATTGAATTTGAACATTTTATTCCAGAATCAAATTGTCTGCCACTGAGCTAACATGCTGTAAAGAGTTGTATTCACATTCACTGTCATGTGGACATCATCCCCTACTGAGTCTTGAATTTGATCAAATTAAGAAAGGGAAATATGATTACTGACTCTGAAGTTACTGGTCTTTTTGGGAATGTGATGTAAATGCATTAAAGTTGCTTGTTGGATGGCAGTAGAATATTTTTTTAAAAAGCACTTCACCTCAGACACTAGGGAGCACCAATAGTTAAACTGGAAACCTCTTGAACCAAAATCAAATACTCTACCACTAAGAAATTCCATGAACATACTTCAAAGCTGAGGAAGCTCAGGATACCAAGAAAGCAATCGCTGGGTACCCCAAAGAAATATATTTTCACAGAATGCACATTACATCTTTTAATCTGAAAAAGAGAAGAAAATGTGACAAGATATCTGCAATGGCAGGTATTCAAATTTTTCCGAGTTGATACTATCAGTGAGTAAAAGTTGCATAGTGCATACCGAAATGTCAAGGAGGACCAGGCTATCTCACTCTTGCTACAACTGAGCACCCAGAATTGACCTGCTCATCTGCAGACAGTATTTATGACCACTGGGCTATAATTCTTTTAAGAGCTGTATTCAGGATTGATTTTTTCAACACACCAGGGCTTATTCAGTGGTGACAATTGTGTAAACGTATTAAAATAGCAGAAGATATCTATATTTGACATCTAAGTTATTGCATGTTTTCCTTAGGGTGCACTGTAATTGCAAACGTTTTCTCAAGCAAATTTTCCAAAGTCAAGCAACCAATAGCATTCTGAAGATTTTGATGAAATAGCAACCAATTATGCAGTAGTGACCTCTGGATTTCCAATCAAAGCAAAGATTGCATTGGAACATCTTATTCCTGAATCAAATGATCTTTCACTGATCTCACATCCTGTTAAGGGCTTTGTACGATTATACTCCCATGAGCACATCATCCCTTACAGAGTCCTGAACTTGATCAAATTTTAAAAAATGCAATATGCTTACTGACACTGAAGTTACTGGAATTTTTTTGAATGTTATATAAATGCACTAAAGTTGCATGGCAATACATGATATTTTTAGAAATAAGAAATCATTGGAGCCACAAGGGGGCACCCAGAGTTGAACTGGGGACCTCTTGATCTGCAGTCAAATGCTCTACCACTGAGCTATACCCCCATTGAAAGCCATTTCTGAGGTCACTCAATTGACCGCAAAAGCAGTACTTGGGTGCCCAAGTGCATGTTCCAATGTCAAGCAGCCAAAGGGATTGTCAAGATTGCATTGAGATAGCATGCAATTATGCAGTAGTAACCTCAGAATCATCAGTCAAAGAAAAGATTGAATTTGAACATTTTATTCCAGAATCAAATTGTCTGCCACTGAGCTAACATGCTGTAAAGAGTTGTATTCACATTCACTGTCATGTGGACATCATCCCCTACTGAGTCTTGAATTTGTTCAAATTAAGAAAGGGAAATATGATTACTGACTCTGAAGTTACTGGTCTTTTTGGGAATGTGATGTAAATGCATTAAAGTTGCTTGTTGGATGGCAGTAGAATATTTTTTTAAAAAGCACTTCACCTCAGACACTAGGGAGCACCAATAGTTAAACTGGAAACCTCTTGAACCAAAATCAAATACTCTACCACTAAGAAATTCCATGAACATACTTCAAAGCTGAGGAAGCTCAGGATACCAAGAAAGCAATCGCTGGGTACCCCAAAGAAATATATTTTCACAGAATGCACATTACATCTTTTAATCTGAAAAAGAGAAGAAAATGTGACAAGATATCTGCAATGGCAGGTATTCAAATTTTTCCGAGTTGATACTATCAGTGAGTAAAAGTTGCATAGTGCATACCGAAATGTCAAGGAGGACCAGGCTATCTCACTCTTGCTACAACTGAGCACCCAGAATTGACCTGCTCATCTGCAGACAGTATTTATGACCACTGGGCTATAATTCTTTTAAGAGCTGTATTCAGGATTGATTTTTTCAACACACCAGGGCTTATTCAGTGGTGACAATTGTGTAAACGTATTAAAATAGCAGAAGATATCTATATTTGACATCTAAGTTATTGCATGTTTTCCTTAGGGTGCACTGTAATTGCAAACGTTTTCTCAAGCAAATTTTCCAAAGTCAAGCAACCAATAGCATTCTGAAGATTTTGATGAAATAGCAACCAATTATGCAGTAGTGACCTCTGGATTTCCAATCAAAGCAAAGATTGCATTGGAACATCTTATTCCTGAATCAAATGATCTTTCACTGATCTCACGTACTGTTAAGGGCTATGTACGTTTATACTCCCATGAGCACATCATCCCTTACAGAGTCCTGAACTTAATCAAATTTTAAAAAATGCAATATGCTTACTGACACTGAAGTTACTGGAATTTTTTTGAATGTTATATAAATGCACTAAAGTTGCATGGCAATACATGATATTTTTAGAAATAAGAAATCATTGGAGCCACAAGGGGGCACCCAGAGTTGAAATGGGGACCTCTTGATCTGCAGTCAAATGCTCTACCACTGAGCTATACCCCCATTGAAAGCCATTTCTGAGGTCACTCAATTGACCGCAAAAGCAGTACTTGGGTGCCCAAGTGCATGTTCCAATGTCAAGCAGCCAAAGGGATTGTCAAGATTGCATTGAGATAGCATGCAATTATGCAGTAGTAACCTCAGAATCATCAGTCAAAGAAAAGATTGAATTTGAACATTTTATTCCAGAATCAAATTGTCTGCCACTGAGCTAACATGCTGTAAAGAGTTGTATTCACATTCACTGTCATGTGGACATCATCCCCTACTGAGTCTTGAATTTGATCAAATTAAGAAAGGGAAATATGATTACTGACTCTGAAGTTACTGGTCTTTTTGGGAATGTGATGTAAATGCATTAAAGTTGCTTGTTGGATGGCAGTAGAATATTTTTTTAAAAAGCACTTCACCTCAGACACTAGGGAGCACCAATAGTTTAACTGGAAACCTCTTGAACCAAAATCAAATACTCTACCACTAAGAAATTCCATGAACATACTTCAAAGCTGAGGAAGCTCAGGATACCAAGAAAGCAATCGCTGGGTACCCCAAAGAAATATATTTTCACAGAATGCACATTACATCTTTTAATCTGAAAAAGAGAAGAAAATGTGACAAGATATCTGCAATGGCAGGTATTCAAATTTTTCCGAGTTGATACTATCAGTGAGTAAAAGTTGCATAGTGCATACCGAAATGTCAAGGAGGACCAGGCTATCTCACTCTTGCTACAACTGAGCACCCAGAATTGACCTGCTCATCTGCAGACAGTATTTATGACCACTGGGCTATAATTCTTTTAAGAGCTGTATTCAGGATTGATTTTTTCAACACACCAGGGCTTATTCAGTGGTGACAATTGTGTAAACGTATTAAAATAGCAGAAGATATCTATATTTGACATCTAAGTTATTGCATGTTTTCCTTAGGGTGCACTGTAATTGCAAACGTTTTCTCAAGCAAATTTTCCAAAGTCAAGCAACCAATAGCATTCTGAAGATTTTGATGAAATAGCAACCAATTATGCAGTAGTGACCTCTGGATTTCCAATCAAAGCAAAGATTGCATTGGAACATCTTATTCCTGAATCAAATGATCTTTCACTGATCTCACGTACTGTTAAGGGCTATGTACGTTTATACTCCCATGAGCACATCATCTCTTACAGAGTCCTGAACTTAATCAAATTTTAAAAAATGCAATATGCTTACTGACACTGAAGTTACTGGAATTTTTTTGAATGTTATATAAATGCACTAAAGTTGCATGGCAATACATGATATTTTTAGAAATAAGAAATCATTGGAGCCACAAGGGGGCACCCAGAGTTGAACTGGGGACCTCTTGATCTGCAGTCAAATGCTCTACCTCTGAGCTATACCCCCATTGAAAGCCATTTCTGAGGTCACTCAATTGACCGCAAAAGCAGTACTTGGGTGCCCAAGTGCATGTTCCAATGTCAAGCAGCCAAAGGGATTGTCAAGATTGCATTGAGATAACATCCAATTATGCAGTAGTAACCTCAGAATCATCAGTCAAAGAAAAGATTGAATTTGAACATTTTATTCCAGAATCAAATTGTCTGCCACTGAGCTAACATGCTGTAAAGAGTTGTATTCACATTCACTGTCATGTGGACATCATCCCCTACTGAGTCTTGAACTTGATCAAATTAAGAAAGGGAAATATGATTACTGACTCTGAAGTTACTGGTCTTTTTGGGAATGTGATGTAAATGCATTAAAGTTGCTTGTTGGATGGCAGTAGAATATTTTTTTAAAAAGCACTTCACCTCAGACACTAGGGAGCACCAATAGTTAAACTGGAAACCTCTTGAACCAAAATCAAATACTCTACCACTAAGAAATTCCATGAATATACTTCAAAGCTGAGGAAGCTCAGGATACCAAGAAAGCAATCGCTGGGTACCCCAAAGAAATATATTTTCACAGAATGCACATTACATCTTTTAATCTGAAAAAGAGAAGAAAATGTGACAAGATATCTGCAATGGCAGGTATTCAAATTTTTCCGAGTTGATACTATCAGTGAGTAAAAGTTGCATAGTGCATACCGAAATGTCAAGGAGGACCAGGCTATCTCACTCTTGCTACAACTGAGCACCCAGAATTGACCTGCTCATCTGCAGACAGCATTTATGACCACTGGGCTATAATTCTTTTAAGAGCTGTGTTCAGGATTGATTTTTTCAACACACCAGGGCTTATTCAGTGGTGACAATTGTGTAAACGTATTAAAATAGCAGAAGATATCTATATTTCACATCTAAGTTATTGCATGTTTTCCTTAGGGTGCACTGTAATTGCAAACGTTTTGTCAAGCAAATTTTCCAAAGTCAAGCAACCAATAGCATTCTGAAGATTTTGATGAAATAGCAACCAATTATGCAGTAGTTACCTCTGGATTTCCAATCAAAGTAAAGATTGCTTGGGAACATCTTATTCCTGAATCAAATGATCTTTCACTGATCTCACGTCCTGTTAAGGGCTTTGTACGTTTATACTCCCATGAGCACATCATCCCTTACAGAGTCTTGAACTTGATCAAATTTTAAAAAATGCAATATGCTTACTGACACTGAAGTTACTGGAATTTTTTTGAATGTTATATAAATGCACTAAAGTTGCATGGCAATACATGATATTTTTAGAAATAAGAAATCATTGGAGCCACAAGGGGGCACCCAGAGTTCAACTGGGGACCTCTTGATCTGCAGTCAAATGCTCTACCACTGAGCTATACCCCCATCGAAAGCCATTTCTGAGGTCACTCAATTGACCGCAAAAGCAGTACTTGGGTGCCCAAGTGCATGTTCCAATGTCAAGCAGCCAAAGGGATTGTCAAGATTGCATTGAGATAGCATGCAATTATGCAGTAGTAACCTCAGAATCATCAGTCAAAGAAAAGATTGAATTTGAACATTTTATTCCAGAATCAAATTGTCTGCCACTGAGCTAACATGCTGTAAAGAGTTGTATTCACATTCACTGTCATGTGGACATCATCCCCTACTGAGTCTTGAATTTGATCAAATTAAGAAAGGGAAATATGATTACTGACTCTGAAGTTACTGGTCTTTTTGGGAATGTGATGTAAATGCATTAAAGTTGCTTGTTGGATGGCAGTAGAAAATTTTTTTAAAAAGCACTTCACCTCAGACACTAGGGAGCACCAATAGTTAAACTGGAAACCTCTTGAACCAAAATCAAATACTCTACCACTAAGAAATTCCATGAACATACTTCAAAGCTGAGGAAGCTCAGGATACCAAGAAAGCAATCGCTGGGTACCCCAAAGAAATATATTTTCACAGAATGCACATTACATCTTTTAATCTGAAAAAGAGAAGAAAATGTGACAAGATATCTGCAATGGCAGGTATTCAAATTTTTCCGAGTTGATACTATCAGTGAGTAAAAGTTGCATAGTGCATACCGAAATGTCAAGGAGGACCAGGCTATCTCACTCTTACTACAACTGAGCACCCAGAATTGACCTGCTCATCTGCAGACAGTATTTATGACCACTGGGCTATAATTCTTTTAAGAGCTGTATTCAGGATTGATTTTTTCAACACACCAGGGCTTATTCAGTGGTGACAATTGTGTAAACGTATTAAAATAGCAGAAGATATCTATATTTGACATCTAAGTTATTGCATGTTTTCCTTAGGGTGCACTGTAATTGCAAACGTTTTGTCAAGCAAATTTTCCAAAGTCAAGCAACCAATAGCATTCTGAAGATTTTGATGAAATAGCAACCAATTATGCAGTAGTGACCTCTGGATTTCCAATCAAAGCAAAGATTGCATTGGAACATCTTATACTTGAATCAAATGATCTTTCACTGATCTCACGTACTGTTAAGGGCTATGTACGTTTATACTCCCATGAGCACATCATCCCTTACAGAGTCCTGAACTTAATCAAATTTTAAAAAATGCAATATGCTTACTGACACTGAAGTTACTGGAATTTTTTTGAATGTTATATAAATGCGCTAAAGTTGCATGGCAATACATGATATTTTTAGAAATAAGAAATCATTGGAGCCACAAGGGGCACCCAGAGTTCAACTGGGGACCTCTTGATCTGCAGTCAAATGCTCTACCACTGAGCTATACCCCCATCGAAAGCCATTTCTGAGGTCACTCAATTGACCGCAAAAGCAGTACTTGGGTGCCCAAGTGCATGTTCCAATGTCAAGCAGCCAAAGGGATTGTCAAGATTGCATTGAGATAGCATGCAATTATGCAGTAGTAACCTCAGAATCATCAGTCAAAGAAAAGATTGAATTTGAACATTTTATTCCAGAATCAAATTGTCTGCCACTGAGCTAACATGCTGTAAAGAGTTGTATTCACATTCACTGTCATGTGGACATCATCCCCTACTGAGTCTTGAATTTGATCAAATTAAGAAAGGGAAATATGATTACTGACTCTGAAGTTACTGGTCTTTTTGGGAATGTGATGTAAATGCATTAAAGTTGCTTGTTGGATGGCAGTAGAATATTTTTTTAAAAAGCACTTCACCTCAGACACTAGGGAGCACCAATAGTTAAACTGGAAACCTCTTGAACCAAAATCAAATACTCTACCACTAAGAAATTCCATGAATATACTTCAAAGCTGAGGAAGCTCAGGATACCAAGAAAGCAATCGCTGGGTACCCCAAAGAAATATATTTTCACAGAATGCACATTACATCTTTTAATCTGAAAAAGAGAAGAAAATGTGACAAGATATCTGCAATGGCAGGTATTCAAATTTTTCCGAGTTGATACTATCAGTGAGTAAAAGTTGCATAGTGCATACCGAAATGTCAAGGAGGACCAGGCTATCTCACTCTTGCTACAACTGAGCACCCAGAATTGACCTGCTCATCTGCAGACAGCATTTATGACCACTGGGCTATAATTCTTTTAAGAGCTGTGTTCAGGATTGATTTTTTCAACACACCAGGGCTTATTCAGTGGTGACAATTGTGTAAACGTATTAAAATAGCAGAAGATATCTTTATTTCACATCTAAGTTATTGCATGTTTTCCTTAGGGTGCACTGTAATTGCAAACGTTTTGTCAAGCAAATTTTCCAAAGTCAAGCAACCAATAGCATTCTGAAGATTTTGATGAAATAGCAACCAATTATGCAGTAGTTACCTCTGGATTTCCAATCAAAGTAAAGATTGCTTGGGAACATCTTATTCCTGAATCAAATGATCTTTCACTGATCTCACGTCCTGTTAAGGGCTTTGTACGTTTATACTCCCATGAGCACATCATCCCTTACAGAGTCTTGAACTTGATCAAATTTTAAAAAATGCAATATGCTTACTGACACTGAAGTTACTGGAATTTTTTTGAATGTTATATAAATGCACTAAAGTTGCATGGCAATACATGATATTTTTAGAAATAAGAAATCATTGGAGCCACAAGGGGGCACCCAGAGTTCAACTGGGGACCTCTTGATCTGCAGTCAAATGCTCTACCACTGAGCTATACCCCCATCGAAAGCCATTTCTGAGGTCACTCAATTGACCGCAAAAGCAGTACTTGGGTGCCCAAGTGCATGTTCCAATGTCAAGCAGCCAAAGGGATTGTCAAGATTGCATTGAGATAGCATGCAATTATGCAGTAGTAACCTCAGAATCATCAGTCAAAGAAAAGATTGAATTTGAACATTTTATTCCAGAATCAAATTGTCTGCCACTGAGCTAACATGCTGTAAAGAGTTGTATTCACATTCACTGTCATGTGGACATCATCCCCTACTGAGTCTTGAATTTGATCAAATTAAGAAAGGGAAATATGATTACTGACTCTGAAGTTACTGGTCTTTTTGGGAATGTGATGTAAATGCATTAAAGTTGCTTGTTGGATGGCAGTAGAAAATTTTTTTAAAAAGCACTTCACCTCAGACACTAGGGAGCACCAATAGTTAAACGGGAAACCTCTTGAACCAAAATCAAATACTCTACCACTAAGAAATTCCATGAACATACTTCAAAGCTGAGGAAGCTCAGGATACCAAGAAAGCAATCGCTGGGTACCCCAAAGAAATATATTTTCACAGAATGCACATTACATCTTTTAATCTGAAAAAGAGAAGAAAATGTGACAAGATATCTGCAATGGCAGGTATTCAAATTTTTCCGAGTTGATACTATCAGTGAGTAAAAGTTGCATAGTGCATACCGAAATGTCAAGGAGGACCAGGCTATCTCACTCTTACTACAACTGAGCACCCAGAATTGACCTGCTCATCTGCAGACAGTATTTATGACCACTGGGCTATAATTCTTTTAAGAGCTGTATTCAGGATTGATTTTTTCAACACACCAGGGCTTATTCAGTGGTGACAATTGTGTAAACGTATTAAAATAGCAGAAGATATCTATATTTGACATCTAAGTTATTGCATGTTTTCCTTAGGGTGCACTGTAATTGCAAACGTTTTGTCAAGCAAATTTTCCAAAGTCAAGCAACCAATAGCATTCTGAAGATTTTGATGAAATAGCAACCAATTATGCAGTAGTGACCTCTGGATTTCCAATCAAAGCAAAGATTGCATTGGAACATCTTATACTTGAATCAAATGATCTTTCACTGATCTCACGTACTGTTAAGGGCTATGTACGTTTATACTCCCATGAGCACATCATCCCTTACAGAGTCCTGAACTTAATCAAATTTTAAAAAATGCAATATGCTTACTGACACTGAAGTTACTGGAATTTTTTTGAATGTTATATAAATGCGCTAAAGTTGCATGGCAATACATGATATTTTTAGAAATAAGAAATCATTGGAGCCACAAGGGGCACCCAGAGTTCAACTGGGGACCTCTTGATCTGCAGTCAAATGCTCTACCACTGAGCTATACCCCCATCGAAAGCCATTTCTGAGGTCACTCAATTGACCGCAAAAGCAGTACTTGGGTGCCCAAGTGCATGTTCCAATGTCAAGCAGCCAAAGGGATTGTCAAGATTGCATTGAGATAGCATGCAATTATGCAGTAGTAACCTCAGAATCATCAGTCAAAGAAAAGATTGAATTTGAACATTTTATTCCAGAATCAAATTGTCTGCCACTGAGCTAACATGCTGTAAAGAGTTGTATTCACATTCACTGTCATGTGGACATCATCCCCTACTGAGTCTTGAATTTGATCAAATTAAGAAAGGGAAATATGATTACTGACTCTGAAGTTACTGGTCTTTTTGGGAATGTGATGTAAATGCATTAAAGTTGCTTGTTGGATGGCAGTAGAATATTTTTTTAAAAAGCACTTCACCTCAGACACTAGGGAGCACCAATAGTTAAACTGGAAACCTCTTGAACCAAAATCAAATACTCTACCACTAAGAAATTCCATGAACATACTTCAAAGCTGAGGAAGCTCAGGATACCAAGAAAGCAATCGCTGGGTACCCCAAAGAAATATATTTTCACAGAATGCACATTACATCTTTTAATCTGAAAAAGAGAAGAAAATGTGACAAGATATCTGCAATGGCAGGTATTCAAATTTTTCCGAGTTGATACTATCAGTGAGTAAAAGTTGCATAGTGCATACCGAAATGTCAAGGAGGACCAGGCTATCTCACTCTTACTACAACTGAGCACCCAGAATTGACCTGCTCATCTGCAGACAGTATTTATGACCACTGGGCTATAATTCTTTTAAGAGCTGTATTCAGGATTGATTTTTTCAACACACCAGGGCTTATTCAGTGGTGACAATTGTGTAAACGTATTAAAATAGCAGAAGATATCTATATTTGACATCTAAGTTATTGCATGTTTTCCTTAGGGTGCACTGTAATTGCAAACGTTTTGTCAAGCAAATTTTCCAAAGTCAAGCAACCAATAGCATTCTGAAGATTTTGATGAAATAGCAACCAATTATGCAGTAGTGACCTCTGGATTTCCAATCAAAGCAAAGATTGCATTGGAACATCTTATACTTGAATCAAATGATCTTTCACTGATCTCACGTACTGTTAAGGGCTATGTACGTTTATACTCCCATGAGCACATCATCCCTTACAGAGTCCTGAACTTAATCAAATTTTAAAAAATGCAATATGCTTACTGACACTGAAGTTACTGGAATTTTTTTGAATGTTATATAAATGCGCTAAAGTTGCATGGCAATACATGATATTTTTAGAAATAAGAAATCATTGGAGCCACAAGGGGCACCCAGAGTTGAACTGGGGACCTCTTGATCTGCAGTCAAATGCTCTATCTCTGAGTTATACCCCCATTGAAAGCCATTTCTGAGGTCACTGAATTGACCGCAAAAGCAGTACTTGGGTGCCCAAGTGCATGTTCCAATGTCAAGCAGCCAAAGGGATTGTCAAGATTGCATTGAGATAGCATCCAATTATGCAGTAGTACCCTCAGGATCATCAGTCAAAGAAAAGATTGAATTTGAACATTTTATTCCAGAATCAAATTATCTGCCACTGAGCTAACATGCTGTAATGAGTTGTATTCACATTCACTGTCATGTGGACATCATCCCCTACTGAGTCTTGAACTTGATCAAATTAAGAAAGGGAAATATGATTACTGACTCTGAAGTTACTAGTCTTTTTGGGAATGTGATGTAAATGCATTAAAGTTACGTGTTGGATGGCAGTAGAATATTTTTTTAAAAAGCACTTCACCTCAGACACTAGGGAGCACCAATTGTTAAACTGGAGACCTCTTGAACCAAAATCAAATACTCTACCACTAAGAAATTCCATGAACATACTTCAAAGCTGAGGAAGCTCAGGATACCAAGAAAGCAATCGCTGGGTACCCCAAAGAAATATATTTTCACAGAATGCACATTACATCTTTTAATCTGAAAAAGAGAAGAAAATGTGACAAGATATCTGCAATGGCAGGTATTCACATTTTTCCGAGTTGATACTATCAGTGAGTAAAAGTTGCATAGTGCATACCGAAATGTCAAGGAGGACCAGGCTATCTCACTCTTGCTACAACTGAGCACCCAGAATTGACCTGCTCATCTGCAGACAGCATTTATGACCACTGGGCTATAATTCTTTTAAGAGCTGTATTCAGGATTGATTTTTTCAACACACCAGGGCTTATTCAGTGGTGACAATTGTGTAAACGTATTAAAATAGCAGAAGATATCTATATTTCACATCTAAGTTATTGCATGTTTTCCTTAGGGTGCACTGTAATTGCAAACGTTTTGTCAAGCAAATTTTCCAAAGTCAAGCAACCAATAGCATTCTGAAGATTTTGATGAAATAGCAACCAATTATGCAGTAGTGACCTCTGGATTTCCAATCAAAGTAAAGATTGCTTGGGAACATCTTATTCCTGAATCAAATGATCTTTCACTGATCTCACGTCCTGTTAAGGGCTTTGTACGTTTATACTCCCATGAGCACATCATCCCTTACAGAGTCTTGAACTTGATCAAATTTTAAAAAATGCAATATGCTTACTGACACTGAAGTTACTGGAATTTTTTTGAATGTTATATAAATGCACTAAAGTTGCATGGCAATACATGATATTTTTAGAAATAAGAAATCATTGGAGCCACAAGGGGGCACCCAGAGTTGAACTGGGGACCTCTTGATCTGCAGTCAAATGCTCTACCACTGATCTATACCCCCATTGAATGCCATCTCTGAGGTCACTCAATTGACCGCAAAAGCAGTACTTGGGTGCCCAAGTGCATGTTCCAATGTCAAGCAGCCAAAGGGATTGTCAAGATTGCATTGAGATAGCATGCAATTATGCAGTAGTAATCTCAGAATCATCAGTCAAAGAAAAGATTGATTTTGAACATTTTATTCCAGAATCAAATTGTCTGCCACTGAGCTAACATGCTGTAAAGAGTTGTATTCACATTCACTGTCATGTGGACATCATCCCCTACTGAGTCTTGAACTTGATCAAATTAAGAAAGGGAAATATGATTACTGACTCTGAAGTTACTGGTCTTTTTGGGAATGTGATGTAAATGCATTAAAGTTGCTTGTTGGATGGCAGTAGAATATTTTTTTAAAAAGCACTTCACCTCAGACACTAGGGAGCACCAATAGTTAAACTGGAAACCTCTTGAACCAAAATCAAATACTCTACCACTAAGAAATTCCATGAACATACTTCAAAGCTGGGGAAGCTCAGGATACCAAGAAAGCAATCGCTGGGTACCCCAAAGAAATATATTTTCACAGAATGCACATTACATCTTTTAATCTGAAAAAGAGAAGAAAATGTGACAAGATATCTGCAATGGCAGGTATTCACATTTTTCCGAGTTGATACTATCAGTGAGTAAAAGTTGCATAGTGCATACCGAAATGTCAAGGAGGACCAGGCTATCTCACTCTTGCTACAACTGAGCACCCAGAATTGACCTGCTCATCTGCAGACAGCATTTATGACCACTGGGCTATAATTCTTTTAAGAGCTGTGTTCAGGATTGATTTTTTCAACAACACCAGGGCTTATTTAGTGGTGACAATTGTGTAAACGTATTAAAATAGCAGATGATATCTGTATTTGACATCTAAGTTATTGCATGTTTTCCTTAAGGTGCACTGTAATTGCAAACGTTTTGTCAAGCAAATTTTCCAAAGTCAAGCAACCAATAGCATTCTGAAGATTTTGATGAAATAGCAACCAATTATGTAGTAGTGACCTCTGGATTTCCAATCAAAGCAAAGATTGCATTGGAACATCTTATTCCTGAATCAAATGATCTTTCACTGATCTCACGTCCTGTTAAGGGCTTTTTACGTTTATACTCCCATGAGCACATCATCCCTTACAGAGTCCTGAACTTGATCAAATTTTAAAAAATGCAATATGCTTACTGACACTGAAGTTACTGGAATTTTTTTGAATGTTATATAAATGCACTAAAGTTGCATGGCAATACATGATATTTTTAGAAATAAGAAATCATTGGAGCCACAAGGGGGCACCCAGAGTTGAACTGGGGACCTCTTGATCTGCAGTCAAATGCTCTACCACTGAGCTATACCCCCATTGAAAGCCATCTCTGAGGTCACTCAATTGACCGCAAAAGCAGTACTTGGGTGCCCAAGTGCATGTTCCAATGTCAAGCAGCCAAAGGGATTGTCAAGATTGCATTGAGATAGCATGCAATTATGCAGTAGTAATCTCAGAATCATCAGTCAAAGAAAAGATTGAATTTGAACATTTTATTCCAGAATCAAATTGTCTACCACTGAGCTAACATGCTGTAAAGAGTTGTATTCACATTCACTGTCATGTGGACATCATCCCCTACTGAGTCTTGAACTTGATCAAATTAAGAAAGGGAAATATGATTACTGACTCTGAAGTTACTGGTCTTTTTGGGAATGTGATGTAAATGCATTAAAGTTGCTTGTTGGATGGCAGTAGAATATTTTTTTAAAAAGCACTTCACCTCAGACACTAGGGAGCACCAATAGTTAAACTGGAAACCTCTTGAACCAAAATCAAATACTCTACCACTAAGAAATTCCATGAGCATAGTTCAAAGCTGAGGAAGCTCAGGATACCAAGAAAGCAATCGCTGGGTACCCCAAAGAAATATATTTTCACAGAATGCACATTACATCTTTTAATTTGAAAAAGAGAAGAAAATGTGACAAGATATCTGCAATGGCAGGTATTCAAATTTTTCCGAGTTGATACTATCAGTGAGTAAAAGTTGCATAGTGCATACCGAAATGTCAAGGAGGACCAGGCTATCTCACTCTTGCTACAACTGAGCACCCAGAATTGACCTGCTCATCTGCAGACAGCATTTATGACCACTGGGCTATAATTCTTTTAAGAGCTGTGTTCAGGATTGATTTTTTCAACACACCAGGGCTTATTTAGTGGTGACAATTGTGTAAACGTATTAAAATAGCAGATGATATCTGTATTTGACATCTAAGTTATTGCATGTTTTCCTTAAGGTGCACTGTAATTGCAAACGTTTTGTCAAGCAAATTTTCCAAAGTCAAGCAACCAATAGCATTCTGAAGATTTTGATGAAATAGCAAGCAATTATGTAGTAGTGACCTCTGGATTTCCAATCAAAGCAAAGATTGCATTGGAACATCTTATTCCTGAATCAAATGATCTTTCACTGATCTCACGTCCTGTTAAGGGCTTTGTACGTTTATACTCCCATGAGCACATCATCCCTTACAGAGTCCTGAACTTGATCAAATTTAAAAAAATGCAATATGCTTACTGACACTGAAGTTACTGGAATTTTTTTGAATGTTATATAAATGCACTAAAGTTGCATTGAAATACATGATATTTTTAGAAATAAGAAATCATTGCAGACACAAGGGGGCACCCAGAGTTGAACTGGGGACCTCTTGATCTGCAGTCAAATGCTCTACCACTGAGCTATACCCCCTTTGAAAACCATTTCTGAGGTCACTCAATTGACCGCAAAAGCAGTACTTGGGTGCCTAAGTGCATGTTCCAATGTCAAGCAGCCAATGGGATTGTCAAGATTGCATTGAGATAGCATCCAATTATGCAGTAGTAACCTCAGGATCATCAGTCAAAGAAAAGATTGAATTTGAACATTTTATTCCAGAATCAAATTATCTGCCACTGAGCTAACATGCTGTAATGAGTTGTATTCACATTCACTGTCATGTGGACATCATCCCCTACTGAGTCTTGAACTTGATCAAATTAAGAAAGGGAAATATGATTACTGACTCTGAAGTTACTGGTCTTTTTGGGAATGTGATGTAAATGCATTAAAGTTGCTTGTTGGATGGCAGTAGAATATTTTTTTTAAAAAGCACTTCACCTCAGACACTAGGGAGCACCAATAGTTAAAATGGAAACCTCTTGAACCAAAATCAAATACTCTACCACTAAGAAATTCCATGAACATACTTCAAAGCTGAGGAAGCTCAGGATACCAAGAAAGCAATCGCTGGGTACCCCAAAGAAATATATTTTCACAGAATGCACATTACATCTTTTAATCTGAAAAAGAGAAGAAAATGTGACAAGATATCTGCAATGGCAGGTATTCACATTTTTCCGAGTTGATACTATCAGTGAGTAAAAGTTGCATAGTGCATACCGAAATGTCAAGGAGGACCAGGCTATCTCACTCTTGCTACAATTGAGCACCCAGAATTGACCTGCTCATCTGCAGACAGCATTTATGACCACTGGGCTATAATTCTTTTAAGAGCTGTGTTCAGGATTGATTTTTTCAACACACCAGGGCTTATTTAGTGGTGACAATTGTGTAAACGTATTAAAATAGCAGATGATATCTGTATTTGACATCTAAGTTATTGCATGTTTTCCTTAAGGTGCACTGTAATTGCAAACGTTTTGTCAAGCAAATTTTCCAAAGTCAAGCAACCAATAGCATTCTGAAGATTTTGATGAAATAGCAAGCAATTATGTAGTAGTGACCTCTGGATTTCCAATCAAAGCAAAGATTGCATTGGAACATCTTATTCCTGAATCAAATGATCTTTCACTGATCTCACGTCCTGTTAAGGGCTTTTTACGTTTATACTCCCATGAGCACATCATCCCTTACAGAGTCCTGAACTTGATCAAATTTAAAAAATGGAATACGCTTACTGAGAGTGAAGTTACTGGAATTTTTTTGAATGTGATATAAATGCACTAAACTTGCATGGCAATACATGATATTTTTAGACATAAGAAACCATTACAGCCACAAGGGGGTACCCAGAGCTGAACTGGGGACTTCTTGATCTGCAGTCAAACGCTCTACCACTGAACTATACCCCCATTGAAAGCCGTCTCTGAGGTCACTCAATTGACTGCAAAAGCAGTACTTGGGTGCCTAAGTGCATGTTCCAATGTCAAGCAGCCAATGGGATTGTCAAGATTGCATTGAGATAGCATCCAATTATGCAGTAGTAACCTCAGGATCATCAGTCAAAGAAAAGATTGAATTTGAACATTTTATTCCAGAATCAAATTATCTGCCACTGAGCTAACATGCTGTAATGAGTTGTATTCACATTCACTGTCATGTGGACATCATCCCCTACTGAGTCTTGAACTTGATCAAATTAAGAAAGGGAAATATGATTACTGACTCTGAAGTTACTGGTCTTTTTGGGAATGTGATGTAAATGCATTAAATTTGCGTGTTGGATGGCAGTAGAATATTTTTTTAAAAAGCACTTCACCTCAGACACTAGGGAGCACCAATAGTTAAACTGGAGACCTCTTGAACCAAAATCAAATACTCTACCACTAAGAAATTCCATGAACATGCTTCAAAGCTGAGGAAGCTCAGGATACCAAGAAAGCAATCGCTGGGTACCCCAAAGAAATATATTTTCACAGAATGCACATTACATCTTTTAATCTGAAAAAAAGAAGAAAATGTGACAAGATATCTGCAATGGCAGGTATTCAAATTTTACCGAGTTGATACTATCAGTGAGTAAAAGTTGCATAGTGCATACCGAAATGTCAAGGAGGACCAGGCTATCTCACTCTTGCTACAACTGAGCACCCAGAATTGACCTGCTCATCTGCAGACAGCATTTATGACCACTGGGCTGTAATTCTTTTGAAGACCTGTGTTCAGGATTGATTTTATCAACACACCAGGCCTTATTCAGTGGTGACAATTGTGTAAACGTATTAAAATAGCAGAAGATATCTATATTTGACTTCTAAGTTATTGAATGTTTTCCTTAGGGTGCACTGTAATTGCAAACGTTTTCTCAAGCAAATTTTCCAAAGTCAAGCAACCAATAGCATTCTGAAGATTTTGATGAAATAGCAACCAATTATGCAGTAGTGACCTCTGGATTTCCAATCAAAGCAAAGATTGCATTGGAACATCTTATTCCTGAATCAAATGATCTTTCACTGATCTCACGTCCTGTTAAGGGCTTTGTACATTTATACTCCCATGAGCACATCATCCCTTACAGAGTCCTGAACTTGATCAAATTTAAAAAAATGCAATATGCTTACTGACACTGAAGTTACTGGAATTTTTTTGAATGTTATATAAATGCACTAAAGTTGCATGGCAATACATGATATTTTTAGAAATAAGAAATCATTGGAACCACAAGGGGGCACCCAGAGTTGAACTAGGGACCTCTTGATCTGCAGTCAAATGCTCTACCAATGAGCTATACCCCCATTGAACACCATTTCTGAGGTCACTCAATTGACCGCAAACGCAGTACTTGGGTGCCCAAGTGCATGTTCCAATGTCAAGCAGCCAAAGGGATTGTCAAGATTGCATTGAGATAGCATGCAATTATGCAGTAGTAACCTCAGAATCATCAGTCAAAGAAAAGATTGAATTTGAACATTTTATTCCAGAATCAAATTGTCTGCCAATGAGCTAACATGCTGTAAAGAGTTGTATTCACATTCACTGTCATGTGGACATCATCCCCTACTGAGTCTTGAACTTGATCAAATTAAGAAAGGGAAATATGATTACTGACTCTGAAGTTACTGGTCTTTTTGGGAATGTGATGTAAATGCATTAAAGTTGCTTGTTGGATGGCAGTAGTATATTTTTTTTAAAAAGCACTTCACCTCAGACACTAGGGAGCACCAATAGTTAAACTGGAAACCTCTTGAACCAAAATCAAATACTCTACCACTAAGAAATTCCATGAACATACTTCAAAGCTGAGGAAGCTCAGGATACCAAGAAAGCAATCGCTGGGTACCCCAAAGAAATATATTTTCACAGAATGCACATTACATCTTTTAATCTGAAAAAGAGAAGAAAATGTGACAAGATATCTGCAATGGCAGGTATTCACATTTTTCCGAGTTGATACTATCAGTGAGTAAAAGTTGCATAGTGCATACCGAAATGTCAAGGAGGACCAGGCTATCTCACTCTTGCTACAACTGAGCACCCAGAATTGACCTGCTCATCTGCAGACAGCATTTATGACCACTGGGCTATAATTCTTTTAAGAGCTGTGTTCAGGATGGATTTTTTCAACACACCAGAGCTTATTCAGTGGTGACAATTGTGTAAACGTATTAAAATAGCAGAAGATCTCTATATTTGACATCTAAGTTATTGCATGTTTTCCTTAGGGTGCACTGTAATTGCAAACGTTTTGTCAAGCAAATTTTCCAAAGTCAAGCAACCAATAGCATTCTGAAGATTTTGATGAAATAGCAACCAATTATGCAGTAGTGACCTCTGGATTTCCAATCAAAGTAAAGATTGCTTGGGAACATCTTATTCCTGAATCAAATGATCTTTCACTGATCTCACGTCTTGTTAAGGGCTTTGTACGTTTATACTCCCATGAGCACATCATCCCTTACAGAGTCCTGAACTTGATCAAATTTAAAAAATGGAATATGCTTACTGACACTGAAGTTACTGGAATTTTTTTGAATGTTATATAATTGCACTAAAGTTGCATGGCAATACATGATATTTTTAGAAATAAGAAATCATTGGAGCCACAAGGGGGCACCCAGAGTTGAAATGGGGACCTCTTGATCTGCAGTCAAATGCTCTACCACTGAGCTATACCCCCATTGAACACCATTTCTGAGGTCACTCAATTGACCGCAAACGCAGTACTTGGGTGCCCAAGTGCATGTTCCAATGTCAAGCAGCCAAAGGGATTGTCAAGATTGCATTGAGATAGCATGCAATTATGCAGTAGTAACCTCAGAATCATCAGTCAAAGAAAAGATTGAATTTGAACATTTTATTACTGAATCAAATGATCTTTCACTGATCTCACGTCCTGTTAAGGGCTTTGTACATTTATACTCCCATGAGCACATCATCCCTTACAGAGTCCTGAACTTGATCAAATTTAAAAAAATGCAATATGCTTACTGACACTGAAGTTACTGGAATTTTTTTGAATGTTATATAAATGCACTAAAGTTGCATGGCAATACATGATATTTTTAGAAATAAGAAATCATTGGAACCACAAGGGGGCACCCAGAGTTGAACTAGGGACCTCTTGATCTGCAGTCAAATGCTCTACCACTGAGCTATACCCCCATTGAACACCATTTCTGAGGTCACTCAATTGACCGCAAACGCAGTACTTGGGTGCCCAAGTGCATGTTCCAATGTCAAGCAGCCAAAGGGATTGTCAAGATTGCATTGAGATAGCATGCAATTATGCAGTAGTAACCTCAGAATCATCAGTCAAAGAAAAGATTGAATTTGAACATTTTATTCCAGAATCAAATTGTCTGCCAATGAGCTAACATGCTGTAAAGAGTTGTATTCACATTCACTGTCATGTGGACATCATCCCCTACTGAGTCTTGAACTTGATCAAATTAAGAAAGGGAAATATGATTACTGACTCTGAAGTTACTGGTCTTTTTGGGAATGTGATGTAAATGCATTAAAGTTGCTTGTTGGATGGCAGTAGAATATTTTTTTTAAAAAGCACTTCACCTCAGACACTAGGGAGCACCAATAGTTAAACTGGAAACCTCTTGAACCAAAATCAAATACTCTACCACTAAGAAATTCCATGAACATACTTCAAAGCTGAGGAAGCTCAGGATACCAAGAAAGCAATCGCTGGGTACCCCAAAGAAATATATTTTCACAGAATGCACATTACATCTTTTAATCTGAAAAAGAGAAGAAAATGTGACAAGATATCTGCAATGGCAGGTATTCACATTTTTCCGAGTTGATACTATCAGTGAGTAAAAGTTGCATAGTGCATACCGAAATGTCAAGGAGGACCAGGCTATCTCACTCTTGCTACAACTGAGCACCCAGAATTGACCTGCTCATCTGCAGACAGCATTTATGACCACTGGGCTATAATTCTTTTAAGAGCTGTATTCAGGATTGATTTTTTCAACACACCAGGGCTTATTCAGTGGTGACAACTGTGTAAACGTATTAAAATAGCAGAAGATATCTATATTTGACATCTAAGTTATTGCATGTTTTCCTTAGGGTGCACTGTAATTGCAAACGTTTTCTCAAGCAAATTTTCCAAAGTCAAGCAACCAATAGCATTCTGAAGATTTTGATGAAATAGCAACCAATTATGCAGTAGTGACCTCTGGATTTCCAATCAAAGAAAAGATTGCTTGGGAACATCTTATTCCTGAATCAAATGATCTTTCACTGATCTCACGTCCTGTTAAGGGCTTTGTACGTTTATACTCCCATGAGCACATCATCCCTTACAGAGTCCTGAACTTGATCAAATTTAAAAAATGCAATATGCTTACTGACACTGAAGTTACTGGAATTTTTTTGAATGTTATATAAATGCACTAAAGTTGCATGGCAATACATGATATTTTTAGAAATAAGAAATCATTGGAGCCACAAGGGGGCACCCAGAGTTGAAATGGGGACCTCTTGATCTGCAGTCAAATGCTCTACCACTGAGCTATACCCCCATTGAACACCATTTCTGAGGTCACTCAATTGACCGCAAACGCAGTACTTGGGTGCCCAAGTGCATGTTCCAATGTCAAGCAGCCAAAGGGATTGTCAAGATTGCATTGAGATAGCATGCAATTATGCAGTAGTAACCTCAGAATCATCAGTCAAAGAAAAGATTGAATTTGAACATTTTATTCCAGAATCAAATTGTCTGCCACTGAGCTAACATGCTGTAAAGAGTTGTATTCACATTCACTGTCATGTGGACATCATCCCCTCCTGAGTCTTGAACTTGATCAAATTAAGAAAGGGAAATATGATTACTGACTCTGAAGTTACTGGTCTTTTTGGGAATGTGATGTAAATGCATTAAAGTTGCTTGTTGGATGGCAGTAGAATATTTTTTTTAAAAAGCACTTCACCTCAGACACTAGGGAGCACCAATAGTTAAACTGGAAACCTCTTGAACCAAAATCAAATACTCTACCACTAAGAAATTCCATGAACATACTTCAAAGCTGAGGAAGCTCAGGATACCAAGAAAGCAATCGCTGGGTACCCCAAAGAAATATATTTTCACAGAATGCACATTACATCTTTTAATCTGAAAAAGAGAAGAAAATGTGACAAGATATCTGCAATGGCAGGTATTCAAATTTTTCCGAGTTGATACTATCAGTGAGTAAAAGTTGCATAGTGCATTCCGAAATGTCAAGGAGGACCAGGCTATCTCACTCTTGCTACAACTGAGCACCCAGAATTGACCTGCTCATCTGCAGACAGCATTTATGACCACTGGGCTATAATTCTTTTAAGAGCTGTGTTCAGGATTGATTTTTTCAACACACCAGGGCTTATTCAGTGGTGACAATTGTGTAAACGTATTAAAATAGCAGAAGATATCTATATTTGACATCTAAATTATTGCATGTTTTCCTTAGGGTGCACTGTAATTGCAAACGTTTTGTCAAGCAAATTTTCCAAAGTCAAGCAACCAATAGCATTCTGAAGATTTTGATGAAATAGCAACCAATTATGCAGTAGTGACCTCTGGATTTCCAATCAAAGTAAAGATTGCTTGGGAACATCTTATTCCTGAATCAAATGATCTTTCACTGATCTCACGTCCTGTTAAGGGCTTTGTACGTTTATACTCCCATGAGCACATCATCCCTTACATAGTCCTGAACTTGATCAAATTTAAAAAAATGCAATATGCTTACTGACACTGAAGTTACTGGAATTTTTTTGAATATTATATAAATGCACTAAAGTTGCATGGCAATACATGATATTTTTAGAAATAAGAAGCCATTGGAGCCACAAGGGGGCACCCACAGTTGAACTGGGAATCTCTTGATCTGCAGTCAAATGCACTACCACTGAGCTATACCCCCATTGAAAACCATTTCTGAGGTCACTCAATTTACCGGAAACGCAGTACTTGGGTGCCCAAGTGCATGTTCCAATGTCAAGCAGCCAAAGGGATTGTCAAGATTGCATTGAGATAGCATCCAGTTATGCAGTAGTAACCTCAGGATCATCAGTCAAAGAAAAGATTGTATTTGAACATTTCATTCCAGAATCAAATTATCTGCCACTGAGCTAACATGCTGTAATGAGTTGTATTCACATTCACTGTCATGTGGACATCATCCCCTACTGAGTCTTGAACTTGATCAAATTAAGAAAGGGAAATATGATTACTGACTCTGAAGTTACTGGTCTTTTTGGGAATGTGATGTAAATGCATTAAAGTTACGTGTTGGATGGCAGTAGAATATTTTTTTAAAAAGCACTTCACCTCAGACACTAGGGAGCACCAATAGTTAAACTGGAGACCTCTTGAACCAAAATCAAATACTCTACCACTAAGAAATTCCATGAACATACTTCAAAGCTGAGGAAGCTCAGGATACCAAGAAAGCAATCGCTGGGTACCCCAAAGAAATATATTTTCACAGAATGCACATTACATCTTTTAATCTGAAAAAGAGAAGAAAATGTGACAAGATATCTGCAATGGCAGGTATTCACATTTTTCCGAGTTGATACTATCAGTGAGTAAAAGTTGCATAGTGCATACTGAAATGTCAAGGAGGACCAGGCTATCTCACTCTTGCTACAACTGAGCACCCAGAATTGACCTGCTCATCTGCAGACAGCATTTATGACCACTGGGCTATAATTCTTTTAAGAGCTGTATTCAGGATTGATTTTTTCAACACACCAGGGCTTATTCAGTGGTGACAATTGTGTAAACGTATTAAAATAGCAGAAGATATCTATATTTGACATCTAAGTTATTGCATGTTTTCCTTAGGGTGCAATGTAATTGCAAACGTTTTGTCAAGCAAATTTTCCAAAGTCAAGCAACCAATAGCATTCTGAAGATTTTGATGAAATAGCAACCAATTATGCAGTAGTGACCTCTGGATTTCCAATCAAAGTAAAGATTGCTTGGGAACATCTTATTCCTGAATCAAATGATCTTTCACTGATCTCACGTCTTGTAAAGGGCTTTGTACGTTTATACTCCCATGAGCACATCATCCCTTACAGAGTCCTGAACTTGATCAAATTTAAAAAAATGCAATATGCTTACTGACACTGAAGTTACTGGAATTTTTTTGAATGTTATATAAATGCACTAAAGTTGCATGGCAATACATGATATTTTTAGAAATAAGAAATCATTGGAGCCACAAGGGGGCACCCAGAGTTGAAATGGGGACCTCTTGATCTGCAGTCAAATGCTCTACCACTGAGCTATACCCCCATTGAACACCATTTCTGAGGTCACTCAATTGACCGCAAACGCAGTACTTGGGTGCCCAAGTGCATGTTCCAATGTCAAGCAGCCAAAGGGATTGTCAAGATTGCATTGAGATAGCATGCAATTATGCAGTAGTAACCTCAGAATCATCAGTCAAAGAAAAGATTTTATTTGAACATTTCATTCCAGAATCAAATTATCTGCCACTGAGCTAACATGCTGTAATGAGTTGTATTCACATTCACTGTCATGTGGACATCATCCCCTACTGAGTCTTGAACTTGATCAAATTAAGAAAGGGAAATATGATTACTGACTCTGAAGTTACTGGTCTTTTTGGGAATGTGATGTAAATGCATTAAAGTTACGTGTTGGATGGCAGTAGAATATTTTTTTAAAAAGCACTTCACCTCAGACACTAGGGAGCACCAATAGTTAAACTGGAGACCTCTTGAACTAAAATCAAATACTCTACCACTAAGAAATTCCATGAACATACTTCAAAGCTGAGGAAGCTCAGGATACCAAGAAAGCAATCGCTGGGTACCCCAAAGAAATATATTTTCACAGAATGCACATTACATCTTTTAATCTGAAAAAGAGAAGAAAATGTGACAAGATATCTGCAATGGCAGGTATTCAAATTTTTCCGAGTTGATACTATCAGTGAGTAAAAGTTGCATAGTGCATTCCGAAATGTCAAGGAGGACCAGGCTATCTCACTCTTGCTACAACTGAGCACCCAGAATTGACCTGCTCATCTGCAGACAGCATTTATGACCACTGGGCTATAATTCTTTTAAGAGCTGTGTTCAGGATTGATTTTTTCAACACACCAGGGCTTATTCAGTGGTGACAATTGTGTAAACGTATTAAAATAGCAGAAGATATCTATATTTGACATCTAAATTATTGCATGTTTTCCTTAGGGTGCACTGTAATTGCAAACGTTTTGTCAAGCAAATTTTCCAAAGTCAAGCAACCAATAGCATTCTGAAGATTTTGATGAAATAGCAACCAATTATGCAGTAGTGACCTCTGGATTTCCAATCAAAGTAAAGATTGCTTGGGAACATCTTATTCCTGAATCAAATGATCTTTCACTGATCTCACGTCCTGTTAAGGGCTTTGTACGTTTATACTCCCATGAGCACATCATCCCTTACATAGTCCTGAACTTGATCAAATTTAAAAAAATGCAATATGCTTACTGACACTGAAGTTACTGGAATTTTTTTGAATATTATATAAATGCACTAAAGTTGCATGGCAATACATGATATTTTTAGAAATAAGAAGCCATTGGAGCCACAAGGGGGCACCCACAGTTGAACTGGGAACCTCTTGATCTGCAGTCAAATGCTCTACCACTGAGCTATACCCCCATTGAAAACAATTTCTGAGGTCACTCAATTTACCGCAAATGCAGTACTTGGGTGCCCAAGTGCATGTTCCAATGTCAAGCAGCCAAAGGGATTGTCAAGACTGCATTGAGATAGCATCCAGTTATGCAGTAGTAACCTCAGGATCATCAGTCAAAGAAAAGATTGTATTTGAACATTTCATTCCAGAATCAAATTATCTGCCACTGAGCTAACATGCTGTAATGAGTTGTATTCACATTCACTGTCATGTGGACATCATCCCCTACTGAGTCTTGAACTTGATCAAATTAAGAAAGGGAAATATGATTACTGACTCTGAAGTTACTGGTCTTTTTGGGAATGTGATGTAAATGCATTAAAGTTACGTGTTGGATGGCAGTAGAATATTTTTTTAAAAAGCACTTCACCTCAGACACTAGGGAGCACCAATAGTTAAACTGGAGACCTCTTGAACCAAAATCAAATACTCTACCACAAAGAAATTCCATGAACATACTTCAAAGCTGAGGAAGCTCAGGATACCAAGAAAGCAATCGCTGGGTACCCCAAAGAAATATATTTTCACAGAATGCACATTACATCTTTTAATCTGAAAAAGAGAAGAAAATGTGACAAGATATCTGCAATGGCAGGTATTCACATTTTTCCGAGTTGATACTATCAGTGAGTAAAAGTTGAATAGTGCATACCGAAATGTCAAGGAAGACCAGGCTATCTCACTCTTGCTACAACTGAGCACCCAGAATTGACCTGCTCATCTGCAGACAGCATTTATGACCACTGGGCTATAATTCTTTTAAGAGCTGTATTCAGGATTGATTTTTTCAACACACCAGGGCTTATTCAGTGGTGACAATTGTGTAAACGTATTAAAATTGCAGAAGATATCTATATTTGACATCTAAGTTATTGCATGTTTTCCTTAGGGTGCACTGTAATTGCAAACGTTTTCTCAAGCAAATTTTCCAAAGTCAAGCAACCAATAGCATTCTGAAGATTTTGATGAAATAGCAACCAATTATGCGATAGTGAACTTTGGATTTCCAATCAAAGCAAAGATTGCATTGGAACATCTTATTCCTGAATCAAATGATCTTTCACTGATCACACGTCCTGTTAAGGGCTTTGTACGTTTATTTTCTCCTTGAGCACATCATCCCTTACAGAGTCCTGAACTTGATCAAATTTAAAAAAATGCAATATGCTTACTGACACTGAAGTTACTGGAATTTTTTTGAATGTTATATAAATGCACTAAAGTTGCATGGCAATACATGATATTTTTAGAAATAAGAAATCATTGCAGACACAAGGGGGCAACCAGAGTTGAACTGGGGACCTCTTGATCTGCAGTCAAATGCTCTACCACTGAGCTATACCCCCATTGAAAGCTATCTCTGAGGTCACTCAATTGACCGCAAAAGCAGTACTTGGGTGCCCAAGTGCATGTTCCAATGTCAAGCAGCCAAAGGGATTGTCAAGATTGCATTGAGATAGCATGCAATTATGCAGTAGTAACCTCAGAATCATCAGTCAAAGAAAAGATTGTATTTGAACATTTCATTCCAGAATCAAATTATCTGCCACTGAGCTAACATGCTGTAATGAGTTGTATTCACATTCACTGTCATGTGGACATCATCCCCTACTGAGTCTTGAACTTGATCAAATTAAGAAAGGGAAATATGATTACTGACTCTGAAGTTACTGGTCTTTTTGGGAATGTGATGTAAATGCATTAAAGTTACGTGTTGGATGGCAGTAGAATATTTTTTTAAAAAGCACTTCACCTCAGACACTAGGGAGCACCAATAGTTAAACTGGAGACCTCTTGAACCAAAATCAAATACTCTACCACTAAGAAATTCCATGAACATACTTCAAAGCTGAGGAAGCTCAGGATACCAAGAAAGCAATCGCTGGGTACCCCAAAGAAATATATTTTCACAGAATGCACATTACATCTTTTAATCTGAAAAAGAGAAGAAAATGTGACAAGATATCTGCAATGGCAGGTATTCACATTTTTCCTAGTTGATACTGTCAGTGAGTAAAAGTTGCATAGTGCATACCGAAATGTCAAGGAGGACCAGGCTATCTCACTCTTGCTACAACTGAGCACCCAGAATTGACCTGCTCATCTGCAGACAGCATTTATGACCACTGGGCTATAATTCTTTTAAGAGCTGTATTCAGGATTGATTTTTTCAACACACCAGGGCTTATTCAGTGGTGACAATTGTGTAAACGTATTAAAATAGCAGAAGATATCTATATTTGACATCTAAGTTATTGCATGTTTTCCTTAGGGTGCACTGTAATTGCAAACGTTTTCTCAAGCAAATTTTCCAAAGTCAAGCAACCAATAGCATTCTGAAGATTTTGATGAAATAGCAACCAATTATGCGATAGTGACCTTTGGATTTCCAATCAAAGCAAAGATTGCATTGGAACATCTTATTCCTGAATCAAATGATCTTTCACTGATCACACGTCCTGTTAAGGGCTTTGTACGTTTATTTTCTCCTTGAGCACATCATCCCTTACAGAGTCCTGAACTTGATCAAATTTAAAAAAATGCAATATGCTTACTGACACTGAAGTTACTGGAATTTTTTTGAATGTTATATAAATGCACTAAAGTTGCATGGCAATACATGATATTTTTAGAAATAAGAAATCATTGCAGACACAAGGGGGCACCCAGAGTTGAACTGGGGACCTCTTGATCTGCAGTCAAATGCTCTACCACTGAGCTATACCCCCATTGAAAGCTATCTCTGAGGTCACTCAATTGACCGCAAAAGCAGTACTTGGGTGCCCAAGTGCATTTTCCAATGTCAAGCAGCCAAAGGGATTGTCAAGATTGCATTGAGATAGCATGCAATTATGCAGTAGTAACCTCAGAATCATCAGTCAAAGAAAAGATTGAATTTGAACATTTTATTCCAGAATCAAATGGTCTGCCACTGAGCTAACATGCTGTAAAGAGTTGTATTCACATTCACTGTCATGTGGACATCATCCCCTACTGAGTCTTGAACTTGATGAAATTAAGAAAGGGAAATATGATTACTGACTCTGAAGTTACTGGTCTTTTTGGGAATGTGATGTAAATGCATTAAAGTTGCTTGTTGGATTGCAGTAGAATATTTTTTTAAAAAGCACTTCACCTCAGACACTAGGGAGCACCAATAGTTAAACTGGAAACCTCTTGAACCAAAATCAAATACTCTACCACTAAGAAATTCCATGAACATACTTCAAAGCTGAGGAAGCTCAGGATACCAAGAAAGCAATCGCTGGGTACCCCAAAGAAATATATTTTCACAGTATGCACATTACATCTTTTAATCTGAAAAAGAGAAGAAAATGTGACAAGATATCTGCAATGGCAGGTATTCACATTTTTCCGAGTTGATACTATCAGTGAGTAAAAGTTGCATAGTGCATACCGAAATGTCAAGGAGGACCAGGCTATCTCACTCTTGCTACAACTGAGCACCCAGAATTGACCTGCTCATCTGCAGACAGCATTTATGACCACTGGGCTATAATTCTTTTAAGAGCTGTATTCAGGATTGATTTTTTCAACACACCAGGGCTTATTCAGTGGTGACAATTGTGTAAACGTATTAAAATAGCAGAAGATATCTATATTTGACATCTAAGTTATTGCATGTTTTCCTTAGGGTGCACTGTAATTGCAAACGTTTTCTCAAGCAAATTTTCCAAAGTCAAGCAACCAATAGCATTCTGAAGATTTTGATGAAATAGCAACCAATTATGCAGTAGTGACCTTTGGATTTCCAATCAAAGCAAAGATTGCATTGGAACATCTTATTCCTGAATCAAATGATCTTTCACTGATCACACGTCCTGTTAAGGGCTTTGTACGTTTATACTCCCATGAGCACATCATCCCTTACAGAGTCCTGAACTTGATCAAATTTCAAAAAATGCAATATGCTTACTGACACTGAAGTTACTGGAATTTTTTTGAATGTTATATAAATGCACTAAAGTTGCATGGCAATACATGATATTTTTAGAAATAAGAAATCATTGCAGACACAAGGGGGCACCCAGAGTTGAACTGGGGACCTCTTGATCTGCAGTCAAATGCTCTACCACTGAGCTATACCCCCATTGAAAGCTATCTCTGAGGTCACTCAATTGACCGCAAAAGCAGTACTTGGGTGCCCAAGTGCATGTTCCAATGTCAAGCAGCCAAAGGGATTGTCAAGATTGCATTGAGATAGCATGCAATTATGCAGTAGTAACCTCAGAATCATCAGTCAAAGAAAAGATTGAATTTGAACATTTTATTCCAGAATCAAATGGTCTGCCACTGAGCTAACATGCTGTAAAGAGTTGTATTCACATTCACTGTCATGTGGACATCATCCCCTACTGAGTCTTAAACTTGATCAAATTAAGAAAGGGAAATATGACAACTGACTCTGAAGTTACTGGTCTTTTTGGGAATGTGATGTAAATGCATTAAAGTTGCTTGTTGGATGGCAGTAGAATATTTTTTTAAAAAGCACTTCACCTCAGACACTAGGGAGCACCAATGGTTAAACTGGAAACCTCTTGAACCAAAATCAAATACTCTACCACTAAGAAATTCCATGAACATACTTCAAAGCTGAGGAAGCTCAGGATACCAAGAAAGCAATCGCTGGGTACCCCAAAGAAATATATTTCCCAGAATGCACATTACATCTTTTAATCTGAAAAAGAGAAGAAAATGTGACAAGATATCTGCAATGGCAGGTATTCACATTTTTCCGAGTTGATACTATCAGTGAGTAAAAGTTGCATAGTGCATACCGAAATGTCAAGGAGGACCAGGCTATCTCACTCTTGCTACAACTGAGCACCCAGAATTGACCTGCTCATCTGCAGACAGCATTTATGACCACCGGGCTATAATTCTTTTAAGAGCTGTATTCAGGATTGATTTTTTCAACACACCAGGGCTTATTCAGTGGTGACAATTGTGTAAACGTATTAAAATAGCAGAAGATATCTATATTTGACATCTAAGTTATTGCATGTTTTCCTTAGGGTGCACTGTAATTGCAAACGTTTTCTCAAGCAAATTTTCCAAAGTCAAGCAACCAATAGCATTCTGAAGATTTTGATGAAATAGCAACCAATTATGCAGTAGTGACCTTTGGATTTCCAATCAAAGCAAAGATTGCATTGGAACATCTTATTCCTGAATCAAATGATCTTTCACTGATCTCACGTCCTGTTAAGGGCTTTGTACGTTTATACTCCCATGAGCACATCATCCCTGACAGAGTCCTGAACTTGATCAAATTTAAAAAAATGCAATATGCTTACTGACACTGAAGTTACTGGAATTTTTTTGAATGTTATATAAATGCACTAAAGTTGCATGGCAATACATGATATTTTTAGAAATAAGAAATTATTGCAGACACAAGGGGGCACCCAGAGTTGAACTGGGGACCTCTTGATCTGCAGTCAAATGGTCTACCACTGAGCTATACCCCCTTTGAAAGCCATCTCTGAGGTCACTCAATTGAACGCAAAAGCAGTACTTGGGTGCCCAAGTGCATGTTCCAATGTCAAGCAGCCAAAGGGATTGTCAAGATTGCATTGAGATAGCATGCAATTATGCAGTAGTAACCTCAGAATCATCAGTCAAAGAAAAGATTGTATTTGAACATTTCATTCCAGAATCAAATTATCTGCGACTGAGCTAACATGCTGTAATGAGTTGTATTCACATTCACTGTCATGTGGACATCATCCCCTACTGAGTCTTGAACTTGATCAAATTAAGAAAGGGAAATATGATTACTGACTCTGAAGTTACTGGTCTTTTTGGGAATGTGATGTAAATGCATTAAAGTTGCTTGTTGGATTGCAGTAGAATATTTTTTTAAAAAGCACTTCACCTCAGACACTAGGGAGCACCAATAGTTAAACTGGAAACCTCTTGAACCAAAATCAAATACTCTACCACTAAGAAATTCCATGAACATACTTCAAAGCTGAGGAAGCTCAGGATACCAAGAAAGCAATCGCTGGGTACCCCAAAGAAATATATTTTCACAGTATGCACATTACATCTTTTAATCTGAAAAAGAGAAGAAAATGTGACAAGATATCTGCAATGGCAGGTATTCACATTTTTCCGAGTTGATACTATCAGTGAGTAAAAGTTGCATAGTGCATACCGAAATGTCAAGGAGGACCAGGCTATCTCACTCTTGCTACAACTGAGCACCCAGAATTGACCTGCTCATCTGCAGACAGCATTTATGACCACTGGGCTATAATTCTTTTAAGAGCTGTATTCAGGATTGATTTTTTCAACACACCAGGGCTTATTCAGTGGTGACAATTGTGTAAACGTATTAAAATAGCAGAAGATATCTATATTTGACATCTAAGTTATTGCATGTTTTCCTTAGGGTGCACTGTAATTGCAAACGTTTTCTCAAGCAAATTTTCCAAAGTCAAGCAACCAATAGCATTCTGAAGATTTTGATGAAATAGCAACCAATTATGCAGTAGTGACCTTTGGATTTCCAATCAAAGCAAAGATTGCATTGGAACATCTTATTCCTGAATCAAATGATCTTTCACTGATCACACGTCCTGTTAAGGGCTTTGTACGTTTATACTCCCATGAGCACATCATCCCTTACAGAGTCCTGAACTTGATCAAATTTCAAAAAATGCAATATGCTTACTGACACTGAAGTTACTGGAATTTTTTTGAATGTTATATAAATGCACTAAAGTTGCATGGCAATACATGATATTTTTAGAAATAAGAAATCATTGCAGACACAAGGGGGCACCCAGAGTTGAACTGGGGACCTCTTGATCTGCAGTCAAATGCTCTACCACTGAGCTATACCCCCATTGAAAGCTATCTCTGAGGTCACTCAATTGACCGCAAAAGCAGTACTTGGGTGCCCAAGTGCATGTTCCAATGTCAAGCAGCCAAAGGGATTGTCAAGATTGCATTGAGATAGCATGCAATTATGCAGTAGTAACCTCAGAATCATCAGTCAAAGAAAAGATTGTATTTGAACATTTCATTCCAGAATCAAATTATCTGCGACTGAGCTAACATGCTGTAATGAGTTGTATTCACATTCACTGTCATGTGGACATCATCCCCTACTGAGTCTTGAACTTGATCAAATTAAGAAAGGGAAATATGATTACTGACTCTGAAGTTACTGGTCTTTTTGGGAATGTGATGTAAATGCATTAAAGTTACGTGTTGGATGGTAGTAGAATATTTTTTTAAAAAGCACTTCACCTCAGACACTAGGGAGCACCAATAGTTAAACTGGAGACCTCTTGAACCAAAATCGAATACTCTACCACTAAGAAATTCCATGAACATACTTCAAAGCTGAGGAAGCTCAGGATACCAAGAAAGCAATCGCTGGGTACCCCAAAGAATTATATTTTCACAGAATGCACATTACATCTTTTAATCTGAAAAAGAGAAGAAAATGTGAAAAGATATCTGCAATGGCAGGTATTCACATTTTTCCGAGTTGATATTATCTGTGAGTAAAAGTTGCATAGTGCATACCGAAATGTCAAGGAGGACCAGGCTATCTCACTCTTGCTACAACTGAGCACCCAGAATTGACCTGCTCATCTGCAGACAGCATTTATGACCACTGGGCTATAATTCTTTTAAGAGCTGTATTCAGGATTGATTTTTTCAACACACCAGGGCTTATTCAGTGGTGACAATTGTGTAAACGTATTAAAATAGCAGAAGATATCTATATTTGACATCTAAGTTATTGCATGTTTTCCTTAGGGTGCACTGTAATTGCAAACGTTTTCTCAAGCAAATTTTCCAAAGTCAAGCAACCAATAGCATTCTGAAGATTTTGATGAAATAGCAACCAATTATGCAGTAGTGACCTTTGGATTTCCAATCAAAGCAAAGATTGCATTGGAACATCTTATTCCTGAATCAAATGATCTTTCACTGATCACACGTCCTGTTAAGGGCTTTGTACGTTTATACTCCCATGAGCACATCATCCCTTACAGAGTCCTGAACTTGATCAAATTTCAAAAAATGCAATATGCTTACTGACACTGAAGTTACTGGAATTTTTTTGAATGTTATATAAATGCACTAAAGTTGCATGGCAATACATGATATTTTTAGAAATAAGAAATCATTGCAGACACAAGGGGGCACCCAGAGTTGAACTGGGGACCTCTTGATCTGCAGTCAAATGCTCTACCACTGAGCTATACCCCCATTGAAAGCTATCTCTGAGGTCACTCAATTGACCGCAAAAGCAGTACTTGGGTGCCCAAGTGCATGTTCCAATGTCAAGCAGCCAAAGGGATTGTCAAGATTGCATTGAGATAGCATGCAATTATGCAGTAGTAACCTCAGAATCATCAGTCAAAGAAAAGATTGAATTTGAACATTTTATTCCAGAATCAAATGGTCTGCCACTGAGCTAACATGCTGTAAAGAGTTGTATTCACATTCACTGTCATGTGGACATCATCCCCTACTGAGTCTTAAACTTGATCAAATTAAGAAAGGGAAATATGACAACTGTTCTGAAGTTACTGGTCTTTTTGGGAATGTGATGTAAATGCATTAAAGTTGCTTGTTGGATGGCAGTAGAATATTTTTTTAAAAAGCACTTCACCTCAGACACTAGGGAGCACCAATGGTTAAACTGGAAACCTCTTGAACCAAAATCAAATACTCTACCACTAAGAAATTCCATGAACATACTTCAAAGCTGAGGAAGCTCAGGATACCAAGAAAGCAATCGCTGGGTACCCCAAAGAAATATATTTCCCAGAATGCACATTACATCTTTTAATCTGAAAAAGAGAAGAAAATGTGACAAGATATCTGCAATGGCAGGTATTCACATTTTTCCGAGTTGATACTATCAGTGAGTAAAAGTTGCATAGTGCATACCGAAATGTCAAGGAGGACCAGGCTATCTCACTCTTGCTACAACTGAGCACCCAGAATTGACCTGCTCATCTGCAGACAGCATTTATGACCACCGGGCTATAATTCTTTTAAGAGCTGTATTCAGGATTGATTTTTTCAACACACCAGGGCTTATTCAGTGGTGACAATTGTGTAAACGTATTAAAATAGCAGAAGATATCTATATTTGACATCTAAGTTATTGCATGTTTTCCTTAGGGTGCACTGTAATTGCAAACGTTTTCTCAAGCAAATTTTCCAAAGTCAAGCAACCAATAGCATTCTGAAGATTTTGATGAAATAGCAACCAATTATGCAGTAGTGACCTTTGGATTTCCAATCAAAGCAAAGATTGCATTGGAACATCTTATTCCTGAATCAAATGATCTTTCACTGATCTCACGTCCTGTTAAGGGCTTTGTACGTTTATACTCCCATGAGCACATCATCCCTGACAGAGTCCTGAACTTGATCAAATTTAAAAAAATGCAATATGCTTACTGACACTGAAGTTACTGGAATTTTTTTGAATGTTATATAAATGCACTAAAGTTGCATGGCAATACATGATATTTTTAGAAATAAGAAATTATTGCAGACACAAGGGGGCACCCAGAGTTGAACTGGGGACCTCTTGATCTGCAGTCAAATGCTCTACCACTGAGCTATACCCCCTTTGAAAGCCATCTCTGAGGTCACTCAATTGAACGCAAAAGCAGTACTTGGGTGCCCAAGTGCATGTTCCAATGTCAAGCAGCCAAAGGGATTGTCAAGATTGCATTGAGATAGCATGCAATTATGCAGTAGTAACCTCAGAATCATCAGTCAAAGAAAAGATTGTATTTGAACATTTCATTCCAGAATCAAATTATCTGCGACTGAGCTAACATGCTGTAATGAGTTGTATTCACATTCACTGTCATGTGGACATCATCCCCTACTGAGTCTTGAACTTGATCAAATTAAGAAAGGGAAATATGATTACTGACTCTGAAGTTACTGGTCTTTTTGGGAATGTGATGTAAATGCATTAAAGTTACGTGTTGGATGGCAGTAGAATATTTTTTTAAAAAGCACTTCACCTCAGACACTAGGGAGCACCAATAGTTAAACTGGAGACCTCTTGAACCAAAATCAAATACTCTACCACTAAGAAATTCCATGAACATACTTCAAAGCTGAGGAAGCTCAGGATACCAAGAAAGCAATCGCTGGGTACCCCAAAGAAATATATTTTCACAGAATGCCCATTACATCTTTTAATCTGAAAAAGAGAAGAAACTGTGACAAGATATCTGCAATGGCAGGTATTCACATTTTTCCGAGTTGATACTATCAGTGAGTAAAAGTTGCGTAGTGCATACCGAAATGTCAAGTAGGACCAGGCTATCTCACTCTTGCTACAACTGAGCACCCAGAATTGACCTGCTCATCTGCAGACAGCATTTATGAGCACTGGGCTATAATTCTTTTAAGAGCTGTGTTCAGGATTGATTTTTTCAACACACCAGGGCTTATTCAGTGGTGACAATTGTGTAAACGTATTAAAATAGCAGAAGATATCTATATTTGACATCTAAGTTATTGCATGTTTTCCTTAGGGTGCACTGTAATTGCAAACGTTTTCTCAAGCAAATTTTCCAAAGTCAAGCAACCAATAGCATTCTGAAGATTTTGATGAAATAGCAACCAATTATGCAGTAGTGACCTCTGGATTTCCAATCAAAGCAAAGATTGCATTGGAACATCTTATTCCTGAATCAAATGATCTTTCACTGATCTCACGTCCTGTTAAGGGCTTTGTACGTTTATACTCCCATGAGCACATCATCCCTTACAGAGTCCTGAACTTGATCAAATTTATAAAAATGCAATATGCTTACTGACACTGAAGTTACTGGAATTTTTTTGAATGTTATATAAATGCACTAAAGTTGCATGGCAATACATGATATTTTTAGAAATAAGAAATCATTGGAGCCACAAGGGGGCACACAGAGTTGAACTGGGGACCTCTTGATCTGCAGTCAAATGCTCTACCACTGAGCTATACCCCCATTGAGCACCATTTCTGAGGTCACTCAATTGACCGCAAACGCAGTACTTGGGTGCCCAAGTGCATGTTCCAATGTCAAGCAGCCAAAGGGATTGTCAAGATTGCATTGAGATAGCATGCAATTATGCAGTAGTAACCTCAGAATCATCAGTCAAAGAAAAGATTGAATTTGAACATTTTATTCCAGAATCAAATTGTCTGCCACTGAGCTAACATGCTGTAAAGAGTTGTATTCACATTCACTGTCATGTGGACATCATCCCCTACTGAGTCTTGAACTTGATCAAATTAAGAAAGGGAAATATGATTACTGACTCTGAAGTTACTGGTCTTTTTGGGAATGTGATGTAAATGCATAAAAGTTGCTTGTTGGATGGCAGTAGAATATTTTTTTAAAAAGCACTTCACCTCAGACACTAGGGAGCACCAATGGTTAAACTGGAAACCTCTTGAACCAAAATCAAATACTCTACCACTAAGAAATTCCATGAACATACTTCAAAGCTGAGGAAGCTCAGGATACCAAGAAAGCAATCGCTGGGTACCCCAAAGAAATATATTTTCACAGAATGCACATTACATCTTTTAATCTGAAAAAGAGAAGAAAATGTGACAAGATATCTGCAATGGCAGGTATTCAAATTTTTCCGAGTTGATACTATCAGTGAGTAAAAGTTGCATAGTGCATACCGAAATGTCAAGGAGGACCAGGCTATCTCACTCTTGCTACAACTGAGCACCCAGAATTGACCTGCTCATCTGCAGACAGCATTTATGACCACTGGGCTATAATTCTTTTAAGAGCTGTGTTCAGGATTGATTTTTTCAACACACCAGGGCTTATTCAGTGGTGACAATTGTGTAAACGTATTAAAATAGCAGAAGATATATATATTTGACATCTAAGTTATTGCATGTTTTCCTTAGGGTGCACTGTAATTGCAAACGTTTTGTCAAGCAAATTTTCCAAAGTCAAGCAACCAATAGCATTCTGAAGATTTTGATGAAATAGCAACCAATTATGCAGTAGTGACCTCTGGATTTCCAATCAAAGCAAAGATTGCATTGGAACATCTTATTCCTGAATCAAATGATCTTTCACTGATCTCACGTCCTGTTAAGGGCTTTGTACGTTTATACTCCCATGAGCACATCATCCCTTACAGAGTCCTGAACTTGATCAAATTTAAAAAAATGCAATATGCTTACTGACACTGAAGTTACTGGAATTTTTTTGAATGTTATATAAATGCACTAAAGTTGCATGGCAATACATGATATTTTTAGAAATAAGAAATTATTGCAGACACAAGGGGGCACCCAGAGTTGAACTGGGGACCTCTTGATCTGCAGTCAAATGCTCTACCACTGAGCTATACCCCCATTGAAAGCCATCTCTGAGGTCACTCAATTGAACGCAAAAGCAGTACTTGGGTGCCCAAGTGCATGTTCCAATGTCAAGCAGCCAAAGGGATTGTCAAGATTGCATTGAGATAGCATCCAGTTATGCAGTAGTAACCTCAGGATCATCAGTCAAAGAAAAGATTGTATTTGAACATTTCATTCCAGAATCAAATTATCTGCCACTGAGCTAACATGCTGTAATGAGTTGTATTCACATTCACTGTCATGTGGACATCATCCCCTACTGAGTCTTGAACTTGATCAAATTAAGAAAGGGAAATATGATTACTGACTCTGAAGTTACTGGTCTTTTTGGGAATGTGATGTAAATGCATTAAAGTTACGTGTTGGATGGCAGTAGAATATTTTTTTAAAAAGCACTTCACCTCAGACACTAGGGAGCACCAATAGTTAAACTGGAGACCTCTTGAACCAAAATCAAATACTCTACCACTAAGAAATTCCATGAACATACTTCAAAGCTGAGGAAGCTCAGGATACCAAGAAAGCAATCGCTGGGTACCCCAAAGAAATATATTTTCACAGAATGCACATTACATCTTTTAATCTGAAAAAGAGAAGAAAATGTGACAAGATATCTGCAATGGCAGGTATTCACATTTTTCCGAGTTGATACTATCAGTGAGTAAAAGTTGCATAGTGCATACCGAAATGTCAAGGAGGACCAGGCTATCTCACTCTTGCTACAACTGAGCACCCAGAATTGACCTGCTCATCTGCAGACAGCATTTATGACCACTGGGCTATAATTCTTTTAAGAGCTGTATTCAGGATTGATTTTTTCAACACACCAGGGCTTATTCAGTGGTGACAATTGTGTAAACGTATTAAAATAGCAGAAGATATCTATATTTGACATCTAAGTTATTGCATGTTTTCCTTAGGGTGCACTGTAATTGCAAACGTTTTCTCAAGCAAATTTTCCAAAGTCAAGCAACCAATAGCATTCTGAAGATTTTGATGAAATAGCAACCAATTATGCAGTAGTGACCTCTGGATTTCCAATCAAAGCAAAGATTGCATTGGAACATCTTATTCCTGAATCAAATGATCTTTCACTGATCTCACGTCCTGTTAAGGGCTTTGTACGTTTATACTCCCATGAGCACATCATCCCTTACAGAGTCCTGAACTTGATCAAATTTATAAAAATGCAATATGCTTACTGACACTGAAGTTACTGGAATTTTTTTGAATGTTATATAAATGCACTAAAGTTGCATGGCAATACATGATATTTTTAGAAATAAGAAATCATTGGAGCCACACAGAGTTGAACTGGGGACCTCTTGATCTGCAGTCAAATGCTCTACCACTGAGCTATACCCCCATTGAGCACCATTTCTGAGGTCACTCAATTGACCGCAAACGCAGTACTTGGGTGCCCAAGTGCATGTTCCAATGTCAAGCAGCCAAAGGGATTGTCAAGATTGCATTGAGATAGCATGCAATTATGCAGTAGTAACCTCAGAATCATCAGTCAAAGAAAAGATTGAATTTGAACATTTTATTCCAGAATCAAATTGTCTGCCACTGAGCTAACATGCTGTAAAGAGTTGTATTCACATTCACTGTCATGTGGACATCATCCCCTACTGAGTCTTGAACTTGATCAAATTAAGAAAGGGAAATATGATTACTGACTCTGAAGTTACTGGTCTTTTTGGGAATGTGATGTAAATGCATAAAAGTTGCTTGTTGGATGGCAGTAGAATATTTTTTTAAAAAGCACTTCACCTCAGACACTAGGGAGCACCAATGGTTAAACTGGAAACCTCTTGAACCAAAATCAAATACTCTACCACTAAGAAATTCCATGAACATACTTCAAAGCTGAGGAAGCTCAGGATACCAAGAAAGCAATCGCTGGGTACCCCAAAGAAATATATTTTCACAGAATGCACATTACATCTTTTAATCTGAAAAAGAGAAGAAAATGTGACAAGATATCTGCAATGGCAGGTATTCAAATTTTTCCGAGTTGATACTATCAGTGAGTAAAAGTTGCATAGTGCATACGGAAATGTCAAGGAGGACCAGGCTATCTCACTCTTGCTACAACTGAGCACCCAGAATTGACCTGCTCATCTGCAGACAGCATTTATGACCACTGGGCTATAATTCTTTTAAGAGCTGTGTTCAGGATTGATTTTTTCAACACACCAGGGCTTATTCAGTGGTGACAATTGTGTAAACGTATTAAAATAGCAGAAGATATATATATTTGACATCTAAGTTATTGCATGTTTTCCTTAGGGTGCACTGTAATTGCAAACGTTTTCTCAAGCAAATTTTCCAAAGTCAAGCAACCAATAGCATTCTGAAGATTTTGATGAAATAGCAACCAATTATGCAGTAGTGACCTCTGGATTTCCAATCAAAGCAAAGATTGCATTGGAACATCTTATTCCTGAATCAAATGATCTTTCACTGATCTCACGTCCTGTTAAGGGCTTTGTACGTTTATACTCCCATGAGCACATCATCCCTTACAGAGTCCTGAACTTGATCAAATTTAAAAAAATGCAATATGCTTACTGACACTGAAGTTACTGGAATTTTTTTGAATGTTATATAAATGCACTAAAGTTGCATGGCAATACATGATATTTTTAGAAATAAGAAATTATTGCAGACACAAGGGGGCAGCCAGAGTTGAACTGGGGACCTCTTGATCTGCAGTCAAATGCTCTACCACTGAGCTATACCCCCATTGAAAGCCATCTCTGAGGTCACTCAATTGAACGCAAAAGCAGTACTTGGGTGCCCAAGTGCATGTTCCAATGTCAAGCAGCCAAAGGGATTGTCAAGATTGCATTGAGATAGCATCCAGTTATGCAGTAGTAACCTCAGGATCATCAGTCAAAGAAAAGATTGTATTTGAACATTTCATTCCAGAATCAAATTATCTGCCACTGAGCTAACATGCTGTAATGAGTTGTATTCACATTCACTGTCATGTGGACATCATCCCCTACTGAGTCTTGAACTTGATCAAATTAAGAAAGGGAAATATGATTACTGACTCTGAAGTTACTGGTCTTTTTGGGAATGTGATGTAAATGCATTAAAGTTACGTGTTGGATGGCAGTAGAATATTTTTTTAAAAAGCACTTCACCTCAGACACTAGGGAGCACCAATAGTTAAACTGGAGACCTCTTGAACCAAAATCAAATACTCTACCACTAAGAAATTCCATGAACATACTTCAAAGCTGAGGAAGCTCAGGATACCAAGAAAGCAATCGCTGGGTACCCCAAAGAAATATATTTTCACAGAATGCCCATTACATCTTTTAATCTGAAAAAGAGAAGAAACTGTGACAAGATATCTGCAATGGCAGGTATTCACATTTTTCCGAGTTGATACTATCAGTGAGTAAAAGTTGCGTAGTGCATACCGAAATGTCAAGGAGGACCAGGCTATCTCACTCTTGCTACAACTGAGCACCCAGAATTGACCTGCTCATCTGCAGACAGCATTTATGACCACTGGGCTATAATTCTTTTAAGAGCTGTGTTCAGGATTGATTTTTTCAACACACCAGGGCTTATTCAGTGGTGACAATTGTGTAAACGTATTAAAATAGCAGAAGATATCTATATTTGACATCTAAGTTATTGCATGTTTTCCTTAGGGTGCACTGTAATTGCAAACGTTTTCTCAAGCAAATTTTCCAAAGTCAAGCAACCAATAGCATTCTGAAGATTTTGATGAAATAGCAACCAATTATGCAGTAGTGACCTCTGGATTTCCAATCAAAGCAAAGATTGCATTGGAACATCTTATTCCTGAATCAAATGATCTTTCACTGATCTCACGTCCTGTTAAGGGCTTTGTACGTTTATACTCCCATGAGCACATCATCCCTTACAGAGTCCTGAACTTGATCAAATTTATAAAAATGCAATATGCTTACTGACACTGAAGTTACTGGAATTTTTTTGAATGTTATATAAATGCACTAAAGTTGCATGGCAATACATGATATTTTTAGAAATAAGAAATCATTGGAGCCACAAGGGGGCACACAGAGTTGAACTGGGGACCTCTTGATCTGCAGTCAAATGCTCTACCACTGAGCTATACCCCCATTGAACACCATTTCTGAGGTCACTCAATTGACCGCAAACGCAGTACTTGGGTGCCCAAGTGCATGTTCCAATGTCAAGCAGCCAAAGGGATTGTCAAGATTGCATTGAGATAGCATGCAATTATGCAGTAGTAACCTCAGAATCATCAGTCAAAGAAAAGATTGAATTTGAACATTTTATTCCAGAATCAAATTGTCTGCCACTGAGCTAACATGCTGTAAAGAGTTGTATTCACATTCACTGTCATGTGGACATCATCCCCTACTGAGTCTTGAACTTGATCAAATTAAGAAAGGGAAATATGATTACTGACTCTGAAGTTACTGGTCTTTTTGGGAATGTGATGTAAATGCATTAAAGTTACGTGTTGGATGGCAGTAGAATATTTTTTTAAAAAGCACTTCACCTCAGACACTAGGGAGCACCAATAGTTAAACTGGAGGCCTCTTGAACCAAAATCAAATACTCTACCACTAAGAAATTCCATGAACATACTTCAAAGCTGAGGAAGCTCAGGATACGAAGAAAGCAATCGCTGGGTACCCCAAAGAAATATATTTTCACAGAATGCCCATTACATCTTTTAATCTGAAAAAGAGAAGAAAATGTGACAAGATATCTGCAATGGCAGGTATTCACATTTTTCCGAGTTGATACTATGAGTGAGTAAAAGTTGCGTAGTGCATACCGAAATGTCAAGGAGGACCAGGCTATCTCACTCTTGCTACAACTGAGCACCCAGAATTGACCTGCTCATCTGCAGACAGCATTTATGACCACTGGGCTATAATTCTTTTAAGAGCTGTGTTCAGGATTGATTTTTTCAACACACCAGGGCTTATTCAGTGGTGACAATTGTGTAAACGTATTAAAATAGCAGAAGATATCTATATTTGACATCTAAGTTATTGCATGTTTTCCTTAGGGTGCACTGTAATTGCAAACGTTTTCTCAAGCAAATTTTCCAAAGTCAAGCAACCAATAGCATTCTGAAGATTTTGATGAAATAGCAACCAATTATGCAGTAGTGACCTCTGGATTTCCAATCAAAGCAAAGATTGCATTGGAACATCTTATTCCTGAATCAAATGATCTTTCACTGATCTCACGTCCTGTTAAGGGCTTTGTACGTTTATACTCCCATGAGCACATCATCCCTTACAGAGTCCTGAACTTGATCAAATTTATAAAAATGCAATATGCTTACTGACACTGAAGTTACTGGAATTTTTTTGAATGTTATATAAATGCACTAAAGTTGCATGGCAATACATGATATTTTTAGAAATAAGAAATCATTGGAGCCACAAGGGGGCACACAGAGTTGAACTGGGGACCTCTTGATCTGCAGTCAAATGCTCTACCACTGAGCTATACCCCCATTGAACACCATTTCTGAGGTCACTCAATTGACCGCAAACGCAGTACTTGGGTGCCCAAGTGCATGTTCCAATGTCAAGCAGCCAAAGGGATTGTCAAGATTGCATTGAGATAGCATGCAATTATGCAGTAGTAACCTCAGAATCATCAGTCAAAGAAAAGATTGAATTTGAACATTTTATTCCAGAATCAAATTGTCTGCCACTGAGCTAACATGCTGTAAAGAGTTGTATTCACATTCACTGTCATGTGGACATCATCCCCTACTGAGTCTTGAACTTGATCAAATTAAGAAAGGGAAATATGATTACTGACTCTGAAGTTACTGGTCTTTTTGGGAATGTGATGTAAATGCATTAAAGTTACGTGTTGGATGGCAGTAGAATATTTTTTTAAAAAGCACTTCACCTCAGACACTAGGGAGCACCAATAGTTAAACTGGAGGCCTCTTGAACCAAAATCAAATACTCTACCACTAAGAAATTCCATGAACATACTTCAAAGCTGAGGAAGCTCAGGATACGAAGAAAGCAATCGCTGGGTACCCCAAAGAAATATATTTTCACAGAATGCCCATTACATCTTTTAATCTGAAAAAGAGAAGAAAATGTGACAAGATATCTGCAATGGCAGGTATTCACATTTTTCCGAGTTGATACTATGAGTGAGTAAAAGTTGCGTAGTGCATACCGAAATGTCAAGGAGGACCAGGCTATCTCACTCTTGCTACAACTGAGCACCCAGAATTGACCTGCTCATCTGCAGACAGCATTTATGACCACTGGGCTATAATTCTTTTAAGAGCTGTGTTCAGGATTGATTTTTTCAACACACCAGGGCTTATTCAGTGGTGACAATTGTGTAAACGTATTAAAATAGCAGAAGATATCTATATTTGACATCTAAGTTATTGCATGTTTTCCTTAGGGTGCACTGTAATTGCAAACGTTTTCTCAAGCAAATTTTCCAAAGTCAAGCAACCAATAGCATTCTGAAGATTTTGATGAAATAGCAACCAATTATGCAGTAGTGACCTCTGGATTTCCAATCAAAGCAAAGATTGCATTGGAACATCTTATTCCTGAATCAAATGATCTTTCACTGATCTCACGTCCTGTTAAGGGCTTTGTACGTTTATACTCCCATGAGCACATCATCCCTTACAGAGTCCTGAACTTGATCAAATTTATAAAAATGCAATATGCTTACTGACACTGAAGTTACTGGAATTTTTTTGAATGTTATATAAATGCACTAAAGTTGCATGGCAATACATGATATTTTTAGAAATAAGAAATCATTGGAGCCACAAGGGGGCACACAGAGTTGAACTGGGGACCTCTTGATCTGCAGTCAAATGCTCTACCACTGAGCTATACCCCCATTGAACACCATTTCTGAGGTCACTCAATTGACCGCAAACGCAGTACTTGGGTGCCCAAGTGCATGTTCCAATGTCAAGCAGCCAAAGGGATTGTCAAGATTGCATTGAGATAGCATGCAATTATGCAGTAGTAACCTCAGAATCATCAGTCAAAGAAAAGATTGAATTTGAACATTTTATTCCAGAATCAAATTGTCTGCCACTGAGCTAACATGCTGTAAAGAGTTGTATTCACATTCACTGTCATGTGGACATCATCCCCTACTGAGTCTTGAACTTGATCAAATTAAGAAAGGGAAATATGATTACTGACTCTGAAGTTACTGGTCTTTTTGGGAATGTGATGTAAATGCATTAAAGTTACGTGTTGGATGGCAGTAGAATATTTTTTTAAAAAGCACTTCACCTCAGACACTAGGGAGCACCAATAGTTAAACTGGAGACCTCTTGAACCAAAATCAAATACTCTACCACTAAGAAATTCCATGAACATACTTCAAAGCTGAGGAAGCTCAGGATACGAAGAAAGCAATCGCTGGGTACCCCAAAGAAATATATTTTCACAGAATGCCCATTACATCTTTTAATCTGAAAAAGAGAAGAAAATGTGACAAGATATCTGCAATGGCAGGTATTCACATTTTTCCGAGTTGATACTATCAGTGAGTAAAAGTTGCGTAGTGCATACCGAAATGTCAAGGAGGACCAGGCTATCTCACTCTTGCTACAACTGAGCACCCAGAATTGACCTGCTCATCTGCAGACAGCATTTATGACCATTGGGCTATAATTCTTTTAAGAGCTGTGTTCAGGATTGATTTTTTCAACACACCAGGGCTTATTTAGTGGTGACAATTGTGTAAACGTATTAAAATAGCAGAAGATATCTATATTTGACATCTAAGTTATTGCATGTTTTCCTTAGGGTGCACTGTAATTGCAAACGTTTTCTCAAGCAAATTTTCCAAAGTCAAGCAACCAATAGCATTCTGAAGATTTTGATGAAATAGCAACCAATTATGCAGTAGTGACCTCTGGATTTCCAATCAAAGCAAAGATTGCATTGGAACATCTTATTCCTGAATCAAATGATCTTTCACTGATCTCACGTCCTGTTAAGGGCTTTGTACGTTTATACTCCCATGAGCACATCATCCCTTACATAGTCCTGAACTTGATCAAATTTTAAAAAATGCAATATGCTTACTGACACTGAAGTTACTGGAATTTTTTTGAATGTTATATAAATGCACTAAAGTTGCATGGCAATACATGATATTTTTAGAAATAAGAAATCATTGGAGCCACAAGAGGGCACACAGAGTTGAACTGGGGACCTCTTGATCTGCAGTCAAATGCTCTACCACTGAGCTATACCCCCATTGAACACCATTTCTGAGGTCACTCAATTGACCGCAAACGCAGTACTTGGGTGCCCAAGTGCATGTTCCAATGTCAAGCAGCCAAAGGGATTGTCAAGATTGCATTGAGATAGCATGCAATTATGCAGTAGTAACCTCAGAATCATCAGTCAAAGAAAAGATTGAATTTGAACATTTTATTCCAGAATCAAATTATCTGCCACTGAGCTAACATGCTGTAATGAGTTGTATTCACATTCACTGTCATGTGGACATCATCCCCTACTGAGTCTTGAACTTGATCAAATTAAGAAAGGGAAATATGTTTACTGACTCTGAAGTTACTGGTCTTTTTGGGAATGTGATGTAAATGCATTAAAGTTACGTGTTGGATGGCAGTAGAATATTTTTTTAAAAAGCACTTCACCTCAGACACTAGGGAGCACCAATAGTTAAACTGGAGACCTCTTGAACCAAAATCAAATACTCTACCACTAAGAAATTCCATGAACATACTTCAAAGCTGAGGAAGCTCAGGATACCAAGAAAGCAATCGCTGGGTACCCCAAAGAAATATATTTTCACAGAATGCACATTACATCTTTTAATCTGAAAAAGAGAAGAAAATGTGACAAGATATCTGCAATGGCAGGTATTCCCATTTTTCCGAGTTGATACTATCAGTGAGTAAAAGTTGCATAGTGCATACCGAAATGTCAAGGAGGACCAGGCTATCTCACTCTTGCTACAACTGAGCACCCAGAATTGACCTGCTCATCTGCAGACAGCATTTATGACCACTGGGCTATAATTCTTTTAAGAGCTGTATTCAGGATTGATTTTTTCAACACACCAGGGCTTATTCAGTGGTGACAATTGTGTAAACGTATTAAAATAGCAGAAGATATCTATATTTGACATCTAAGTTATTGCATGTTTTCCTTAGGGTGCACTGTAATTGCAAACGTTTTCTCAAGCAAATTTTCCAAAGTCAAGCAACCAATAGCATTCTGAAGATTTTGATGAAATAGCAACCAATTATGCAGTAGTGACCTCTGGATTTCCAATCAAAGCAAAGATTGCATTGGAACATCTTATTCCTGAATCAAATGATCTTTCACTGATCTCACGTCCTGTTAAGGGCTTTGTACGTTTATACTCCCATGAGCACATCATCCCTTACAGAGTCCTGAACTTGATCAAATTTAAAAAATGGAATATGCTTACTGACACTGAAGTTACTGGAATTTTTTTGAATGTTATATAAATGCACTAAAGTTGCATGGCAATACATGATATTTTTAGAAATAAGAAATCATTGCAGACACAAGGGGGCACCCAGAGTTGAACTGGGGACCTCTTGATCTGCAGTCAAATGCTCTACCACTGAGCTATACCCCCATTGAAAGCCATCTCTGAGGTCACTCAATTGACCGCAAAAGCAGTACTTGGGTGCCCAGGTGCATGTTCCAATGTCAAGCAGCCAAAGGGATTGTCAAGATTGCATTGAGATAGCATGCAATTATGCAGTAGTAACCTCAGAATCATCAGTCAAAGAAAAGATTGAATTTGAACATTTTATTCCAGAATCAAATTATCTGCCACTAAGCTAACATGCTGTAAAGAGTTGTATTCACATTCACTGTCATGTGGACATCATCCCCTACTGAGTCTTGAACTTGATCAAATTAAGAAAGGGAAATATGATTACTGACTCTGAAGTTACTGGTCTTTTTGGGAATGTGATGTAAATGCATAAAAGTTGCTTGTTGGATGGCAGTAGAATATTTTTTTAAAAAGCACTTCACCTCAGACACTAGGGAGCACCAATGGTTAAACTGGAAACCTCTTGAACCAAAATGAAATACTCTACCACTAAGAAATTCCATGAGCATACTTCAAAGCTGAGGAAGCTCAGGATACCAAGAAAGCAATCGCTGGGTACCCCAAAGAAATATATTTTCACAGAATGCACATTACATCTTTTAATCTGAAAAAGAGAAGAAAATGTGACAAGATATCTGCAATGGCAGGTATTCAAATTTTTCCGAGTTGATACTATCAGTGAGTAAAAGTTGCATAGTGCATACCGAAATGTCAAGGAGGACCAGGCTATCTCACTCTTGCTACAACTGAGCACCCAGAATTGACCTGCTCATCTGCAGACAGCATTTATGACCACTGGGCTATAATTCTTTTAAGAGCTGTGTTCAGGATTGATTTTTTCAAAACACCAGGGCTTATTCAGTGGTGACAATTGTGTAAACGTATTAAAATAGCAGAAGATATCTATATTTGACATCTAAGTTATTGCATGTTTTCCTTAGGGTGCACTGTAATTGCAAACGTTTTCTCAAGCAAATTTTCCAAAGTCAAGCAACCAATAGCATTCTGAAGATTTTGATGAAATAGCAACCAATTATGCAGTAGTGACCTCTGGATTTCCAATCAAAGCAAAGATTGCATTGGAACATCTTATTCCTGAATCAAATGATCTTTCACTGATCTCACGTCCTGTTAAGGGCTTTGTACGTTTATACTCCCATGAGCACATCATCCCTTACAGAGTCCTGAACTTGATCAAATTTATAAAAATGCAATATGCTTACTGACACTGAAGTTACTGGAATTTTTTTGAATGTTATATAAATGCACTAAAGTTGCATGGCAATACATGATATTTTTAGAAATAAGAAATCATTGGAGCCACAAGGGGCACACAGAGTTGAACTGGGGACCTCTTGATCTGCAGTCAAATGCTCTACCACTGAGCTATACCCCCATTGAACACCATTTCTGAGGTCACTCAATTGACCGCAAACGCAGTACTTGGGTGCCCAAGTGCATGTTCCAATGTCAAGCAGCCAAAGGGATTGTCAAGATTGCATTGAGATAGCATGCAATTATGCAGTAGTAACCTCAGAATCATCAGTCAAAGAAAAGATTGAATTTGAACATTTTATTCCAGAATCAAATTGTCTGCCACTGAGCTAACATGCTGTAAAGAGTTGTATTCACATTCACTGTCATGTGGACATCATCCCCTACTGAGTCTTGAACTTGATCAAATTAAGAAAGGGAAATATGATTACTGACTCTGAAGTTACTGGTCTTTTTGGGAATGTGATGTAAATGCATTAAAGTTGCTTGTTGGATGGCAGTAGAATATTTTTTTTAAAAAGCACTTCACCTCAGACACTAGGGAGCACCAATAGTTAAACTGGAAACCTCTTGAACCAAAATCAAATACTCTACCACTAAGAAATTCCATGAACATACTTCAAAGCTGAGGAAGCTCAGGATACCAAGAAAGCAATCGCTGGGTACCACAAAGAAATATATTTTCACAGAATGCACATTACATCTTTTAATCTGAAAAAGAGAAGAAAATGTGACAAGATATCTGCAATGGCAGGTATTCACATTTTTCCGAGTTGATACTATCAGTGAGTAAAAGTTGCATAGTGCATACCGAAATGTCAAGGAGGACCAGGCTATCTCACTCTTGCTACAACTGAGCACCCAGAATTGACCTGCTCATCTGCAGACAGCATTTATGACCACTGGGCTATAATTCTTTTAAGAGCTGTGTTCAGGATTGATTTTTTCAACACACCAGGGCTTATTCAGTGGTGACAATTGTGTAAACGTATTAAAATAGCAGAAGATATCTATATTTCACATCTAAGTTATTGCATGTTTTCCTTAGGGTGCACTGTAATTGCAAACGTTTTGTCAAGCAAATTTTCCAAAGTCAAGCAACCAATAGCATTCTGAAGATTTTGATGAAATAGCAACCAATTATGCAGTAGTGACCTCTGGATTTCCAATCAAAGCAAAGATTGCATTGGAACATCTTATTCCTGAATCAAATGATCTTTCACTGATCTCACGTCCTGTTAAGGGCTTTGTACGTTTATACTCCCATGAGCACATCATCCCTTACAGAGTCCTGAACTTGATCAAATTTATAAAAATGCAATATGCTTACTGACACTGAAGTTACTGGAATTTTTTTGAATGTTATATAAATGCACTAAAGTTGCATGGCAATACATGATATTTTTAGAAATAAGAAATCATTGGAGCCACAAGGGGCACACAGAGTTGAACTGGGGACCTCTTGATCTGCAGTCAAATGCTCTACCACTGAGCTATACCCCCATTGAACACCATTTCTGAGGTCACTCAATTGACCGCAAACGCAGTACTTGGGTGCCCAAGTGCATGTTCCAATGTCAAGCAGCCAAAGGGATTGTCAAGATTGCATTGAGATAGCATGCAATTATGCAGTAGTAACCTCAGAATCATCAGTCAAAGAAAAGATTGAATTTGAACATTTTATTCCAGAATCAAATTGTCTGCCACTGAGCTAACATGCTGTAAAGAGTTGTATTCACATTCACTGTCATGTGGACATCATCCCCTACTGAGTCTTGAACTTGATCAAATTAAGAAAGGGAAATATGATTACTGACTCTGAAGTTACTGGTCTTTTTGGGAATGTGATGTAAATGCATTAAAGTTGCTTGTTGGATGGCAGTAGAATATTTTTTTTAAAAAGCACTTCACCTCAGACACTAGGGAGCACCAATAGTTAAACTGGAAACCTCTTGAACCAAAATCAAATACTCTACCACTAAGAAATTCCATGAACATACTTCAAAGCTGAGGAAGCTCAGGATACCAAGAAAGCAATCGCTGGGTACCACAAAGAAATATATTTTCACAGAATGCACATTACATCTTTTAATCTGAAAAAGAGAAGAAAATGTGACAAGATATCTGCAATGGCAGGTATTCACATTTTTCCGAGTTGATACTATCAGTGAGTAAAAGTTGCATAGTGCATACCGAAATGTCAAGGAGGACCAGGCTATCTCACTCTTGCTACAACTGAGCACCCAGAATTGACCTGCTCATCTGCAGACAGCATTTATGACCACTGGGCTATAATTCTTTTAAGAGCTGTGTTCAGGATTGATTTTTTCAACACACCAGGGCTTATTCAGTGGTGACAATTGTGTAAACGTATTAAAATAGCAGAAGATATCTATATTTGACATCTAAGTTATTGCATGTTTTCCTTAGGGTGCACTGTAATTGCAAACGTTTTGTCAAGCAAATTTTCCAAAGTCAAGCAACCAATAGCATTCTGAAGATTTTGATGAAATAGCAACCAATTATGCAGTAGTGACCTCTGGATTTCCAATCAAAGTAAAGATTGCTTGGGAACATCTTATTCCTGAATCAAATGATCTTTCACTGATCTCACGTCCTGTTAAGGGCTTTTTACGTTTATACTCCCATGAGCACATCATCCCTTACAGAGTCCTGAACTTGATCAAATTTAAAAAAATGCAATATGCTTACTGACACTGAAGTTACTGGAATTTTTTTGAATGTTATATAAATGCACTAAAGTTGCATGGCAATACATGATATTTTTAGAAATAAGAAATCATTGCAGACACAAGGGGGCACCCAGCGTTGAACTGGGGACCTCTTGATCTGCAGTCAAATGCTCTACCACTGAGCTATACCCCCATTGAACACCATTTCTGAGGTCACTCAATTGACCGCAAACGCAGTACTTGGGTGCCCAAGTGCATGTTCCAATGTCAAGCAGCCAAAGTGATTGTCAAGATTGCATTGAGATAGCATGCAATTATGCAGTAGTAACCTCAGAATCATCAGTGAAAGAAAAGATTGAATTTGAACATTTTATTCCAGAATCAAATTGTCTGCCACTGAGCTAACATGCTGTAAAGAGTTGTATTCACATTCACTGTCATGTGGACATCATCCCCTACTGAGTCTTGAACTTGATCAAATTAAGAAAGGGAAATATGATTACTGACTCTGAAGTTACTGGTCTTTTTGGGAATGTGATGTAAATGCATTAAAGTTGCTTGTTGGATGGCAGTAGAATATTTTTTTTAAAAAGCACTTCACCTCAGACACTAGGGAGCACCAATAGTTAAACTGGAAACCTCTTGAACCAAAATCAAATACTCTACCACTAAGAAATTCCATGAACATAGTTCAAAGCTGAGGAAGCTCAGGATACCAAGAAAGCAATCGCTGGGTACCCCAAAGAAATATATTTTCACAGAATGCACATTACATCTTTTAATCTGAAAAAGAGAAGAAAATGTGACAAGATATCTGCAATGGCAGGTATTCAAATTTTTCCGAGTTGAAACTATCAGTGAGTAAAAGTTGCATAGTGCATACCGAAATGTCAAGGAGGACCAGGCTATCTCACTCTTGCTACAACTGAGCACCCAGAATTGACCTGCTCATCTGCAGACTGCATTTATGACCACTGGGCTATAATTCTTTTAAGAGCTGTGTTCAGGATTGATTTTTTCAACACACCAGGGCTTATTTAGTGGTGACAATTGTGTAAACGTATTAAAATAGCAGAAGATATCTATATTTGACATCTAAGTTATTGCATGTTTTCCTTAGGGTGCACTGTAATTGCAAACGTTTTCTCAAGCAAATTTTCCAAAGTCAAGCAACCAATAGCATTCTGAAGATTTTGATGAAATAGCAACCAATTATGCAGTAGTGACCTCTGGATTTCCAATCAAAGTAAAGATTGCTTGGGAACATCTTATTCCTGAATCAAATGATCTTTCACTGATCTCACGTCCTGTTAAGGGCTTTGTACGTTTATACTCCCATGAGCACATCATCCCTTACAGAGTCCTGAACTTGATCAAATTTAAAAAAATGCAATATGCTTACTGACACTGAAGTTACTGGAATTTTTTTGAATGTTATATAAATGCACTAAAGTTGCATTGAAATACATGATATTTTTAGAAATAAGAAATCATTGCAGACACAAGGGGGCACCCAGAGTTGAACTGGGGACCTCTTGATCTGCAGTCAAATGCTCTACCACTGAGCTATACCCCCATTGAACACCATTTCTGAGGTCACTCAATTGACCGGAAACGCAGTACTTGGGTGCCCAAGTGCATGTTCCAATGTCAAGCAGCCAAAGGGATTGTCAAGATTGCATTGAGATAGCATGCAATTATGCAGTAGTAACCTCAGAATCATCAGTCAAAGAAAAGATTGAATTTGAACATTTTATTCCAGAATCAAATTGTCTGCCACTGAGCTAACATGCTGTAAAGAGTTGTATTCACATTCACTGTCATGTGGACATCATCCCCTACTGAGTCTTGAACTTGATCAAATTAAGAAAGGGAAATATGATTACTGACTCTGAAGTTACTGGTCTTTTTGGGAATGTGATGTAAATGCATTAAAGTTGCTTGTTGGATGGCAGTAGAATATTTTTTTTAAAAAGCACTTCACCTCAGACACTAGGGAGCACCAATAGTTAAACTGGAAACCTCTTGAACCAAAATCAAATACTCTACCACTAAGAAATTCCATGAACATACTTCAAAGCTGAGGAAGCTCAGGATACCAAGAAAGCAATCGCTGGGTACCCCAAAGAAATATATTTTCACAGAATGCACATTACATCTTTTAATCTGAAAAAGAGAAGAAAATGTGACAAGATATCTGCAATGGCAGGTATTCAAATTTTTCCGAGTTGATACTATCAGTGAGTAAAAGTTGCATAGTGCATACCGAAATGTCAAGGAGGACCAGGCTATCTCACTCTTGCTACAACTGAGCACCCAGAATTGACCTGCTCATCTGCAGACAGCATTTATGACCACTGGGCTATAATTCTTTTAAGAGCTGTGTTCAGGATTGATTTTTTCAACACACCAGGGCTTATTCAGTGGTGACAATTGTGTAAACGTATTAAAATAGCAGAAGATATCTATATTTGACATCTAAGTTATTGCATGTTTTCCTTAGGGTGCACTGTAATTGCAAACGTTTTGTCAAGAAAATTTTCCAAAGTCAAGCAACCAATAGCATTCTGAAGATTTTGATGAAATAGCAACCAATTATGCAGTAGTGACCTCTGGATTTCGAATCAAAGTAAAGATTGCTTGGGAACATCTTATTCCTGAATCAAATGATCTTTCACTGATCTCACGTCCTGTTAAGGGCTTTGTACGTTTATACTCCCATGAGCACATCATCCCTTACATAGTCCTGAACTTGATCAAATTTTAAAAAATGCAATATGCTTACTGACACTGAAGTTACTGGAATTTTTTTGAATGTTATATAAATGCACTAAAGTTGCATGGCAATACATGATATTTTTAGAAATAAGAAACCATTGGAGCCACAAGGGGGCACCCACAGTTGAACTGGGGACCTCTTGATCTGCAGTCAAATGCTCTACCACTGAGCTATACCCCCTTTGAAAACCATTTCTGAGGTCACTCAATTGACCGCAAACGCAGTACTTGGGTGCCCAAGTGCATGTTCCAATGTCAAGCAGCCAAAGGGATTGTCAAGATTGCATTGAGATAGCATCCAATTATGCAGTAGTAACCTCAGGATCATCAGTCAAAGAAAAGATTGTATTTGAACATTTCATTCCAGAATCAAATTATCTGCCACTGAGCTAACATGCTGTAATGAGTTGTATTCACATTCACTGTCATGTGGACATCATCCCCTACTGAGTCTTGAACTTGATCAAATTAAGAAAGGGAAATATGATTACTGACTCTGAAGTTACTGGTCTTTTTGGGAATGTGATGTAAATGCATTAAAGTTACGTATTGGATGGCAGTAGAATATTTTTTTAAAAAGCACTTCACCTCAGACACTAGGGAGCACCAATAGTTAAACTGGAGACCTCTTGAACCAAAATCAAATACTCTACCACTAAGAAATTCCATGAACATACTTCAAAGCTGAGGAAGCTCAGGATACCAAGAAAGCAATCGCTGGGTACCCCAAAGAAATATATTTTCACAGAATGCACATTACATCTTTTAATCTGAAAAAGAGAAGAAAATGTGACAAGATATCTGCAATGGCAGGTATTCACATTTTTCCGAGTTGATACTATCAGTGAGTAAAAGTTGCGTAGTGCATACCGAAATGTCAAGGAGGACCAGGCTATCTCACTCTTGCTACAAGTGAGCACCCAGAATTGACCTGCTCATCTGCAGACAGCATTTATGACCACTGGGCTATAATTCTTTTAAGAGCTGTGTTCAGGATTGATTTTTTCAACACACCAGGGCTTATTTAGTGGTGACAATTGTGTAAACGTATTAAAATAGCAGAAGATCTCTATATTTGACATCTAAGTTATTGCATGTTTTCCTTAGGGTGCACTGTAATTGCAAACGTTTTGTCAAGCAAATTTTCCAAAGTCAAGCAACCAATAGCATTCTGAAGATTTTGATGAATTAGCAACCAATTATGCAGTAGTGACCTCTGGATTTCCAATCAAAGTAAAGATTGCTTGGGAACATCTTATTCCTGAATCAAATGATCTTTCACTGATCTCACGTCCTGTTAAGGGCTTTGTACGTTTATACTCCCATGAGCACATCATCCCTTACAGAGTCCTGAACTTGATCAAATTTAAAAAAATGCAATATGCTTACTGATAATGAAGTTACTGGAATTTTTTTGAATGTGATATAAATGCACTAAAGTTGCATGGCAATACATGATATTTTTAGAAATAAGAAATCATTGCAGACACAAGGGGGCACCCAGAGTTGAACTGGGGACCTTTTGATCTGCAGTCAAATGCTCTACCACTGAGCTATAGCCCCATTGAAAGCTATCTCTGAGGTCACTCAATTGACCACAAAAGCAGTACTTGGGTGCCCAAGTGCATGTTCCAATGTCAAGCAGCCAAAGGGATTGTCAAGATTGCATTGAGATAGCATGCAATTATGCAGTAGTAACCTCAGAATCATCAGTCAAAGAAAAGATTGAATTTGAACATTTTATTCCAGAATCAAATGGTCTGCCACTGAGCTAACATGCTGTAAAGAGTTGTATTCACATTCACTGTCATGTGGACATCATCCCCTACTGAGTCTTGAACTTGATCAAATTAAGAAAGGGAAATATGATTACTGACTCTGAAGTTACTGGTCTTTTTTGGGAATGTGATGTAAATGCATTAAAGTTGCTTGTTGGATGGCAGTAGAATATTTTTTTAAAAAGCACTTCACCTCAGACACTAGGGAGCACCAATGGTTAAACTGGAAACCTCTTGAACCAAAATCAAATACTCTACCACTAAGAAATTCCATGAACATACTTCAAAGCTGAGGAAGCTAAGGATACCAAGAAAGCAATCGCTGGGTACCCCAAAGAAATATATTTTCACAGAATGCACATTACATCTTTTAATCTGAAAAAGAGAAGAAAATGTGACAAGATATCTGCAATGGCAGGTATTCACATTTTTCCGAGTTGATACTATCAGTGAGTAAAAGTTTCATAGTGCATACCGAAATGTCAAGGAGGACCAGGCTATCTCACTCTTGCTACAACTGAGCACCCAGAATTGACCTGCTCATCTGCAGACAGCATTTATGACCACTGGGCTGTAATTCTTTGAAGACCTGTGTTCAGGATTGATTTTATCAACACACCAGGCCTTATTCAGTGGTGACAATTGTGTAAACGTATTAAAATAGCAGAAGATATCTATATTTGACTTCTAAGTTATTGCATGTTTTCCTTAGGGTGCACTGTAATTGCAAACGTTTTCTCAAGCAAATTTTCCAAAGTCAAGCAACCAATAGCATTCTGAAGATTTTGATGAAATAGCAACCAATTATGCAGTAGTGACCTCTGGATTTCAAATCAAAGCAAAGATTGCATTGGAACATCTTATTCCTGAATCAAATGATCTTTCACTGATCTCACGTCCTGTTAAGGGCTTTGTACGTTTATACTCCCATGAGCACATCATCCCTTACAGAGTCCTGAACTTGATCAAATTAAGAAAGGGAAATATGATTACTGACTCTGAAGTTACTGGTCTTTTTGGGAATGTGATGTAAATGCATTAAAATTGCGTGTTAGGGTTAGGGTTAGGGTTAGGGTTAGGCTGCTTCTCAGACCACAGCAGGGTTAGGGTTAGGGTTAGGGTTAGGTTAGGGTTAGGGTTAGGGTTAGCGTTTAGGGTTAGAGTTTAGGGTTAGGATTAGGGTTAGGGTTAGGTTAGGGTCAGGGTCAGGGTTACGGGTCAGGGTTTGGGGTCAGGGTTAGGGTCAGGTTTAGGTTAGGATTAGGGTGAGTTAGGGTCAGGGTCAGGTTAGGGTCAGGGGTTAGGATTAGCATTAGGGTTAGGGTCAGGGTCAGGGGCTAGGGTTAGGGGTTAGTGTGAGTTAGGTTTAGGGTCAGGGTCAGGGGTTAGGGTCAGGGTTAGGAGTTAGGGTGAGTTAGGTTTAGGGTCAGGTCAGGGTCATGGGTTAGGGTTAGGTTTACGATTAGTTTAGGGTCAGGGTTAGGGTTAGGGTTCAGGTTAGGTTAGCGTTAGGGATTAGGGATTGTGTGACCTCTTGGCCCAGGAAGTCTGTTTCTAGTTTTATTTAAACGGTCAAACTGCGTGAAGTTTGCCCAGGCCCAGTGCTACTTTGCTGGGCATGACTGTGTGACCTCTTGTGCCTGGAAGTCTGGTTGTAGTATTATTTAAAGGGTCAAACTGCGTGAAGTGTGCCCAGGCCCAGAGCTACTTTGATGGGCATGATTCTGTGACCTCTTGGGCCTTGAAATGTGGTGCTATGAATTATTTAAAGAGTGAAACGATCTGAAGTATGCCCACGTTTAAAGCAACGTTGCTGGGCATGACTGTGTGACCTCTTGTGCCAGGAAGTCTGTTTCTAGTTTTATTTAAACGGTCAAACTGCGTGAAGTGTGCCCAAGCCCAGAGCTACTTTGCTGGGCATGACTGTGTGGGTTAGGGTTAGGGTTAGGATTTGGGGTTAGGGTCAGGGTCAGGGTTTAGGGTTACGGTCAGGGTCAGGTTAGGGTCAGGGTCAGGGGTTAGGGTTAGGATTAGGTTAGGGTTAGGGTTCAGGTTAGGTTAGGATAGGGTTAAGGTCAGGGTTAGGGTTGGGGTTAGGGGTTAGGTTTAGGGATTAGGGTCAGGGTCAGGGTTAGGTTTGGGGTTAGGGTTAGGTTAGGGTTAGGGTTGAGGGTCTGGGTAGGTTAGGGTTAGGGTAAGGGTCAGGGGTTAGGATTAGGATAGGGTTAGGGTTAGCGTTCAGGTTAGGTTAGGGTTAAGGTCAGGGTTAGGGTTGGGGTTGGGGTTAGGGGTTAGGTTTAGGGATTAGGGTCAGGGTCAGGGTGAGTTAGGATTAGGCTCAGGGTTAGGGTCAGGGTCAGAGGCTAGGGTTAGGGTTGGGGTTTGGGGTTAGGGTTAGGGTCAGGGTCATGGTCAGGGTCATGGTCAAGTGTGATGTGTAACCAGGCCCAGAGCTACTTTGCTGGGCATGACTGTGTGACCTCTTGCGCCTGGAAGTCTGGTTGTAGTATTATTTAAAGGGTCAAACTGCGTGAAGTGTGCCCAGGCCCAGAGCTCCTTTGATGGGCATGATTCTGTGACCTCTTGGGCCTTGAAATGTGGTGCTATGAATTATTTAAAGAGTGAAACGATCTGAAGTATGCCCACATTTAAAGCAACGTTGCTGGGCATGACTGTGTGACCTCTTGTGCCAGGAAGTCTGTTTCTAGTATTATTTAAACGGTCAAACTATGTGAAGTGTGTCCAAGCCCAGAGCTACTTTGCTGGGCATGACTGTGTGACCTCTTGTGCCTGGAAGTCTGGTTGTAGTATTATTTAAAGGGTCAAACGGTGCCCTGTAAACCGCACTGTGCCCTTCTGCGAAGAGCAACGATGGTAAGGAAATCTCACAATTAATATCGTGATATGTCATCAGCTTGGCAAATGTCACATCCGGGTCACCCCAACACCATCTCAGCCTGCAGATGGCGTAAGTTTACACGACAGATTCTTTTATTCTCTTCAACGACAAAACTCAGGTCTTCGATTTCATCATTTAGAATTTGCTAGTTCCTCCACTCATGTGCCTGAAATGTTACTAAACCGTGTTGTAAATTAGTAGATTCATTCCTGTTTGAGGAATTCTGGCTTGTGTTTATTGTCTGTGGGCAGACAAGGCTTTCCTAGATGCCAACTGGCTAAATGTTCCAAGATTTCTAAGAAATTATTGAACTTCCCTAAAAAAAACCACACAAAAAAAACCCCAAATAAGTAAGCTGAGAGAACTAAAACGAAAGCTATAAATACAACTTGACAGTTTTCAGCAGCAGGCGAATTTGTACGATTACTGAGCTGCTAGCTAGCTGGCTAGCTAGCTACCGGCTGCAAGGTTAACAGTGCAAAGCTACTACTAGCTACTGACTTTGCACTGTTAAAAGTGCTTCCGCTAGCTAGATAGCTAGCTAGGTAGCTTGGTAATGGCTTTGCACTGTTAACCGTGCAGCCGGTAACTAGCGGTATCTAGTGGTTTAAATGCTTACGGTTTAAATGCTTGGTGGACATTTGATTGTATGGTTTACTGAGCTGAAAGCTAGCTAGCTACCTTACTGGGTATGATTCTGTGACCTCCTGGGCTTGGAGGTCTGTTTCTAGTTTTGGTTAAAGGGTCAAACTGCATGGTCTGCCCAGGCCCAGAGCTCCTTTGCTGGGCATGACTGTGTGACCTGGTGGGCCTGGAAGTCTGGTTGTAGTATGATTTAAAGGGTCAAATGGTCTCCATTGTGTGTCCAGGTTTAAGGCTACTTTGCTGGGCATGTGATTTGGACCCATCGGGTACGGAAGCCTTTCCGTCACGTGCTCGTTTTCCACGCCTTCAGCGCAGGTAGCATGCGAATTTAAAACCGACGCGCATTTTATTCTTTTCCCATTTTATCCTTTCATACCTCTCCGCTACCTTGGAGAAGAGAGACGCACGCGGGCTCGTTGGAAAGCTCTGGATAGCAGGATCCAGCCCGTGCTAGCGACATCCGGATCGGACCCGCCGTTCTCACGCTACGATTTTTTTAAACGTGGCGGGCGGCGGAGAAAAGTCGCGCGCCGGACGTCTTTGCGGCTTAATATCTTTGGGCTCCTTGGGAGTAGAAAGTCTGTTCATGGCTCTTTGGAAAGGGCTGCATCTCCCCTGTAATCAACTTTGAGCGGCACGCGGATCGGACCCACCGTTCTCACGCTACGATTTTTTTAAAGCCGCCAGGGACGGGACAAACGCGTGGCAGGTGGCGTTCGTCAGGGACAGTCATGGAGGTGATGCGCACCGAGTTGCAGGCCATTTGGACCTGGCCCGGCCTAGATGTGAGTATTCAAAGTCAGCGCGTTTGTTTCAAAGTTCTCCTCCAATTCGATGTAATTGCGTATGCGCGCGCGTGTGTGTGTGACTCGCGGTGACGCAACTTCTCGCTCGTCTGTCTTGAGCATAACGCTTTATCGGTTAATATCTCTGGGCTCCGTTGGAGTAGAAAGTCGATCGATGGCTCGTTGGAAAGGTCTGGAGCTCGGGTTTAAGCCTGTCTGAGCGGTATCCGTATCGGACCTAGCCTTTTCACGCTACGGGTTTTTAAATCCAAAACCCTGTGGGATGAGTTTCCCCACCATTTTTGCCACCCAGAACCCAAGTCACAAAATGAAACAGTGGCTGGACTCTTTGGACATGTACCAGTGGCCTGTAGCTTGAGCGGGGCGGGCTTAAACGGTTTAGTCCGAGGAGGGGTGCTTAAGTCTGGGCCCAAAAGTTTCGGCTGGTGCGCCAGGTTTGTGGAGGGGTGCGTCCCTTGACCGTATAAGGGGAGACGGTGTGTGGCCTGGCTGGGTGAAGTTGCAGTAGTTTGCTGTGCATGAGAGATTGGCGTGTGGTGCCCTGGAGGTGTGGTTGTTCCAGGAGGGGCAAGGTGGCGTAGTGTGGCTGGGTGAGGGTGCACTTCACTGGGCATGTGGTTGTGAGTTGGAGGCCCATTGCTTTGAATGACAGAAAGGGTCTGATTTGTTCCCAGGTTTAAACGTACTTTGCTGGGCATGACTGCGAGACCTCTTGGGCCAGGAATTCTGGTTGTAGTATTATTTAAAGGGTCAAACTGCGTGACGTGTGTCCAGGCCCAGAGCTGCTTTGCTGGGCATGACTGTGTGACCTCTTGGGCCTGGAAGTCTGGTTGTAGTGTTATTTAAAGGGTCAAATGTGATGGTGTGCCCAGGCCCAGAGCTCCTTTGCTGGGCATGACTATGTGACCTGGTGGGCCTGGAAGTCTGGTTGTAGTATGATTTAAAGGGTCAAATGGTCTCCATTGTGGGTCCAGGTTTAAGGCTACTTTGCTGGGCATGTGATTTAGAGAGCGTTGGAAGTCTGGATCCTGTATTATTTAAAGGCTCAAATCACAAGAAAGTGTGCCCAGGGACGAAGCCACTTTGCCCTGCATGGTCGATGTGACACGGTGGGCCTGGAAGTATGTGTCCCCCCCCCCCCCCCCCCATCTATCCATTCACTTGAAGGGGGTCAAAGTGCCCGAATTGTGCCCAGGCACGGAGCTAGGTCGCCGGTCATCAGCACGTGCGCACTTCGACCCTTGAAAACGTGAGCCCCAGGGGCTGCGCGGCATCGAATGTGCCAGGCCTTCGAGCTACCGACTGGCCACGAGAGCTGGACCCATCGGGTACGGAAGCCTTTCCGTCACGTGCTCGTTTTCCACGCCTTCAGCGCAGGTAGCCTGCGAATTTAAAACCGACGCGCATTTTATTCTCTTCCCCTTTTATCCTTTCATACCTCTCCGCTACCTTGGAGAAGAGAGACGCACGCGGGTAAATAAAATATAAATATCTGTATAATATGTAAATAAAAGGAAGAAGTGGTTGTATAGTGTAGTCGTTTGATTATAAATAATCTCATAATAATTTTATCCACAAATTCTCTATTTTATCGTTTTTTTCCTGATCAATAATACAAAAAAAGAAAAGAAAAAAAAAGAAAAAAAGATGAACAGCACCCTCTAGCGATGAACCTCAATTATTTCAAGATAACTGTAAAACATGGCTAGGTTAAGTCGGTGTTAGAACAAAAAATGCTCAGATTAACTTCTCATGGCACGCAGCTGAGTTTAAAATTAAACACAATGAAATCAAATTAAATTGACCCAGCTGCAACAGGCTCAGCAACCACATTTAATTTCACTGATTGGTCAGTTAGCCAGGCTATACAAAACAGGCTATTGTTAGAAATTCTGCACATGTGCTTCGCTTAGCTTCACATCTCACACTGCTTATAATTATAAGATAACGTATCCACGTTCGTAATAACGTGGTGAAATCTGCCAAAAATGGTGAGACTGAGTATAATAAGTAATAAGACAATCTGAGCACTTAGCCCACATATTTCTAAATGAGAAGAAAAAGTTCCTCCAAACAATATAAAGCACACAATTCTATATGGGAAAACAGTTGCGTTTGTCATTAAGAGAAGCACTACTCATTACACAAATGTCAATAACCGTCCTAATATTAATAGTTCAACAGTCTTCCTCTGTCTATTATACGCACTGTACACATGTTAAACATCTGCCTTGAAATTACAATGAAATGACTTCCGGGCGCACTGAAAATTGTTATATACACACAGACACCCCCATACCAACATAAGCATAGTGCAACTCTTTGTTTACGCACCAGAGATTGAGTGGGCAAGTGCGTGTATATGCGAGTTTAAATTATTATACACAAATGTAAGTAGTAGGCTATTTATGTGAAAATGTTTCATATGTATGTACAAGTAGTGTTTCCCTGATTTCTCCCTAAATGGCCCCTCATAGTTCAGCAGTAATGAGGCTAGTTAGATTTTACTCAGAATTAAGTACACTTTGGGATGTTATACGTATCACAGTCTCCGGTGAGCCGTACATGGTTGATCAATCCAGGTTGAGGTAGAGTCACTGCATTAATGACACGTCTGTTTGCATTGCCAGTTGTTGCTATGGCAGCAATGAAATTAGGAAATTAAAAGAAAAACAACTCATCTACACTCTTGGAACTTTAGAACCCCATATGTCCTGTGGCCCAATGTCACACGTGAGGGGAATCCCATGAACACCTTTACAGATCAGTCTGTGGAAAGACACTGAAGAGGACAGAGGAAAAATGAGGCGTTTCTGGAGATGGTGTGCTGGACGCATCGAGGACAAATACACAGACACAAAGGATGTGGAGGGTAAATGTAAATATAATGCCACTCACACCTGTGGTTGCTGGTGCTGCCACTCATACCTGTGGTTAAAATTCCTTTTTTGTCTTTAGCGCTGCATTGTCGCCTCTATCTCCCAATAATTCATACTCGAGGCTTTAGAAATATAAGTTTTTGGGGGGTATATGCCATTTCCTGTTATTTGTGCAGAATACACACACTTTCACTTTGGAATCCACAAAGTTTTATAAATGAGGTCCCTGAATAACATCAATCTATTTCTACACTATATGGCTTGCTAATTTGTGTGTGTGTGTGTGTGTGTGTGTGTGTGTGTTATACCAGCCCATAGAGGAGGACATGAGTCTGAAAGTGGTGCTGGAGATGAAGAACCAGGAGATCAAAGATCAGCACGATCTTTTGGTAAAACTGTATACTCTGTATGTATACTATATACTCTGTATGTAGTACCTGGTTTAACACTATATCCTCTGTATATATACTATATACTGTTTATGTAGTACCTGGTTTAACACTATACCCTCAGCTTACTCTAGTCTGCAGATGTAAAGAAATTAAACAGAATGTGTATCTGTGTATATGTGCGCACCCTGTATGTGTCTGGTTGTAGTATTATTTAAAGGGTCAAACTGCGTGAAGTGTGCCCAGGCCCAGAGCTACTTTGATGGGCATGATTCTGTGACCTCTTGGGCCTTGAAATGTGGTGCTTTGAATGATTTAAAGAGTGAAACGGTCTGAAGTGTGCCCACGTTTAAAGCAACCTTGCTGGGCATGACTGTGTGACCTCTTGGGCCAGAAAGTCTGTTTCTAGTTTTATTTAAACGGTCAAACTGTGCCCTGTAAACCGCACTGTGCCCTTCTGCGAAGAGCAAAGATGGTAAGGAAATCTCACAATTAATATCGCGATATGTCATCAGCCTGGCAAATGTCACATCCGGGTCACCCCAACACCATCTCAGCCTGCAGACGGATTCTTTTATTCTCTTCAACGACAAAACTCAGGTGTGTACACCAAAAATATGGCTGATTGAAATGCACGTAAATTATATTTTGAGTCAATAAAATGCATATGAATTGACGCTTTGACTGATAAGTAGTTTTATTTGACTCAAGTTTAATCAACTTATCTTTCAACTTTATCCATTT
>NC_137504.1:0-2500 GCF_041902795.1 Electrophorus electricus
ACCCTAACCCTAACCCTAACCCTAACCCTAACCTAACCCTAACCCTAACCCTAACCCTAACCCTAACCCTAACCCTAACCCTAACCCTAACCCTAACCCTAACCCTAACCCTAACCCTAACCCTAACCCTAACCCTAACCCTAACCCTAACCCTAACCCTAACCCTAACCCTAACCCTAACCCTAACCCTAACCCTAACCCTAACCCTAACCCTAACCCTAACCCTAACCCTAACCCTAACCCTAACCCTAACCCTAACCCTAACCCTAACCTAACCCTAACCCTAACCCTAACCCTAACCCTAACCCTAACCCTAACCCTAACCCTAACCCTAACCCTAACCCTAACCCTAACCCTAACCCTAACCCTAACCCTAACCCTAACCCTAACCCTAACCCTAACCCTAACCCTAACCCTAACCCTAACCCTAACCCTAACCCTAACCCTAACCCTAACCCTAACCCTAACCTAACCCTAACCCTAACCCTAACCCTAACCCTAACCCTAACCCTAACCCTAACCCTAACCCTAACCCTAACCCTAACCCTAACCCTAACCCTAACCCTAACCCTAACCCTAACCCTAACCCTAACCCTAACCCTAACCCTAACCCTAACCCTAACCCTAACCCTAACCCTAACCCTAACCCTAACCCTAACCCTAACCCTAACCCTAACCCTAACCCTAACCCTAACCCTAACCCTAACCCTAACCCTAACCCTAACCCTAACCCTAACCCTAACCCTAACCCTAACCCTAACCCTAACCCTAACCCTAACCCTAACCCTAACCCTAACCCTAACCCTAACCCTAACCCTAACCCTAACCCTAACCCTAACCCTAACCCTAACCCTAACCCTAACCCTAACCCTAACCCTAACCCTAACCCTAACCCTAACCCTAACCCTAACCCTAACCCTAACCCTAACCCTAACCCTAACCCTAACCCTAACCCTAACCCTAACCCTAACCCTAACCCTAACCCTAACCCTAACCCTAACCCTAACCCTAACCCTAACCCTAACCCTAACCCTAACCCTAACCCTAACCCTAACCCTAACCCTAACCCTAACCCTAACCCTAACCCTAACCCTAACCCTAACCCTAACCCTAACCCTAACCCTAACCCTAACCCTAACCCTAACCCTAACCCTAACCCTAACCCTAACCCTAACCCTAACCCTAACCCTAACCCTAACCCTAACCCTAACCCTAACCCTAACCCTAACCCTAACCCTAACCCTAACCCTAACCCTAACCCTAACCCTAACCCTAACCCTAACCCTAACCCTAACCCTAACCCTAACCCTAACCCTAACCCTAACCCTAACCCTAACCCTAACCCTAACCCTAACCCTAACCCTACCCTAACCCTAACCCTAACCCTAACCCTAACCCTAACCCTAACCCTAACCCTAACCCTAACCCTAACCCTAACCCTAACCCTAACCCTAACCCTAACCCTAACCCTAACCCTAACCCTAACCCTAACCCTAACCCTAACCCTAACCCTAACCCTAACCCTAACCCTAACCCTAACCCTAACCCTAAACCCTAACCCTAACCCTAACCCTAACCCTAACCCTAACCCTAACCCTAACCCTAACCCTAACCCTAACCCTAACCCTAACCCTAACCCTAACCCTAACCCTAACCCTAACCCTAACCCTAACCCTAACCCTAACCCTAACCCTAACCCTAACCCTAACCCTAACCCTAACCCTAACCCTAACCCTAACCCTAACCTAACCCTAACCCTAACCCTAACCCTAACCCTAACCCTAACCCTAACCCTAACCCTAACCCTAACCCTAACCCTAACCCTAACCCTAACCCTAACCCTAACCCTAACCCTAACCCTAACCCTAACCCTAACCCTAACCCTAACCCTAACCCTAACCCTAACCCTAACCCTAACCCTAACCCTAACCCTAACCCTAACCCTAACCCTAACCCTAACCCTAACCCTAACCCTAACCCTAACCCTAACCCTAACCCTAACCCTAACCCTAACCCTAACCCTAACCCTAACCCTAACCCTAACCCTAACCCTAACCCTAACCCTAACCCTAACCCTAACCCTAACCCTAACCCTAACCCTAACCCTAACCCTAACCCTAACCCTAACCCTAACCCTAACCCTAACCCTAACCCTAACCCTAACCCTAACCCTAACCCTAACCCTAACCCTAACCCTAACCCTAACCCTAACCCTAACCCTAACCCTAACCCTAACCCTAACCCTAACCCTAACCCTAACCCTAACCCTAACCCTAACCCTAACCCTAACCCTAACCCTAACCCTAACCCTAACCCTAACCCTAACCCTAACCCTAACCCTAACCCTAACCCTAACCCTAACCCTAACCCTAACCCTAACCCTAACCCTAACCCTAACCCTAACCCTAACCCTAACCCTAACCCTAACCCTAACCCTAACCCTAACCCTAACCCTAACCCTAACCCTAACCCTAACCCTAACCCTAACCCTAACCCTAAC
>NC_137504.1:10000-92500 GCF_041902795.1 Electrophorus electricus
TTGTTAAATGAGAGATCAGAGTCTCTCAGATATGTACAATTTTTGAGATTTGATAGAAATATAAATATAATTTTCATAGCTTTGTTCTTGTTGAATAAAATTAAATAAAGTTGAATAAAATCAGCCCAAGATGAAAACCCTGGGGAACCCTTAGGACAAACAACTGTAGAAGGCTTTCATTCTGTTTTTCTGGCAGCCCTGTCCTGTGCCTTTTCTTTCACACATTGTCTTTCGTGTTTCCCCCGACTTTCCTTCTCTGCTTTTTGGATCTCTTCTTTTATATTTCTCACTGTTATAGAAGCGCTGCATTGCCACATGAGAGTACTAAGGACTACAAAGTGGCAGTGGAGGAAAACTCATCTAGATTCATTCCTTGTCCTCTGGATATTTGCCAACTGCATTCAAGACCATGAGGGTGGTAACAATCCTAAAGAAGTCCACACTTGACAGCTCCAACATAAGCAATTACAGACCGATATCACTTCTCTCTTTCCTCGCAAAAGTTCTTGAATTAACAGTTTACAATCAATTATCCCTTTTCCTCACTGACATATTCAACAGAAACAACCCTCCTTGCAGTGACAGAGAATCTTAACGTTGCCAAAGCTTCCAAACTGCTATCTGACTTGATTATTCTGGACCTTTTCATTGCACATTATATGCACTGTGCACTTGTAACGTGTTATAACATTACATCACTTACTACAATTGCACACCTGACCTGGGTACCTCAACATAGTCACGGACGGGTAGTCATGGACACCACAATAGCAACAATATAAACATTGAGGAGTAGAATAAGTAGTCAGGGAAATAAATATCAATCAACCTATCAATCAAATCAATTAATCAATCAGAATATTCCTTAACATACTCTCCAAGCATGCCATACAAAAAATTCAAAATTTATTTATATAGCACTTTTTACAACAGATGTTCTCACAAAGCAGCTTTACAAATGTCCACGTCCAAGCCCCCAGTGAGCAAGCCAAGGGCGACAGTGTTTCAAGTTTCAAGTTTGGTTTATTTGTCACATACATAGTCATACATGGTATAACTAGCAGTAAACTGGTTTTGTGAGTGCTCTGTCCAAACTGAGGAAAGAAACAGGGGTGCATAAGGATATATATATATATATATATATATATATATATATATATATATATATATATATATATATATATATATATATACACACATACACATATATATATATATATACACATACACATATATATATATATATATTTTTTTTTTATATATACAAAATATATATATAACAATGTATGTACAATATATGTATAATATGTATATATACACAATGTACAATGTATATATGGATGTATGTACACAATGTACAATTCCAGTTTACAAATTTACAGATTTACAGTCACATGGTGGTGGTGTTCCCCACAGTTTATCAGTTTCCCTGATTCAGGGCCGGAATGGCCTGTGGGAAGAAGCTCCTCTTCAGTCTCTCTGTATTGGTCTTCAGGGAGCGAAAGCACTTCCCTGACCTCAACAGAGAGAAGAGCCTATTGTTAGGATGGGTGAGGTCCTTCACAATCCTCCTGGCCTTTGTCTGGAACTACTTGTAATAGATGGTCTGCAGGTCAGGAAGTTCTGCATGAGTGACACGCACTGCTGAATGCACCACCCTCTGGAGTGCTTGTCTGTCCTGCTTGGTGCTGTTCCCAAACCAGACTGTGATGTTCCCTGTGAGGATGCTCTCGATAGTGCAGGTGTAAAAGTTCCGCAGTACCTTGGAGGGCAGTCTGAAGTCTCTTAGGCATCTGAGGTGGTAAAGATGCTGACGAGCCTTCTTTGCCAGGGAGTTGTTGTGGCGGGACCAGGACAGGTCCTGCAAGATGTGAATGTGTCAGTATAAATAACTGCAATGCACCCTGTATGGCCAGTTAGTCAAGGGTGGTATACATAGCTGCCAGAAGTAATTGCTTAATTTAAAGCTATGTACTCATTTGGCCTAATCCAAGTTTCTGTTATGCAGTGTACATTAAATCTATTCTTGTTGATGATTTAATTTATCATGAGAGCTTTATATATTAGGGATCTAAGACTTAGCAATCCCAGCTTTGCTGGCATGCTATTTATTTTAATACTAATTAGGTTATTAAGACATTTTTTTCCTGGTTTTCTGCATTTCTGTTTAGCTCTGGGAACAGACATAGTGTCAATATGGTCAACCTTGGGTGACATCTCATAGCAGTTGGCAAACAGTTGGTTTACCCTCTTTATCTGCTGCCTGGCCTCCGCTCTGGATTGTCCTTGATTATCTATGTCTGTCATAAGACTGCGACTTATGTTACAAGAGAGGACAGCAGTCTCCCTAGTAGGATGGATACCATCCCACCCTAACAGGCCAGGCTTGCTCTGAAATGTAATCCAATTATCTATGAATTCCACATTGTTTTACATGGACATCCAGCAGTTTGGCTGCAATGGTCCAGCGGAAAAGACACCTGGGTACACTCCAAGTGGGAAAGGAGTTTATTGGCTCCCAGTGCTCCAGTGCAAAAGAAAAAACATATCAAATAAAAAAAAAACAAATAAAAATATTCAAAATAAAACTTTTGTTTTTACAAGCATTTACAAGTTCAATGAAATGCCCAGTAGTCATAAAGCCTCCCAAATCAATCAAGTTAAAAAAACAAAACAAAACAAAAAAACCTCAGAAGCTTATATAGGGGAAAAAACAGGAAATTAGGTGATGTCACTTCCAGTCTTTGGGTGGGAAAATTCCCCATAAAAGTTCCCTTCAACACAGGCCATGGTTTCTTTTCCCTCCAAAAACAAGCCTTGTCACAAAAATAATCACAGATAAGTTTATAATGGATCACACTTCGAAAAACTGTTAATCATCCTAAAATCTATGCAAAAACACATTGTCCCATTCTTTTTAGGTACCAGCACTATAGGGCTGCACCACTCACTGCTTGAGGGTTCAATCACTCCCATCTCCCTCATAAGGTTCAGCTCCTCCAATAACATAGGCAGCAGTCTATCTGGGACTCTGTAGCACTTGTGGATACTATGTGGATACTATTCTGGACTATGCTGGTATATCCTGGTCTCTCTGTGAAGAGTGTTGTGTCCATCAGACCTGCCACCTGCTCTTGTTCTTCCGCTGAAAAGTGTGACAGATGCACCGGCCATGCTGCTTGCTGTCCTTCTGCAATAGTCCTTCGGCAGGTTAACATGGAACTTCTGGTGTTTCTTGCTGCGCTCTGGTATGTACAGCTCTTAGGTGACAGGCCCAACCTTTCTGGTGATTTTGTAAGGACCATGCCATTTTGCCATCAGCTTGCTCTCACTGGTAGGCATAAGTAACAACATTTCTTGTCCTTGCTGGAACTCTCTAGTCTGGGATTTCTGATCTTACCAGACCCTCTGATTGCTCTGTGCCTTCCATAAATGCTCCTGGGCCAGTGCTGTAATCTCCTCCAGCTTCTCTCTCATCTTTACCACATAAGCAACCACATTCTCTTCAGTAGACTTGGGTTCCTCACATTGCTCTCTCAAGAGATCCAATGGGCCCCTCAAATGGAGAAAACCCTGTAGATGCCTATGGTAGCTCCCGATATGCAAAAACATAAGGGAGCCAATGGTGCCAGTCAGTGCCAGTCTGAGAAATTTGTAAAGCATTGCCTTCAGGGTCTCGTTAAATCTTTCAACTAAACCATCTGTCTGAGGAAGATAGGGAGAGGTCTTAATTCCATGTATGCCTAACAGTTTATACACCTCTTGCAGCAATCTAGACAGAAAGATTACGCCTTGATCTGTTAAAATCTTCCGAGGGATACCTACTCTTGCAAACAGATGCATCAGACCATTAGCCACCTGTCTAGCCTTGATTATGCAATAGGAACGCTTCCAGGTAATGTGTGGTATAATAATATAGCACTAAAATATACCTGTTCCCTGTCTTGTTCCTTTCTAAGTGACCCACTATGTCCATACCTATCCTCTCAAATGGGTATCAATTATATGTAGTGGGAGCAAATGTGCTGTAGGAACTGATCTGCTTGATGTCAGTTGGAATTCACTACATGTCTTACAGAATTCTATAATATCTGTGTGCATTTTTGGCCATTTGAAACGTGCACCTATGCGAGAGAGTTTTATACTTGCCTAGAGGCCCTGCCCAGGGTATGGAATGACCTAGCTTCATTACTGTTAACCTCACTGAGGTTGGGACAACCAGCAGCTCAATTTCTCCTTTACACTGGTATAAAATTCCCTTCTTCATAATATAAGTCTCTTAATTGAACCCTGTGCTCCTTTACTTTGTGCCATCAACTTCAGGCACCTTATTGAACCATGGCTGAAAAGTTGGATCTTGCCCCTGCAGTATGGCAATATCTGGTAGTATAGGGGGCATCTACTGGTGTCTCAGGCATGGGTGAAGGCTTTTCTGCAAGGACTGACTTAAGGAACTTCTTCCTGCACCTTTGTGCTTTATGCTTAACTGACTTAGGGGACTTTACATATACCTCAGTGTCATTAAATGCTAATTTTGCTAAGGTGTGTTTAGCACCTTGTGCTCTTGTCATTACCATGCAATGTTGAGTTTGAGAGAGCAGATCTCCCATCACTGGGATATCCTGTCCTAAAACTACTGGATATGGTAACTGGACTTGAAAATGTTAGTCAGGAGAAATGTTTGTCCATCTACTGTCAAATAGACCTCAGTAATGGGATAGCTCTTCTCATCTCCATGTACACAGCTTACTTTTACTTTGCTCTCATTCGAGTCCTCTCTTGGCACCAGATTTTCCCTCACTAACATCTGAGTTCTGCATGCATCAATCAAAGCATTTTCTTGCTGACCATTTACTAGCAAGTGCACGAATACTTTGGCGATACGTGACCTGTGTAGTTTCAAATTTGACTAAAACAGCTGCCTTGACTTTTTCATAGTCCTCCCCATGATCACTGTCCATGGCCACATATGCACTTTGGGCTTTTCCTGTAACTAGGGGAACAGGCCGAATAGCCCAGTCTTCCTTGTGCCAGCAGCAGACTTTAGCAATCTGCTCAAGTTGCCAATCATCTGGAGTAAAGGGATGCAGTTTGAACTCTCTGAAGCTCAATGCTACTCTCTGCTCCTCATCGCCTCCTATCTGAACACTGACTCCTTCTTCTAGCAGCTTGGCTCTTCATGAGCTCCTGGAGCATCACTGTCAGCTCTTTGAGTGATGCATCTGACACCTGTGTTGCTCCACTGGGACTGGAATCCTTTCCTGAGATGTCTGCAATTTCCATGCTTCTCAGGATCATATCCCACCTTTTCAAATGCTAGTATCCCATCAAACAGTTCCTGCTGTATTTTTTTAAATATTTAAAAATATTTAAAAATATAAAAAAAACAAAAAAACAAAAACAAAAACAACGCATAAAGGAAGTGGCCACATGTTATTTTTTATTATCCCTGTACTAAACCCTAACCCTATTATCTTTATTAACTAACCCAGATTCACCAAAATGTTTGGACAGTTCCAAAAGATGCTGCAAAGTAGTTTTATTATTTTGATTTGAAATATTTCTTAATTTTCTTCAGAAAACTTGGCTCGGCTAGACTTTATAAAGTGTTATCTTGTGTATAATTAAATGAACATACTGGTTAGTCATCCTCCAAATCAGACGTTTACATACAACAGCTATAAAAACACTTGAACAAAGAAACTCTAAGATAGTGATAGAGGAGCGTGCCACACCTACGCCATCTGCTGACTACGTTCAGAATACCAGAATACAGCCATTTAGCTATATGAAGAATAAACAAGGCATACAATTAAACGACACAATAGTAAAACAACAACAACAATAATAATAATAAGAAGAACAAATACAGTGGCCCTTATATTCATGTTCCAAAACTATAAACGAATTAATGTCCTTATATAATATTTCAATTGTAAACATTTGCTATATTTGGTCATTGAATGTTGCGACACAACAGGCTGTATCTTACTATACGACTTGTAAAGTCCATTGTTAGCACGTTCTGAAGGCAATAGGGGGCGATCTGACCATTTTCAATAAGCTTGCGCTCTAGACTTCTCGCGTTACTTCCGCGTAAGAGAACGTGAACCGTTGTCTTTTTTTTTTAATCCAGGAAGCCCATTACCAGTTTATCTTCTAACCATGAACAGACGTAGATGTGTCGCTTTAGCCAGTAATGCAGACAAATGAATGAATGTGTAGCCATGAACCCGACCTCAAGTGGATATTGGAGCGTTTTGTTGTGCACGTTGTTTATTTCTGGAGTGATTACGATTTCATTAGCAACTAACTCAGGTAGCTACGTTAGCTAGCATAGCAATAGCTAGCTTCATTAGTAGACTAAAAAGCAAAGACTAATATTGTCTAGCTGCTTTTAGATAATAGGACTATAAAAATATTTGCACCTCGGTGTGTTTGATATATCTGCTTTTTCGGACTCTTGTCATTTCGTTACATCAGTTAACTAGCTAACATCTCTTTATAATTTGGGTGTTGGGGCGAAAAAAAAATCCTGTATTCACGTTTTCCTATAGATCTCCAGATTAGACTTTATCCAAGTAACCAAACGTAATGACTTTGGTCGAGGGCGCCGTGGCAAACTTAATTATTGTTTTTACATGGTTTATTCTGTTTTCTAACCATAGATCAAAGTGAGGTGCAGGATCATGAATTTCAAGCCCCTGATGGATTAGACGTGGACCGTGAAGGGCACACCCCACAATTTGAAACAGACACCACAGAACCACATTTTAAAAGACAATTCAAAACTGCTGAAATTGCTGATGCTGTCTTGGGGACTGAACTCTCTGGAAACTCAGCTGGGATTGAATCTCTTATTCCAAAAAGCTTGAAAGGCTCATTGTCAGGGGTTTCAGCACCCTCTACACCTTGTGGTGATGAGAAGTGTAAGGCTGTTTTGGTTTTTCAGGATACCAATGAGCAGCAGGGGCCTGCTGACCTCGCAGTGGTTCACATAGACTCCGGCATGGCAGAAGGGAACAATACCACAGAGACAGCCAAGACGTACAAAGTCAACTGTGACAAAAGAAGTGTTATTGGACTGGAGAACTTCACAGTGCAGGTTCTCAATGCATCTCAGGTACTTTGATTTGTCCAGAGCTACTCAATGAAGGTTTCAGTGGTAGTGGCTGTGAGAAGTATTTACCTAAACGGTGGCCACATATTTATTAATTACATTAATTAACTGGGTTTGGTTGAAGGGTTACCCCTAAAATTTAATTCAAATATATTTCAGAATAATAAGTGACTGAGTTTGCACTACCTAAGACTCCACCCCTAAACATAACTGTCCACATGGCCCAGTATGCATAGTCTTTCCAAATAAACATTTTTAGAAGTTCGCTAATGATTTATATCTCTCCATTGATGATGCCAAAAGAGTGTATCTATAATCCAGGCTCAAAACTTCTATGTACACCATGAAAAAGCAGATTTTCTAAAATAATCCAGTAGTTGTCACTGATAGTTTGCATGTCTTCAAACCACTGTGCATCTTTTCAATCAATACTTAATTTTTCTCTAAGTTTGGATACTTACGTAAAAAAAACAAAAACAAAGTTTTCTGATTTGGGATATAACTCTGCAGTCTGGTCACCATCTCTATGCCTTCCAACTGATCATTTAATCCATTTACTGTATCCTAAAGGACCTGATGGAGTTCTTGAATGCCAATAGCACAGAATGCTCCTTGGTACTCTTCTACACTACCTGGTGTCAGTTTTCTGCAAATCTCGCTCCTCATTTCAACGCTCTGCCACGGGTCTTTCCCACCATGACCTTCCTCGCTCTTGATGCCTCACAGCACAGCAGGTTATCATCAGACATGCATTTACTTTGTCTGGGTGGTGCCTTAAGTTACTAATATCACACTAAAATTATTGTCCTACTATTCAACAATGACTGAATAAGAAAAACTGCCTTAATTATCTTGTAGTCTTTGTTTAAAAAGAATTTTAGAAACAAGCAGAAAGAGAATGAAACAATTGGTTAAAAAAAAAGATAATGGGCTAACATCCAAGTAGTAATTTTTATTATACAGTATTCATTTGACAAATAATTTTTACAACTCTCCAATGAAACATGCAGTAATTGTTATAGAACTGTTGAAAATACACTTAGAAAAGTATAATGTCTATATAATAATCAGTAATTGCATTGTTTGAGTGTGAATAATTAGGATTTTAAAAATGTTTCTCTTACTAAATGTTGTTTGTTAATTTATATTTTCTCTATAGTCTATCCACTCGATTTGGGACAGTGGCTGTTCCCAATATCCTTCTTTTTCAAGGTGCCAAACCAATGGCTAGGTTCAATCATACCGACAGAACTCTGGAAACATTAACATCCTTTATAGCAAACCAAACAGGTGAGCTTTTCAATGTATTATCACTCAGTGTTGGAACTTTTTTTTTACTATGATACTATTAGAGTAGTTTACATTTACAGCATTTGTCAGACGCTCTTATTGTTGATCAACAATAGGCCTCATGCTTGAACATTTTTGTATCCATATCTTAAATTTCTTGTCATTTTGATGTAACAGTTTACTGGGACACATCAGATTCAGTAACGCTTGCAACCACATGTTGAAATTGTCATAACTTTCTCACATAAATTGTTCATACAAGAGCATGTGTTGAATTGCAGATCGATATTATTCATAAGTGTCTAACAGTAAAAAGTGACCTTTCTACTTTGAGCGTCATATTGCAGAACTAATAGTGTAACTGAGATCCGATAACACTAATGTATAAGAAATGTTGCTTTTGCTGTTCACTATGTCGGTTAAGGTCTGTTCCATCGCAGACATAAAGATGTTGTTTTATATCAAACTCACCAAATGCCTCACCAAAGAAATGCAGTACATGACATGACTAAAATGAGATGGAGTTCAGGGTGGATGAGAAATTATCGTGTTTCAGTTGTTCAGCATCCAAATTGTTAAATTACATAAATGAAGTTTAAGACTAATTTGTCACTAATTTGTCATTAACATCATTATTAACAGCCCATTGATTGGCAGTGATGTCTGGGAGGCCTGAAGTGCTACTGTGTTAGTTTTCATATGAAAGTTAATTTTCATATGCCTGTGTATAAAAGAATTAAACTGGCATCCAAACTGTTTCAAAACTTTGCAAAATAGGAAAGAAGAATGACCACTTCCATATTCATATTCATATTCTATATTTGTCATACTTTTGTGAATTCTTTCAGTTATGCCATGGGAGGTTCAGAAAATGCTCAAGTTTACCAAATTTTCATAAATTACTTTTAGAAGCAGCTTTGTTCATACAAGTGTGCATATTTAGGAGAATTGTGAATTAGCATGTTTGATACCTCAAAAATTCCTTAAGAATAAATGGCCCCCACAACTATTGTCATTCATAAAATTCCCTTGTACAAGTAAGAAAAATGTTTTCAGATATGAGTAATTGAAAACAATACTATAAAACAATAGTAGAATTATCTGAAAGTCAAGGAATGGGAAATATTTCCCAAGTTGTTTACACTGTCATTTAAGGTTCAAGCCACATTTAAGATATTGGATTTGATAAAGAAGGATAATTTGCTTTGTACAAGTGTTTTCTGAAACCGTGTTCTTTAAACTAGGGCTAGGGTTAACCCAGTGTTCTGTAAACTGGGCATGACTGGTCTTCAATCTTCCAATGTTCCTTGATGCTTGCCTACAAAGCCAAAAATGGACTAGCCCCTTCATACAAGGTCAATGGTCAAAGCCCGATCCGTACCCCGAGTATTTTGAACCTCTAATATGGCTCAGATTGAAATGTCGTGCTTCAAGTCTCATGGAAGACAAGCATCGAGATTATTTTCTGTCCTGGCTCCCAAATGGTGGAATGAACTTCCACTTGCTGTCCAGACAGTCTTCAAATGCAGACTGAAGACCCATCTATTCATGGAATATTTCAATGACAACTGACCCTGCTTCTATATTGACTAACTAAATTAGTACTTATTGCACGGTATTGTTCATTACACTGATGTTGTCTAACAAATACTAGTACTTATTGTTTATTACACTTATCATTGTTTAAGATTCACCTTATGCATTTCGTACTTCTAGGCATCAGCAGTGATCCCTGTATATCTACAGTATTCTAAATCATTGGTATATTGGACTCTAACCTACTGCACTGGCTAGGATGTATTCTATGAGTAAATGACAAAGCACGTTTGTAAGTCGCACTGGATAAGAGCGTCTGCTAAATGCAGTAAATGTAAACTAGGGCTAGGGTTAACCCAGTGTTCTGTAAACATACAGGTTTTACACAAGGTTTTCAAATAATTTGATGTTCAAAGCAGCATTTTAGTATGTAATATTCCTATCTTTTTTAATTTACCTTTTAATTTTTTTCACAAGTTTAAATTTTGTTGTTTAAGCAAGATTTTTCAAATATATTATACTACCTTCCTGATTTCCTGTTCATAAATTCTAAACCTTTATCTCACTCTCAGGTTTTGAAGCAATTCCAGACCAAACTGTTTCAGAGGGGGATCATTCAGGACCTTTACCTAGTGTCCCTGTGAAAAGCATTGATTGGCTCTTTGTGTTTTCTGTACTGTTCATATCTGGCTTTATCCTGTACGCCATCCTGCGGACAGACAGCATACGCCTGCTCATACCTGGACAAGAACACGAACACCAAGAATAAGTGCATAACCCATACATCTATCAAAGCCAGTTGTGTACACCATTCATTCTGTTGTGGAGTTAACTGAGGTAAAAATGGTCCCTAATAGAAACATGTGCCTGCTCATGTTTAGTTCTTCTCACATTTTGGCAAATATGAATCTTTGGAGTATTTGTGATCTCTCACAGAAAATGCTTTAAAGCAGAATTGCCCTTTGTTCTTATACAGTGGCAGTAACAGAGATATCCATTATGACACAGCAGTTAATCCATCTTTGCGGATATATAAATGTTTTGTTCCATTTACATAGTCTGTTGAAAGTAGGCTGTAATATTATGAATGCCTCCTCTGGAAACACTGAAGTGCTGATATGTGGGTTTGGGGTGTGTGCTTTTTTTTTTTTTTTTTTTTCCTTTTTTAAACACAAGACTATTGCTGCTATGATGGACCTCTGTTATTACAAGTGTGATCTGTTTTGGTACATAAACTAAATAACATCAATTAAGAAGAAACAGTGTGCGGGTAATGAGAAAGGACAGGTAAGCATTCACTACTAAAAAGCTCAGTTTTAGAATTATAGTCCGTTTGAACATTTTAAACTGGTTACTCTGTAGTGCCTAAATGGAAGCTGTGTCACATTAAATTTTTATCCCAGTTTAAACAATAAATCACAAAATATTTAACGGGAATTCAAACTAAGTTGAGGGGGGGGGGGGGGGGGGGCATTAAAATGTGATGCTTCTCGTAACTGCTTAATTAATGTTATAGCCTTTGCAAAGTTACTTTAGAATAGAATAATATAGGATGGTAGGTTAAGGTAATTACAGAATGATGTCACCCTAAAATATCACAACCACCTCTCAAAGAATTAATCAAGTAATTATTTGACAAGTATGCACGTAAATGACCTGTACCTTTTTCATTTTATCTCCAATTTGAAAATAGTTGTAAGCTTAAGTCAATCTGTTCAAATGTTTATTTTAAAACGTTCAAAATTAAACTTATGGTTACTTACTTCTTTGTTATAATACATTTTAAGACTCAAGTGTGCGGTTTGTTCGCTGTCATTCTCGTAGGATATATATGTTTGCGCGCACTTTTGCAATGTTCTCTGCGCATTTGCACGTTTTGCAAGCGGGATGCGATATTTTTCTTCAGGCACAACAAAAGGCAGCCAAGTTTCGTGGCGTGGCTGCACAACAACGCGGTTGAGAAAGTATCAGTGTGTAGTATACTTTGTCCCCTGAGGGGATTATGCATTGGTTAATGTTTAGGTCATGTAGTGAATTGTGCAGTATTTTTTCCAAGCAGGGAAATATTTTTCCTTCTACACGCACAGCCAAAATGGTAAGAATTCTTGTTTCTTATTCAAAGCATGATCCCATTGTAGGGATTGTATGCTAGCTAGTTACCAAACCGATGCACCTGGTGCAGATAACTTATACCAGTTATCTGCGTTGTCTTTGCGATTTCCACAATATAACCTGGATCTTGGATTTATGAAGATCATCGATCTGAGAGTCCGAAATGAAAAGCTGATTCTGACTTTTATGATGAGTACACGCGCCAAGTGTGAACTAACGTTATTTAGGTGGCTATTAGCAACCAGCCTTTGATTCCAATAGTATGGATATAAACGCATGTAAATCTATCCAAAATAATTTGGTATAACTTTGTTACCTCGCTGATACTCTTATAGTAGTTTTACATCACCCTCTAGGCTTACTTGTACAGGGCTTCGGTGATTAAAAAGTCAGAAATGGGTCACTGAGGCCATAGTTGGAACGTAAATTTCACTCAGTGGTGGACGGGAGCCTGCAAGGATTTCAACTGCCATCTTGTGGACATCGGAAGTAGACTTTAACCGTGTTGTAAATCAAACATAAAGCCGTTCTGAGAAGTTAAATTTTTTTTTTTTGTTTTTTTGGGTTTTTTTTGTGCTAAAGCTTAAATATTACATAGAAGAAAATGTGGTACTCTGTAACATGCTAATTATCTCAGAGTCTCGACCTCCGTATTATAAGTTATTAACCATCTTACACACGACATACGAGTGCATGAAGGCCCTTAAAAAACTCTTTAATATGGTGCTTGTACTGTACCTTTGCACGACTAATTTTACTTTAACACCGACTACATTTACTCTAATACTGACTAAATCTACTGTTAGTTTCCCTATTACACTTTTGCCGTTTCATCTTTTTTTTTTCTCTCCTGCAGTCTTCAGATTTAAAACTAATCTGAGCAGATCTGACTGACTGGACTGGAGTTACTTCTCAAACTGGCGATTTCAAAAATAAAACCATAACAGTTCAATTGAACGTCATGCTTTGATACCACAAACAGTTGGATGCAAGCTTGACTTCTGATCACAGCCAATAGGCAGTGATAACTGTTGTTATTAACCAGCAGATGGTGCAAAAATTCTCAGCCAATGTCCCTCTGTGAAATGAGGGGACTAGTTATTCAGTTACTATGTTGGTAACTTTCAGGTATGTTAATATGTACTTTAGTAGGAAATGGATTATTTCAGTTACACCTCTCATGCTTCTTTCTCTGGGCTTTTAACAGTGACAGTAGGAAGAGTTACTGCACTAGGAGCTGTGGGTGTGTGTTGTTGTTTTTTTTTTTTTGTTTTTTTTTTTTTTTAAAGGCTACAGACTCACTCTGGCTGACTGCAGGAGAGAGAGAGCCACTGCTGATGGAGTTGAAGGCCACAGGCTGGGTGGAGGTGGAGGGTCGAGATGCTCTATATAAGGAACTGCACTTCAAAACATTCAACCAGGTGCACTCACTCAGCACACTGTCTTCTCTGCATATTATAACTGCTGTTTCAGTATAGTTTTCTCCCACAGGTCTTCTGTTTTCTGTCAACACCCCACCCTAACCCGAACCCCAACACCGCACCCTCACCCAACAACACATATTAACCCCAACACCTGTCATTCTGGTATGCACTTTTCAGTGCTGGCTTGTTGTTTAAATGTCTAATGTTGACTAGCACATTAATCAGAATAGGTATTATAGTAATACATATTTTTTTCTTGTACTGTCTTAATATCTTTTTCTACATAACCACAGGCACAACACCTTTCTGAGCAGCCTTGGTGTGTTTTCTTTACTTATGAAAACAAGAGAGACATCATTCTTTAAATCCTGCTTAAAATCTTCCAGAATGTTGTGCTGTGCTGTGCTGTGAAAATATAACCTTGATTCTCTACCAGTCAAGAGTTTGGACATGCCTACAGTTTAATTTTACCTTTTTTTTTTTTTTTTTTTTTTTTTTTTTTACATTTTAGAAAACAATGAATGTATCAAATAACATGATAACTATGGATGATCCTGGTGTCTTCTTAATAACCAATATAATGAGGCAGCCATAATGTCTTACAATTCCTTTATATTTTTATATTTATATATATATATATATATATATATATATATATATATATATATATATACACTACAAAGAATTTATTTATATATATTTATATATTTTTATATATATATATATATATATTTATATATATATATATATATTTATATATATATTTATATATATATTTATATTTATATATATATTTATATATATTTATATATATATATAATTTATATTTATATATATATATTTATATTTTTATATATATATATATATATATATATATATATATATATATATATATATATATATATATTCTTTTTGTAGTAAAGTGCACAGATTTTCCAGAGAAACAGTACATTTCAGACAGAGTTTTCATATGTATTCATATGGAGGCTATTCATTTTCAGTGTTTACAGGGAGATTTCGAAGTTGCATTATTGGTGTTTTCATGGATGGACGCATTGACAAACGTGCCACAGTATGTGGTGTCGCAGGCCGTGGGCTTGGCGACAAAATCTTAAAAAAAAAAAAAATGCTGTACTCTTCTGCATGCCTGTGTTCAGCAGAACATGCTTCCATTCACAACGTGCCCTGTGCAAAGCTTCTGCTACTTGACTCATGGCTGGGTAACAGCTCCAAGTGTGTAGTGTTGCCCTTAAGTGCAATATGAAACTTGCCATAGCTGCCTCCTCAGTCTGAAACAGAACACACTCCCTCATGGCAGTGCTTCATTGTCATTGATCAATAGGCTCCATGCTAATGGGATGGACTCCCTCACTCATTAGGAGTTTCTGGAGGCCCTGTGGGAGTCTCTGTGTTTGTTTTATACTTCAGGGGCCATCAAGTAGAGTTTTCATAAGAATCAAAAAAGACAGCTGGCTGTGTTCTCCCAGAAAGTCTCAGATTTATGTCTTTCAGCTGATTGGTTGCAGGTGGAAATCAATTTGGTGGACCTCCAGTTTGACTCACTTGTTAAAGGGATCTTATATATGCTTAAAGATTAGTCAAGAGGTGTTTTTTTTTTTTTTTTTTCCCCCGCTTTCATTCTGAGCTACTACATGTGTATCTTTATTTGTAAACAGTTCCCACTGACTGACCAAAATAATATAATATAGAAATGTATGTTTGTTTGTTTTTGTTTGTTCGTTTTCCGTCGTGTGAAGTAATGGGCAGTTTTTAGTGGAAGCCTTAGCATACCTGCACCAGGGAATATCACAGTATCATGTTTCGCTTAGCGTACCTGCACCAGGTATTGTCACAGTATTGTAGTTTCTTTAGTCTACCTGCAGAAGATAATATCACAGTATCATAGTTCCCTTCTTCTTTTTTCCTACTACTGGGCCAACCTGCATTGTCAACCTGAGGTCACTAATCCAGACGTTAGTTGTTTTAGCTCCATTACACCACATTATCCTGTTTTTACACTTCCTCAGGTCTGAAGCAGTGGCTCCCCCCCTCCCCCCCTTGTTTCTTTTTGCCCGGGTTGTGTGTCAGATTTGATCACCCTGATAGGGACCAGAGCTCAGCTGGAGTGCAGTTGAGGTTTCGATCAAAATGATTTCTTTCACAAACAGTCAAATTGGCTAAAATGTTTCATCTGGCTCAAAAAACCACTAACTGTCTAACTATTCCACATGTTGCTCCTCTATGTGTATTTGTTGGTCTTGTTTCTTCTATATGTGTCTGTATGTGTGCATGTTTGTGTCTCTCTCTGTGTGTTTGTGTGTCTCTGTATGTTACTGTCCTGCTGTGGTTCAATGTTTACCACTCAGTTATTGCAGTCATCCTTACATTTTTTTTTCCCATTATCTTGGCCATTTTCATTCTTTGTTTTGTGTGTTTGTTGTAGATTTTGTCTTGTTCATGATTGTGGTAAAGGCGGTTTCCTATGGAGCTCTTTAAGAGAAAATCTGATCAGGTAGCTTCTCTAAAGCTGATTTGGTGTATCCCAGTGTTTTCCATGAGACTCAGTCTGCTGTGTTTGAAAGGAAGCAAATGTCATGTTGCTTCTGCTCAAGGTGACTGTGTGGATTTAATGTTTTGGCTCACTGGGGAGCATCTTTTGACACTGCAGATGAAAGTGCATCAGTCTCCAGTCACTAGTAGAAATTGTTGTGTTGTATCTAATGAATGATGAGAGCTTCTTTGTATCACACTTTGAGTTGTAATTTATGCATTTTACGTTTTGGCCTGTCATGATGCATTTATTGAAAGAGTAATGTCTGATTCATGTGTGAATCCACCTTTTGATGAACAGAAAAGTTATACATGGATTATGATCAGTCATTTAAAATCGGTTTTAAACAATGAAAACCCATTTTTGGAGTAGCTGTTTATATGCATATAACACACTTTCTGTTTTAAAATTATTTTGTACAATATTTTACTGTCTTAATGTGAATAATTTTATGTGCTTAAAGAGGAAAAATAACTATTAACCTCAAACTCTGAACCCTGCTCCAAGGGTTTACACAACACGTATGCACACAACCTTTACTCTGAATAAATCATGGCAATATTCAGCAATATTCTTGAAAATAACCTCTTTGAAAGCTAGTGGAACATGTCCTATAATGATGCACTACATCAGGTCTGGGCATGTGAAACACAGGGCTGTTCACTGTTGGTGTTCACCCTCCACCCACCTGCAACTGAATACCTTAAGAGTGGGTGTGCAGAACCCCAAAACATCCAAAGTCTACATTCCTACATAAGGCTCCATCTGACAATCTCTTAAAAACCTTTTCCTTATTGGACATACTCCAGTTGTGTTATATAAGACAAAGCTGGACTCTTTGGAGAAACCAGACTACTGGCTGTTTGTCAGAAATGCTGAAGTCACTAATCGTCTCAGGGAAAGGTCTGAGGTTTTTTTCTGCACCAATCTTGAGTTGAAATAAGGGGACCATCTTTCCTTCATTGTTTGTCTGTCTCTCTCACTGGCTGGGTGGGTGGGTGTGTGTGTGTGTGTGTGTGTGTGTGTGTGTGTGTGTGTGTGTGTGTGTGTGTGTGTGTGTGTGTGTGTGTGTACAGATAATGACAACCACTATACATCTCTTACAATGAGAAGTTTACTGTACTGTAAGTTTTAATGCACTGCTCCTGAAACACCTGTATTAGCTAAGCCTCAACCATACATATTCTTGGTGAAGAATGTCTTTAAAGGGTATTTTAAAGAACTTTGAAGAGTGGGCCACCATTTGAGCCATGCTACATTGGTGCAGTCAGTGGGAGGAAAGCAGCAATAACATGCCTGTGAGGGCCTGTGGGCTTTATATAAGGGTTGTAATGATCATGGCATTAGCTGATTTTCTCTGGAGGCATGAAGGCTGCGACATTGCATTTTGGCTGTTGGACACGGGATAATAATCATGCAGGGAGGTGGTGTTTGGGACTTGTGAAGCAAAGCGTGCCAGAATCTGCATGCACTTAGGCCTGGCATGAGGACCGGGTGTCCCTAAGCCCTGCACCGCGCCGCCGAAAACCTATCTGTAAATAACCAGCATATGTGTTTGAATGTAGGGCTGTATTTCAGCCTCGTTGCAACCATGGAATAGCGTCCAATGTCAAAACTCCCTCATTCAGAGTTTTATGACAATCATGCCATAATAGCCCAAAATGCACCTAAACTGGCGGGCTGGGGGCGGTTGGCATGCCGACCCAAGACCGGCTGGTTCTGATTATTTGAGACAAGGGCCTGCAGTATGTCAAGTGAAATTGCCTGATTTTGACAGACTGGAGAGTGGCTGGGGCAGAGGAGAGTGTTCCACACAATGAAGGTAAACAAAGAGCCAGAGAACCATGGTCCTTGACCTCTTTTGGATTTGGTGTCAAAGGCAGGAGTTAGAGTCTTCGAAGGTGTTCCACTGATGAGTGAGTGAGTGTGTGAGTGTATGTGTTTGGGGGGGGGGGGGGGGGGAGAGCATAAGATATTTTTATTTATTTTTTTTTTACTCTTCTTAACTAAAAGTAACTCCAGAAGAGGAGCCCAATCAGTGTAGTCTGGGATAGGGTTTTCAGAGTAGCTTGGCTGAAGAACATTTAAAACACTGTTTTGTACATATGAGTATGGAGGGTTAAACTCTTTGTTGCAACCTTTTTCAATTCAGTTCTGTCATTCACAATGTGGACCAGCATGTTTAAATGAAAAGAGGGAATAGGTTCACTTTATCTGGTAGATTCAATCCATGTCAGATAAAGGCAAAGCTTTGACAGCAGTCAACAGGGTCAGTTATTTAATAATTGCCAAAGTTTTAATGAAAGCTGAGAAAGAACAGACTCCTTGCTCAGATTGGGTCAAGTTGCAGAAATCTTCCAATTATTTTAAATTGATTGTGAGAGAGTTTCCTTGATGGCCAGTTTGATCAAGTTCCTGATCGTGTTACATCATGTGTTGGAAATTGGTTACAACACACTAGAGTCCAAGCAATTTCCTCTTGCAAGTACCTCTGTCTCTTTATGTCAGAAGTTGGACAGGCGAACAGATTGGACTGCAAAGATAGTTGGTGTACAATGGTGGGTCAGTTGATCTAATTATCCAAGGAAGCGTTTAGAGGCTTAATTGAGATTGCAGAGGGAAATTACTCTGAAATGGCTGGTGCTGATGTTTTTTCCTTCCCCACAGCAGGCAAAAGATTTTGTCTTTCTTTGTAGGCAATTAGAATTCACATAATCACACTCTGAATGGCCTCTGATTGGAACACACGTGTGTGGATGTTCCCTCAGTTCCACTAGTAAGCCAACTCAGTTAACCCTAACCAATGCTCTAAAATGACTGTTTTCATAGGCTATCCATCTCAACTAGATCTTTTTAGAAATTTTCACCTCTTTGTTTGTTTACCTTGTATTGTGTAATGATTTCTATATTGCACCACAATGATAATTAATAATCTATATGTACAGCTATACCACACAATAAAACTGAATAATTTGGAAACACAAACGCACCAAAACTAAGGCAATAATTGAGCCTTACAGGAAATATTTTTGTGTTTCCCTAGAGCATGGGCAGACCATGATGCTTATATTGGGTTTAATGTTGATCAAAAACTGTTTAAGGTTTTTCATAATTTTGATTTAATTTGGTGGCTGTCTAGTATTTTCCCACTTTGATGATTGTGATGTAATGTGAGGGGTTGTGCTGTCTATAACTGTTGTAGTTTTGCATTAGTCAATAAAGCATTAATGCTTACCTGGAGCTGTAGACTGGGACCTGGGGATGCTGGAAGCTCAGAACTGAAGTGTATCAACAGTAAGACTGTAGCCTGTATCAAGCCCCAGCACTGTGGACCACTGGAAAATGAAGAGCTCACTGCATACTGAGGCTAGGAATTAGATTAATTGAGGAACCTTCCACTTCTAAAATAGTCTGTTTTCTTTTCTGCAGGCTTTTGGCTTCATGTCTAGAGTGGCTCTGCAAGCAGAGAAGATGAACCATCATCCAGAGTGGTTCAATGTTTATAACAAGGTAATAACTTCCACTGAGCCACCAATGCTTCACCCTGGAGCAGTGCTTTAGAGTGTTAGGGTTAGAGGTTTAGAGTGCTGCTCAGGAGAAAGCAAGAGAGGGCCCAAGGCCCTTTGAACACATTGGGTTTACATTGCAAACAATCATGCTATGTAGTGAACTAGCTCACATTTCACACCAAGTACTGAGGCCCAGGAAGAAAAGGAGAGAAGATTGGAAAATAATCCTGACAGTTTATGGTGAAAATCTTTTCCCAAAGAACCCCCTTCTTCTGTCTCTGCAAAATAAGTAGCAGTGGATATGACAAACAAGGCCTCAAATCTCTGTGAATCACACTTTAGCCTCTGAGTTACTGGTGGCAGTTGGACTGCAGTGCATAAAATTTAGCCATTAATCCTGTCTTTAATAAAGTGTCTGGAGCTTTTAGACTCTGCAAGTGCTACTTTCCACTGTGCTTGATTTTTTTTGCTGATGGTGTGTCATTTCTTGTGTGTGTGTGTGTGGGCGGGGGAGGTTTTTTTTTTTTTTTTGCCCTATAATTGCATTCTGTGCTCTCTTCCAGGTTCAGATCACCCTAACAACACATGACTGCGGAGGACTGTCAAAGAAAGACATCCGGCTGGCCAAATTTATTGATAAAGTTGCACTGACTATGTAGGACAGTCAAAGGATAATTTCACATTTGTTGGTCTCCCCATCTACTCGGTCATCACAGAGATTGGTTGTATTGGCCTGCTGAGAGACTTTCTGAAAGAGCTTTCCTACTACACTTAGCTCCTCATGCCCTGGAACTTAGGAGGCAGGCAAAATTGTCAACAAGATTGCTGCAAAATTATTCTTGAATGTCTGCTTTATTATTATAATTTTTTTACTCATAAATACAAGAAAGGTAAATTCCAGTTACAAACAGTAGGTTTTGAGTTGTGATATTGATATAAAAATTGAGTTAGCCATTTCATACACTATGTTGGATATCAGTGAGAAATTATCCTTAGAACTTTCCATAAAATTAGTCCATTGTACGTCTCACGCTAAAAAATTAATGGATCCTAAATCCCTACCAAACATCTGAAATACCCAAATTAAAATGATTAACTGTAAATATCTGTACTGATGTCATTGTCCCCTAAACCAACTGGTGATTAATATTGAGATGCCAGAGCTCCAAATTATGGTAATTTTGTTGATTAACCTACTATGTGCGATCAAATGATTTTGTAAAAGATTTTGTAAATGACAGTCGCGTTTGTACATGATTTTAAACCCCATGTGCATCTTATCTCGCAGTAATATAATGGTTAACAAAAGTGATCGATTTAGCTAAAGGGTTTCTGATTGTAATCCCTCTGATTCTCAGTTATGACCGTTTAGAGCGTATCAATGGCTGACTAAGTTGATTATGAGGAACGGAAAACGAATAGCAGCAGTAATATTAGGCGTGTTTAAATTAGGTAATTTTTTTCTTAAATGTACATATGGGATTCTACATTTCTAGTGTGCATTTTGTTAAATTAACTGAAAGACCTAGGGCAACGTTAGCTAGTACGTTAATATTTAGTTACTATAGTTACTCTACAATATAAAAAGATCTTTAGACAACTAACTAAAACGAAGTTACAAGTCCACAATTAAACTGCGTTGGAAAGAGATTGCTAATAATATTTCAGAAATACCTTTCAGTTAATTGGTTGCGTTTGTTTTTTTTTTTAAAGATAAAGATAATAGCTGACGCTAGCTAGCTAAGCGAGTGACTGAGCAGCCTGGTTTCCATGGAAACCTGTGGAGGTTCTCCACAGGTTTCCACAGTCACCGTATCCGATCTCCGAAGTTACACTTGTGCTTTCATAACATGGGATTAATATATATTTTTTAAAATTCACCAGTGTACATTTTTTTTGCTTATAGTTGATAATACCTAGTTGATAATATCGTTGCTGATTTTATCAAATAAATTTTTTTTTTACTTGGTTCCCTTTGATAAAATGTTCATGTTTCATAAAAAAAATAACAAATGTTGTAATTTCCTTTACCATTTCACCTTAGTTTTGACTAAAACAGCTCTTATTTGCCGTTTCACACAGCTAGGCTATTCAGTAGCCTAATACTACAGTTGGATACAGCACAAAATATGTAGGCTGATTGTATATAAATATAAAAATCGAATCTCGTTTTCTAGACCTCGGTTAATGGCCCTGGGTAAAAGGAGGGATTATTTGCTGCAATCCTTTGATAATTAATTTGTACCTGTATATGTTTCCGATAGCCTAATCCATGTAATCTGTAGATACATTTGCTATAGCCTATGTAAGGTCTAATACAATGCAATTTGGTTTTGAAAAGCTTTTGATGTAGACCTCTGTTTAATAGGCCTATTTGCACAAGTAGCCCAGGCCAAGCTATTTTGTGGTGCGCTACTGAATTAAGCAGTATTAGTTTTGTATTTGATTAATTTAAAGAGTAAAATAAATTATTGACGACTTCTGCCGGGAGCTGGGGTGTGTCTTCCCAGCAGTCATATATGTAGAGCAGCTGGTTGAGACGGCTCAGGCCGTAGCCTATGTATATTCTAACTGGGATGGACAGGCGCATTAAAGGATTAAACGCATACTGTCTACAACACGTGCGCAATATTATTAAATGGTAAACGAAAGTTTCAGACGTTTTGCTGTTTTAAAATAATTGATGTGAAACATTACTATCCATTGAACACCTTAATAAAATAGGATGTTTTCCCTGCTCCAACATTTTGATAGCGTCCTTCAAGTCTGTTTGTATTCTAGGTATTCTCTGTTCTAATCAGTCATTGACTGCAAAATAATTGCAGTGTAAAATGATGCCTTTATTTTGGACGTGCGGTTCATAGTTATTTATCGAGGTAGTCTTCTTAAAAACTGGTATAGGAGGACAGAGGAAACTGCAACGTCAAAAACACTAGAAGCGTGTAAGATATAGGAGATTTCTGATTAAGCAACAAGTCTATTGCCTAGTCGATTTTCTATTTCGGAAGCCGTTGGTAGGTGATCAATCCTGGGTAGGTTGTTATTATTATTATTATTATTATTATTATTATTATTATTTGCATTATCGATCTAAGGTGTAAGATATATTATACGTTCTAACACTTAGGTGCAATCTCAGCGTACTCTAATTCGGACGCACGAGTTGCAAATTGCAATTAATAAATTAATCTTATGCACTCATTCTTCTCTGTGAAAGAAGGAGTGTATATGAATAACTTAATTGCAATTTGCCTCATAAATGACGACCTCGTTGCCAGAAAATCTTTTTTTTAGTTCTTTGAACAAATCACTTTCAGCAAATAACTTAAAGCTATTCATGTTTCCTATTTAGTCTTTTTATATATATTATATATTTTTTGTATATTGTAATTTTTCAATATACACAATAGGTTTTTTTTATGAATGTGTATGTCGAGAAAAAACCGTTATGTTTGCGACAGTTATTTTTTTGGTTGCATTACACACCATCTGTGCTTTATGCTCTTTTATTTGAAGTTTCAAAACTGGTAAAATAGTTCTGGCAAAAACCAGAACAATTGTATAGGCTACTTACAAAAATTGTAAGAGCCTTGATTGCATCATTATTTGGATTATAAAAACCCAAAAATTCTGGGTATTTGGGCTCTGTCATGTTTATCTGACAGTAAGTCATATGCAAATAAGTCATGTATAAGTAAGTCTTATATATGTATTCAAAGACACTATTAATAAATGGACTTGAGTTCCTGTGGACTGCACCACTGGCATCATCCTAATGGACTACTGTATCAGACTGTTCAGTGGAAAGGTCATCACCAAGTGGTCATCATGGATATCCAACTAAAGCTCTTTAGTACATTTTTTTTTTTTTTTTTTTTTTTTTTTTTTTTTTTTGCTGTAGAGCTTAGTTGTCTCACAAGTATGTTTAATCTTGAGTTGTATTCAAAGTATAAGCATAGGTTTTTAGGGGGGGATATGCCCCCCTCAAAATTCCTGCTCACACAGCTCATATAATCTGTTGGGTAGGATGGTGTGAATGGTGTCCTCTCCAAAGTTGAAATGAAAACTAGGCCACTGATTTAAAGTTCTTAATAAACTCTCAGGCTTCTGGGTTTTCTGCTCAGAAGTTTGTCAGTTGTAATAGCCAGATAGGTCCAGGAGCCAGAAGTGGAATCATATATAATTAAACACAGCTGATGCCCCAAAGCAGTTCTGACTCATCCCTTTCATTAATCTTCTTGCTAAAACATCTAAGATTTAATTAGGACCACAGTAGAAGCAATTTACATGAACCATGGAACAGTGATTTTATATAGATCTCTATTATCCATATAAATTCTGCAATGGAGTTCTGTTTTTGAATGGTGCTATGTGGTTAAGGACTCTGCACATAGAGGGAATTAAGTTCTCTCTCATTTTACTATCATTCTTTTGAATGTTTGAGAATGAATCTCCTCCTTGAGTTGTGTGTGTTCACTTAAAGGAGAGGTTAAATTAAAGGAGCCCCCAACTGTTTAAAACTAATGTCTACAAACAGGTTGTTTTGTTAAGATAATAAGCACAAACAATATATTAAAGAGTGGGAGATAAACAATACAATAAAAGTACAAATCTAATTATTTATTTTGTGAAAGTGTAGACTATAGATTATAAATAGAAGTCACACTAAAATAAAATTCACCCAAATATAGTTGTAATAAAGGAAATGTAATACAGCCGTATTTATGAATAAGTCATATATACTTCATGTAAAATTTAATTGCTCTTTCACTTAAAAACCAGGTGACTGTACTGTACAGTCCTTGTATTTTAATTTGTGAAACAAAAAAATAAGCATTTTGTTGCTCAGTGTAATTACTAACTACATGTGTTCACTTTACAGTTTATTCTTCTTTTATGGAGCAGTTCCTCTCCTCTACTTCAATGTTAGATTTCAACCTGAACATTTCAAACTGACCTTCAAAAATGAATAAAGTTCAGATGACACCTCTGGATTAAACTTTCCCAGATCCACATTATTGGTGATTTTGTAGGATAGATCCTATTCCAGAGTTCTGTGTTGGATTATAGTAGAATAAGACTGCTTCTGAAGTTTTGTATATGTTGGGTTACAGGAATTGCATCAGTTCATTATCAGATTTTAAAATGTGGCACTGTAATATGCTTAAAACAATTAATTGTAAGGTGGTCCTAAACAAAGATAAAAGGTTTTATAGGTAGTGCCATGACATTACTTCTAATAAATGTGGTCAATCTATGTTGCTCATTCAGGTCTTTTCATACACACACAAAGTAATTTACATATGTCACTCCACTCTTATGACTGCTATGCTCTCTTCAATAACTTCCAGTAGTTGCTGCATCAGATTTAAAACCTTGATGCTTGCCTACAAAGCCAAAAATGGACCAGCCCCTCCATGCATGATGAAAATGGTCATAGCCTTTGAACCTTGGCTTGAAACACCATGCTTCAAGTTTCATGGAAGACAAGCTTGGAGACTTTTCTCTGTCCTGGATCCCAGTTGGTGGAATGAATCTCCAATGGCTGTCCGGACAGAAGAGACTCATGCAGTCTTCAAACGCAGAGGGAAGATTCATCTGTATGCAGAGTATTTAAATGACCACTAATGCTGCACTTATTGAAATGTTGTACTACTATTAAACAACAACTCTTCTAGCACTTGTTTGGCATTGTTTTGTATAACACTTATGCCCATTATGCCATTATTCTATGTATCAGCACTAATTCCTGTATTTAGCAGTATTCTAGTTAAACTGTATCTTGGACTCTAACCTACTGTGCTGGCTAGGATACGTTCTATGAATAGATGACAAAGCACTTTTGTAAGTCTCTCTGGATGAGAGTGTCTGCTAAATGCCATAAATGTAAAATGTTATTACATATACACATGGAGTTGCAAATTCTCATGGCTATATATTTTATGTAGCTTTTCTGACTTTTGTTAAAGCCACCATTTTATTACAGCAAAGTTCTGTGTAAGGAAGCACACATTGTACATTTGTCATTGAAGTATTTAGTCCATTTCATATTTAGAATTTAGAAATTTGATATTTTGTCCATATCATCAACTTTTTGAGATTATTCAAATATTGGTTTATTTAGTTTTTTTTAAGTATTTAACATTTGAGAGTTAGGGTTAACCCTAACCCAGTATTTAATTATAGTTGTTTTTTTGTTGTTATAGTTTTTGTCCACATGTGTGAATGACATGTTGATGGACCTGCCGGGGAAAACCCTGAACAGGTGGTCACCACCCACAGAAATCAGGTGAACAACACCCACACACATCTGGGTCAAACCCACTATCACTAGCGCATTTAGTTAATCATTCTTAGACTGGATAACTGTTTGGTGTGGAGTGTCTTCTATGGTAGCAAAGTTGGATTTAGTTTTACTCTAGCAGGTTTCATTATTGTTCATGGTCAGAGGACTATCTGAATGGTGGTCTGTTAGAAATGTTTGCTTTGATTTGGGTTTATTTTCATTCTCTCAGTGTCATCTGACATGGTAGGTAAACTCTTTAGACTAAGAACTAGTGAGGATGAATGTCTTCATTAAAAAAAACCCCAAAACCTTATGAAATATATTGAAATAAATCTCAGCATACTCAAAATCTAAAATTAACTATATAAGTATCTTAGTTATTGTTATTATAGGCTAGTTATTTACTGCAGATTCTGGCTATTATATTCTTGTTATTTACAAAGGGTTCTAGTTATTATAGTTATTGTGCTGGATGTCATATGGTAGTTACCTATTTCTGCACAAGCTCTCTGTATAAGCACTAAATGCACAGGTTGTGCACTGTATAGCATGTGTGTGGACGTTGTAGGATGATAGTGTGTGTAGGTGTGTAGGTGAGCTCTGCTGTAAAACTTTTGCCAAATGAACTTTTATGAATTAACCTAACATTTACCTTTATAAAATAACACAAGTATTTTATGACAAAAACTGTGTGTGTAAATGTGCCAGTTTATAGCACTCTGCTATGTACACAACATAAACAATATGACTGTTTGAATATGTAGTCCTTTATTTGTCCAAATGCCATATTACTCTGATTTTGTCTTGTTAGCGTTAATTAAGACATTGCAGAAGCTCTGTACCAAGGTATGTGTGTCTTCTGTTACATCTTGGAAGAAGATTTACTCAGGCAAGAAGAACAGAGAAAGCAAAAAGTGACAAGGAATGCAAACACGTGTTATTTCAAGTGAACTACGCATTAATTTTGTGTCTATTATTTTTTAGCAAAATGTGATTATTCACAATGCTGCTGTTTTATTTAGGTTGGTATAGCTAATATGTTTTATTTGTGGTTTGAACCTTTTTGGTTTACAATTATCTCTTATACACAATGTTATAATACTTACTTACAACTTTATGGTAACTAGCATATGTATTTAAGACCACACTGACAGTAAATATGCAATTTTTGTTTCTGATCGGCAAGCTTGTGCACGTGTGTTCCTTAAAAATCCACCAGCCAATGTGAATATATATAAAATATAACGTAATAATAAAATTAAATTGTATTTGGTTATTTGGTTATTTATGTATTTTTTGTTTATCTGCATCAACTGAAATTTAATTACTGTGTATTATATTTAACGAAGCTGTAACTTCAGGTTGGGGTAGTAAACATTTACTTATCTCACGTTAATAGACTTATATCACCTTATGAATAATTAAATTTAATAGGAAGTTGTAAATAGATAGTTGAAACTAAGATAAAGAGATAATCCTTTGCACTGATCGACGCTTGCATTTGTTTTTAAATTTTTACCATACCAAAATCATAATCTTGCTTAATCTGCGAGTAACATTGCAACTAAACTATGTGCGCATCAGAAATCTGGGTTAAGATATATAGGATCAAAAATGATTGTTTACAGCATTATGTGTATAACAGAACCTACACGTCCATGAATCTAAACTAGGATAAGTGACCAAGGCTGAGACAGCTTTACAAGAACAAGCGCAGAATTACAAATGAATTTGTTAACTGATATGGACTAGCTATTCCAGAAAGTTAATGTAAACACAGGCAGCTAAAAGGAAAACGCCAATGAACACTGGTACTTTGTCCGTTAAACATATTTAAATGTTTGATGCAAGTGTATCTGTTGCCGATACTACTACATGTTTGGTACTATTTTAAAGAGTAAGGTAAGCCTGTGTCTAGGAATTACTGAAGTCTAGGAATTTATTTCAACAAATAGGTTAACTAAATTTATTAATACATTTTATTAATTTTATGTCGCTTTCGAAGGTGAGTGAAAACATTTCGTACTGCAGTGGTAAAACATCTAAGTCTATACAACTCAATATAGTTGCTGTCATCGCTTAGAATTTTAACGCTATACCACCATATTGTAATTCAGGCTGGGTTGACCTAGACTTTAGGTCCCCGTCGCCATCACGATATTTTAAAAATATTTGTATAATTTAAAAAGTATTTTTATTTATTCAAACATTTTCATAAACACACCACGACACCCCTTTTCATTTCTGTGTACATTACAGAGTTGCTTCCTTGGATTTAACCTACACGTTTTATAATTCTGTACAAAATATTTTTTCACTCAAGCATGCGGCAGGTATATATCTATAGAAGCAAATCAAATAATGAACAACGACGCACAAACACTAAAACAAAAACAAAAAAATGTAAATAAAAACAAAAGACTTACTGTGAGACGCGCAAAAAAGCAGGGCAGGGACTGCACCAAAGTTTTTTAATAAGATCCGTGCTACATGACACTCACAAAAGGATTAAGGTTATATACATTCCACTACCATGATATCGAGGCCTAGTTTATATCAGTCTGTCTACATGTCTCAAGTCAGAAAAAGAACTGTTGGAATCTTAAACGCAGGCATGTTTTTGTTCAAATACATTAGGTTATTTACAATGTTGCAATGTAACATATCTTCATCACTTTGAAATCCAGAACATGGATTTTAAATCATTGTGCAAGTTCAGGTAAACATAGACAACCCGCATAATCCATTTGAAAAATGAACAGTTGCAACTTATCCAGTTGTCTTTTGCCTGATTCGCGTGTTTGGCTCCGTTAATTCGTCAGCTGTTGTATTGGCACGCGTTAAGACTGGAGCCAGGACTCTGCAAACCGCTGTATCCGAAAGTTGGGTGCTGTTTGGATTTCAGTCTCAGGGTCGCAAGGCTAGAGTTACACGTGTCCCGATACACACTGTACGGAGAACCGGGAGGCCCATATGGGCATGTGGACGAAGTCATTGCCGAATTGATCGTCGAGCTGCCGATACCGTTTAGATTGCTGATGTTGTTCAAGCCTGTCGCTGGCATGCCAGGCACCGCGGAATGCCCCATGCTGGAAGCCACGCTCATCGACGAGATAGAGTTTGGGGCTGAGAACATAGACTGGGATGTGAGAGGACTCATTGAGTTAAAAAAGGGAAAGTTTTTAGTGGACAGCGGGGCTGGAGCCAGGCCTTTGTTTGTCCAGTTATTATAGGTGTAGGCGGGATACATGTCGTCATACGGCTGCATCAAGCCGCTGAACTGGGGAAGGTAGCTGTTCTTACACAAATCCATCTGCTGGTTGCGTTCCCTCTTCCTCCACTTCGCGCGTCTGTTTTTGAACCACACCTATTAAAATAAAACGTGGAGAAATTATAGTTTGCGCTTAGATTTTAAAATGTAGGCACATAGACCTAAAATAGCAGCAACAATAACAAAGGTAAATATAAATGATACCATCCTAATAACTCTTATTATACGCAATAATAGATTCCGTGTGTAGAGACAATGCTGATGAATTGTCCACAAAGACGCAGGAATTGTGACGCCACTAGTTTACGCTGTAGCCATCTTTTTCACTCTTCGGTTCGTGGAACAATCATGCGAGTGCATTTATAATAATTATTATTATAAATATTTATTTGCAAATTTTTACAAATATTTATTCATTTTGATATAAAATAAATGTTGGTGAATTAACTGTAAACTAAATAGCTTTTGCTGAATAAAATGGCGAGACCACGCGAAGTAGCGTATGTTAAGATTTATGAAGTAAAGAAAGTATTTTTAAAATACCTTTCCAGAATAAATTACACACATTTCCTTTTAAATGCTCAGAACCAGCAGTCCCGAGGCCTAACATAGCATAGACTACACATATATTAGACCCGGAAGAAGTGAGAATAAGGCATAATGAGTAGACCGATACAAGGGTTAACCCCAACCCTAAAATCAATCTATAAATAACGGTGCACTATTATCTGGGATCTAAGAGATGCCATAGCCCTTCAGTTTATTTCGCAAGCATTACCTTTCCAGTCTACTTATCTACGGTCACCTACACATTCCACAAACAGTATCAGTCATGGTACTATTTGACATTTATTCCTTCAATCTAGTATGTGTGTGTGTGTGTGTGTGTGTGTGTGTGTGTGTGTGTGTGTGTGTGCGTGCGTGCGTGCGTGTGTCAAGCTCAGGCTTCATTTTTACGTGCTAAAATTAGTCACGGATAAATTAATAAATGTTTTTACGTCCACTCGAAATGGTGCTTTCTTACCCGAACGCGGGCCTCCGTGAGGTTTGTCCACACAGCGATCTCCTCCCTCGTGCTCATGTCGGGGTAGCGGTTGCGCTGGAAGGTGGCCTCGAGCTCCTGAAGTTGTTGGCTGGTGAAGTGAGTCCTCTGTCGCCGCTGTTTCTTCTTTTTGGGGTCCTCTCCGTTACCATCGTCGCTTCTTTGCTCAACGCTTCTTTCTTTCTCTGGGGAGAGTAAAGCCGAATTGTTTGCTTATGTAAAAATATTTACGTTTTTCACCGCGTAAAATATTTCATAATTACTTTTCTTACATTTATGCCCGACATAACTGCATTATACAATTAGTTTTCGGCTTTAGGACTACTCTGTGCGTCATTTTGTATCATTTTCCTTTTTTTTTAATTCCAAAAAGTGTCTACCACACCACATTCGAGACTTCAGTCTCGACAAATTACAAATTAGGAACTCACTGAAAATGTTTTAGTCTGTGACTCGTAGACCACTGTAGAAGTTCAGTTTATATGGTTTATATTTCTAAGGTAAAAAACTGATGTTAAAATGAACTTTTTTGTAAGAGTTCAATAATGGTAAGATTAAACAAATTTGCTTTAGCAAACCAAAAACCCGTAGAACAGTTTTAATGTGTGTACAGTTCATTTGCACATTTTGCAGACTTGATAAATGTTTAAGTTGTAAAAATATTTATACCTGAAATTATGCTAAACTTGTATTTGATTCTACCCGAGTACCTACAGCCAACTAAAAAATATTGGCCCACAAATACAGTATCCTAAAGTTTCTACTGATTTGAGTTATGCGTGAAAGATTTTTTTTTTTTAAAGAAAATAGACAAGTATATATATATATATATATATATATATATATATATATATATATATATATATATATATATATATATATATTTATTTATTTATATATATATATATATATATATATATTAGTGGTGCCCTTCGCAACAATGTCCAATAGTGTGTGTGTGTGTGTGTGTGTGTGTGTGTGTGTGTGTGTGTGTGTGTGTGTGTGTGTGTGTGTGTGTGTGTTGGACATTGTTGCGAAGGACACCACTAGCCAAAGAAAGTATTACTCTTATTGTAGTGTACTACGGTTAGGTTTTACTATTGCAGAACTCTAGTCCATCGAGCGCGTGACTTATTTCAAACTGTTCAGTCTGAAAATCAGGTGAGCTTGACTGCCCTGGCATACGGGAATATGGGTGTCATTCAAGCTGCGCCCTCTTTGTTCTAACATACTCCCTTCAATTACAGGGCGTGCTAAATGTAGTTTAATATATCAAGTCGAGGCGTGTTACTGAAAGAAGAATTCAACCATAGCAAAGTGAGAGAAAAACGGAGTAAAGAAGGCCTTACCTGCTATCTCAGTATCTGAAGACTCGCTGCTTGAATGCTCTAACGTGTCTCTTGTGTTAGAACTTCTCGGCAAATGAAATGTAGAAGCCATGTCGCGCGCTGGCTGGGGTCTCACAGTATCGGCGATTCGCTCCAAATTCATTCCTCCTTAGAAAAAACGATGCGCGTTACTAAAAAACTCTTTCCCCGCGCGAGTCAATATGTCATTACGTCCATCCAAATGTAGCAATGCCTGCCCATTTCAAGGAAAGCTGTTAAGTCCGATCTCCCGGATATTTCCGAGCTAAGACTACTACTATCGCCTTTAGCGGTGGCGGCTGTAAGCTTTCGGTTTCCGCTGGAGTGTTTGTGTGCGGTATGTCCGAATGGAAGTGCCGTAACAGCTCGTAGAGTAATGAACCACCCATCCTCTCCTCCCAGTTTGGAGACAGGGACCCACCCACAACGCGCGTTCAATAATCCTTGTGCCAGCTACAGCACATTTTCTCAGCAGTGCCCGTCAGGCTATTGCATTCACTCCATGTTCTTTCTCAAGCTTTGGAGGAAAATGGGCCCTTTATATTCTAGTGTTTGAATTATGCCGCAATACCTTAACGTTGGGCAGCTGCGCGCGCTTCTACACAGGCGCATAATGTTAATCTCGAATATGTGCTGAACTGAATAAACAGCTGTCTCAGTCCTGCCCGGGATTTTCAAAGCCTTATGCACGCGGAAAACACTTCCTCACACTAGATCTGCATGCTACCCATAGTCTAACAAGGGATTGTCAATGACTGGAAGGTTAAAATAGAATGGAACCCCTAACCTTTAAGAGGTTTAACGCAAGTAGTTATATGTAGTGTATAAAACACACACACACACACACACACACACACACACACACACACACACACACACACACACACACACGTAAAAAATGGGTACATTAGTGTATTCAGTTATTTAATTTTTAAAATTTTGATTTTTGTTCAATTGTGTGATGCAGGCAAAGTCTCTCTCTCTCTCTCTCTCTCTCTCTCTCTCTCTCTCTCTCTCTCTCTCTCTCTCTCTATATATATATATATATATATATATATATATATATATATATATATATATACTTTGCCTGCATCACTGCATATATATATATATATATATATATATACTCTGAAGAAGATTCTAGGAGAGTGAATGCAGTATATTGTAATAAGAGACGTAGAAAAATTCAAAATGATAGTGAAGTACACAGGACGTTTCGGACAGAGGTCCTTCATCAGCTGTTCAAGCGAACCGCTTCATATATATAGTAAAATATACAATTTTAAAGGAAGTCCCTACTATACATTGTAATTTGGAATGTGATTTTTGCAGTGTTGGAGAGTACTGAATGCAAATGTATTAACATATTAAACATATAACATATAATGACCAAACATAAGTTTAATTATCAAACATAGGTGTTTAACCTACGATTATTTTAATTGTAACAATATGAGCAAATCTAAATAAATTACCTCATACAAAATTGTACTTTACTTTAACCTGGAAATAATCTGGAAATAGCTACAGGGTTTTGCAGCTACTGTTTCGACACAGGTTTATTTATTAATTTTATCTTTAATTTTACTGCGCTCTTGGACTCGACATAAAATCTGTCTTCATTTACATTTCGAGTTCACTTCTAGTTTAGGTACTACCGGAAGCTCAGCGGCGCCAGCTGGTGGGAGAAAATTATTTGTTAGGAGTGTTGGCGTTGATATGATTAGAAAATGCATCTGATTATTGGTGGTCTGTGGCATGTAATGTGCGCTTAGTATTTTCAAAATTAATGTTTTGTTATTATCTCTATTAGGAGTTTACACATAGAGTTTGTGTAACTGTTTGTGTAACTATGGTGTTAACGTTGATTGCGTCTGATTATTGGAGGTCTGTGGCATGTAATGTGCGCTTAGTATTTTCAAAACTAATGTTTTGTTATTATCTCTAATAGGAGTTTACACATAGAGTGTGTGTAACTGTTTGTGTAACTATGGTGTTAACGTTTATTTAAAAAACAAATGTAAAGAAAAATAAAGTCTGTATATTAGCATACGCGGGCACATGCCCATAAACGAATGGCTATGTTTCCTGTTGGAGACAGCGTCATGTCTTTAGTGATATGCTAAAATGACCAAAAATAAAAAAATTTGGGGGGAGGGGGTAGGTACCATACTAAATACCTTTTCTTCTGTTAAATAATTACTTTTAATTATAGGCCTACTATTGATTCGGAATGGTTCAATTATGAAGTCCACTAGATCCAGAGCTGGCCTAGCCTAACAGTATCCCAAGTCTATATAACCTGATGGGTTTAAAGGCTGTAAGCGGTTTAGCTGATCAGTTATAGCTATTAAGAATTCCGGACAGTTCATGTGGTCTTTTGTAACAGTAATGACATCGGCTAGGACAAGACGTGCCCCTAAGTCAATGTGAGCTATTTTGTAGGCGCCGGTTCTTAAGCATTATAGGTCACTGATGACATTTAAGTTGACATAAGACCCCGTCGAACTGGTAGCCTCTCCCTTAAGGCTGTTTGCAAAAGCGTTTGTGTAACCCCTTAAAAACAACTTAGATTTCATTCGTTTAGCTGCCTTCTTAGTATAATTGTATTATTTCCGTGCGACTCAGGGGGCGACATGTGATTTTGAACTGGCTAGAAGTTGGCTCTTTTGAAGTTTTTAGAATTAAAATTCAGTGTTGTTCTGAGTCATGATATCGCATGTATTATAAGTGCACAATATAAGCATTTAATGCGATCTAATCCTCTCGATAAATAAATGCGTGAAACGAGGTAAGAGAGTCATATTGTCAGATGGGTACGAGAGAGAATGGAGAGATATTTTTAAAAATGGTAGACAAGATCAATACAAAAGAATTCAGTGGCCAAATTCTGCATTTCTGTCAATAGAAGAGATTTTAAATCCGTTGGTCATCTTGGCCCCTTTCTACTATAGTCTTACCCGTTACACCTGCCAGTGCTCGTGGACACTACTCTGTGCCGTGATTAAGTACTACGACATCATTCCATGTATATAATATAATAACATTATATACGGTATCATACAGATTGAATTAAGTGCTTTATTAGTATTTGTATATTTAATGCTCGCCCACACAGGACTGACCCTACAACGTGTTACGCCTTCACTGACCTTGTGACCTTCACGATCATGAATATCACATGAATAGCGAACCTTACAACTAATTCATTTGACAGCAGTTAGTCATTGCAAGTTGACGTTATAAATTTATTTAGAATTGTTAGCTGAATATCCACCGCAGTGTTAGGCTGTTCCCGCTGGCATTAGCATTGAAAACGAATCCTATTAAACATAAAACTACCTTATATGGAAGCATTCCTTTGGTTGAATTTTCTTTTCCTACACTTTTATATGATACATGTTTTAATATTATTACAGTATTTAGCAGTAAATGCTATTTTAACACTAATACTTTCTCACGTTTACTGTAAAAGCACTAAAGCAGCAAAGGGCCTACTATAATCATCGTTGGGAGATGTGTGAATGTGTTAAATTCTGCTAACATATCTATAAGTAAAATTCATAATGTCTTCAGTTCTGCCGTGCAAGTTAACCGCTGCTTAATTGTTTTCATTTAATTAAATTTTTTAAATTATTTTTTTGTAATAAATACATATTGATAAAATACTACATTTGTTTCATACAAAACTTGTTAGTCCTGTTAGTAGCCTAGTGGGTATTCCGTAGTTTTCATTACTCAAATAATGATGAGACATTCTATACCTGGATCGCCGCAAGAGATTACATTCTTGGACAAATTTAGTTCCATTCCAAATGTCTGCAAAGCAAAAGAGAACACATGGACATCATCGTTTTCCATGTAATTCTTAGCACAATCAGACATGGTTAGGGTTAGACAGCAATGTGTGTATCTAACAACATTGGTTAAACAAGTAAAGGCTGTTACCAATGAGAAAACATTACATAGAGCAACCATGTTACTCTGAACTTTGCAAAGGAACTGTTACTAAATTGATCTACTCTGGCTTTTGAGTAAACAAGATTCTGAGTGCACCCCCTTGAAGGTGACAGTACTCTGAAAATCAAGAAAACTAAGGTCAAAGATCAAAAACCCAAATGTTGTTCAAAACGTTACTTTTAATCGTGATATATTCCCATGACCTTTCTTATCTGCAGTACCGCATGCTTTATGCCCTTAATAAATCTTCAATCTATGGTTCACTCAAGCACTCACAGGTGCGCGCACGTGCGCGATTATGGATTGACATATGTTTGCATTCATCTATGTTGTAATTCTGAACATGGATGATACCAGTGGGTACATTAATGTCTAGACAGTCAGAATATTCTGTTTATTTTGTATGAATAAAAAGTCCACGCTCCCTTTTCTAAGTATGAAATAGCTGTTTATATAGCAAAGCCATCTCACGGTAAACATCACAACGGATCAGGGACGTGATAACAGTAATGCATCAGTCTGCGTCAGCTTGCAGCCTACATTCAGAGTCGGGAGATCCCAGACCGAGGATCTAAATTCATTATTGCCATAAAAGAATGTAATTATTCAAGGTTAAAAATCCTAAAATACAACACTGTACACTACCTAAATGAGTCAGTGATTCGCAGTCTTAGCTTTGAATTAGTTTCTGTTCAGTAACGACGTAGCAGGCACTCACCAATCAGTTTTCCAAAGTACAGATGGATCTTTCCTTCTCGTTATTTAAAATGTCCCATGCAGGTGAAAAATATACCTCCACGAATGTATGAGTATATGCAGCGTTGTAATATGTGGTTTGATATGAACTGTTAACCGCTTTTCTTCGGGCGTCCTCTTTCGCGTTCGCGTGACGTCACTCAAGCGAATCCCTCGCGGCCACCTGATACAGGATTCGACGAAAGAAAAATGTTGGAGCACCTGAACTTGTAAAGAATTCAGATCATAAAAACAAATAATATAGATAGAGAGATTAGTTAATCACGATTTTATATACTTAATGAGGGAAAGTGATAAAGGTTCAATTTTACAAAAAGCTTTGGTGGCTGTTGAATAAATGGTCTAAGCTACCAAACAGCACATCTGTTATGGGAAAACAAGGAGTATGGTTTCCATGGAAACAAGGAGTATGGTTTCCATGTCAAATTCACATTGTAATTTTCATTATCTGTTATACATAGGCTACAATGTTAACGTATTGATTATTATTATTATTGTTGTTGTTGTTGTTGTTGTTGTTGTTGTTTCTGTTGTTTCTGTTGTTGTTAGCGATTGTTACAAAAAGCAGACTAATTTACACACTTTTTTTTTTTTTTTTTTTTTACCAATTCCTCTTTTCATCTGTAAGGTCCGATTGAAATGGAGGTTTAATAAAGTTAATAAACAGGGTGTTCGGGTTCATCTTGATCCACGCGCTGTGAACTTTGTGTTCTGGCAGAGCTTATCTAATTGAAAATTAATCCTCATATAACATTTCACGAGTTAATTAGATGATTGCACCTACATATATTAATATTTTACAGGATTCGATTTTTGCGGAGAGAACTGATGTCTTTCGTTCACATTTCGATTGTTCTATGCTTCGTGGAGTAGACATTTTATTTAGCGGAAGACCACTAAAACCAGGTTAAGGCGATGAAAACACAAGATTATAAACAGATTTTGATTGAGAATATTTGTGTAAATAGTAATAATTATTTATTTCTCATTTTTAAGTTTTACTTATAAGTTTTATCTAAATATATTTTACAAGCTTTTAACCTTAACCCTAATTTTAGTTTTAGGGTTTGAACAACTCCAATGGTACAACCTAACACTCTTAGGAAGATATACAATTGAATTATGTTGTTAAACAACTAGTTTGGTAAATTTACCAAGTAGGCCTATATTTGACATTGGTCTTGATGGTTTCACTATCACCCAGAATAATTTAAAATCTTCAATATAACGCAATCCTGAATATAATAAGGTTTATGATATATAATCCTGTAGACTACGCTTTTACTGTGTTTTTGTAGTGAGCCACACTATTTAGGCCTATAGCAAATGCAATGTCATAGGTTATGCTGTTCCTTCTGTATCGCTGTGATATTATTTTTCTGTCGGGGGAATCAGTCCTGTTTTTGTCAAAATGTTTATAGATCATGCGCACTTCATCGTTCCATAAAAGACGTGATCGAATCGAACTACTACTTGAATCGTTAAAACAGATGTTGCAAGAATTAAGGTTTTAAAACTTTTTTGGTTTGTTTCTTAAATTAGTTTGACGATTTACACAAGTTTACCTTGGTATTCTTGTTATAATATATAAATATTACAAACGAATGTTTCATTTTAACCAGCTATAATTAAGCCGTTAAAGCTAGACTAATGTTAAGTAATGACAAGGCAGGTACACGACGCTCTGCAGAACTACATGGGTGATTATTAGTACCCGTGGGTGGTGTCTTGCTCACTTACCTAACACAATGACACTCTTTACAGATCTTTAAATGGCTATTTGTGAGTTTTTGTGACTATGTTCTTATAAGAAGATGAGCATGTATGTGTGTGTGTAATTGATGTGCATGCAGTGGTGGTATGGGGAAACTGTAATGATATAATGTGGGTGAGAATCATTATAAATATCTTTTTACATTAAGGTGAAGGAGTCTTTTTAGTACATCTCCGATGAAGGGTGAGCAGGGGACAGCATTACTTATTTGTTAGGAAGATTGTGTTAAGATTAGTTTGGTAGGTCAAAGATTATTCATCCCAAGTGCCTGTATTTGTGGCCAAACCTCTCTCTGTTCACATTTGCTTGTTCATATATCTGCTTGGACTTCAGATGAGTCTGGAACCTTAAGACAGCACCACCAACCTCACAGAAGCTTCCCCTTCTCTCATTGTTGTAACAGGTGAGGATTAGGGTTAGTTCAAGGTTTAGGGTTAGTTCAGAGTTTAGGGTTAGTTCAGGGATTAGGGTTATTTCAGGAGTTAAAGTTAGTTCAGGGATTAGGGTTAGTTCAGGACAGCCTGGGAAAAGCAGGATTTGGCGTTCAGAGCCATGGGTGTGTGAGGTTGATGGTTTCTCAACAAGAGCACCAGTGTGTTCCACTGCAGTTTGTTCAGAACATGACCTATCCTATCCTAACCCTACCCTAACCCTACCCTAAAGATCTACTCCTCCAGTAGACTCTGACCTTAACTTTTAGAATCTATAACTGTTTTTATTGCTTTAAATAGTACAATATTAATAAAAAGACATCTACCTTTTTATTGCTATCACTCTGTATTCCCCTCCCTCTCACTCAATTTTTTTCTCTATCTGTCTTCTACTTTTCCTCTGCCCTTTCTTTCTTTTTATACACAGTAACCTAATGCGTACATATGCACACACACATACACACACACACACACACACACACACACACACACACACACACACACACACACACACACACACACACACACACACGCACGCACACATGCACACACACGCATGCACACGTACACATCTGGTTTGAGAGTTGGGAGAGTGTCTGGGAGGCCTGGAGATTTGGCTGTGTCACACTGGATACTGAACAATGTATACTGAACACTACATATTGAATCCTGTATACTGAACACTGAACCCTGTTTACTGAATGCCATATACTTTACACCGGACACTGGACACTGAACACAGAACACAGAACACTGAATACTGTATACTGAACACTGTACACTATGCACTAAATACTGTACAATGAACACAGTACACTATACAATGAATACTATATATGGAACACTATACATGCTGCACTGGACACTTTACACTGTATACTGTACACAGGACAATGTACATAGGACAATGAACATTGTACACTTTATACAGAACAATATACACTATACATTGAACACTGCACACAGCACACTGAACGTTGAACACTGAATACTGAACACTGCACACTATACACTGTACACTGAATGTTGAAAACTGTATACTGAACACTCTACACTGTAACTGAACAATGTATACTGAACATTGATCACTGTATATTGAACACTATACACTTCACACTGAGCCTTGTATACTGAACACTGCATACTGTACACTGAATTTGTGGAGTTAAAAACCCTCCCTCCCTCATTCCCTCTCTCTCTCTCTCTCCCTCCCCCCCTCTCTCTATTCCTTCACTCTGCCCTCCACCTTTCCTTCTCTCCCTCTACATCTCCCTCTCTCTCTTGATGGTTCTCTACACCCTACTCTTGGAATACATCATGAAGGTAATATGACAGTTTCATTTTCTATCTTTTTTTTTGTCTCAGAACTGATTCGATATACCCTTTTCTATTTGTAGATTTTTTACTAGTTGTTTAAAGTAATGCCCTATATTAAGATGGCACTGGTACTATTGCAGCTGTGCAGAACAGGTGTGTGTGTGTGTGTGTGTGTGTGTGTGTGTCTCTGCAGTGTGTGAGGTAACAACTCAGGACTTGAGATCATCCAGCTGGTGCATTAGATTTTTTATTCACTGCTGACGCCACAGTGGGCGTCACACTCACACACACACACACACATACACACACACACACACACACACACACACACACACACACACACACACACACACACACACACACACACACAAACGCACTCCCCCACCCCCCACACACACAGACACACAGATACTCTCACACTTTGAGCTGCATTTTGTGTCTCCTGGGCTTGGGCTGGTTGTGATTTATTGCCCAAACATTGTCATTCTGTAAAATACATATTGGACTAATTTTGTTGGACAAACATGGAGACAAAGTGAATGTGTGCAGTCGGCATCGTCAGGCAGGGTGGTGTGCGTTAGTAGTCTCGCTTCATGACTCGTGAAAGAGTCTCAGGCTGGGCCCAGGCTCGAAGACTAACGTAAGAATAGAAGCCTGTCAGCAGAGATACAAAAAGCAGCAGAGATGATTAAAATGCTGCCGAGGGCGTCACAGTGAGACGAGTGAGAAAGGTGTGTTCCCTGAGAGCAAACACAAAAGAAAGTGAAGTGCATCGGAGTGAGGCACTGTGGTGAGTGTGGAGTGTGTCAGCTCACCTTGACTGGGAGAAGCTTCAACTCAGCTTCACGTCTTTTCTTCCAGTCTAAAAGTTCTTTTACTATAAAAAACTGTACAATTCACTTATCTTCTTTTATGTTTAAACACCATAAAACTATTTTAACCAATATTGAGCTCTTATCTGTAGCCAAGTTCTTTGAAAATCAATTCAATTTATGTATTAATAAAAGATAATGTCTGGTTGGACAGTTCTGTTTCCATCCTGTTGCTGAGCAACTCTAAAACTGCAAGTTTTCAAACCCCTGCTATCCACTTATCAGTCTGCAGCAGAGTTGGGACTTGTTTAGAATTCTAGAACCACATCACATAATGTATTTTATTTGCTGTATAAAATCAGCATTGATTCAGCCATGCAGCTACTTCTGAGAATACATGTCACAGGAGCTGAAATGAAAAACCTTTACATCAAGTTTCTTCTTGTTTTCTTCATCTGAAGATTGTTATTTCACTTGTACTATTGCTACAGAGCTAATGATTGCTTAGTGCTGTTGTCTATAATGACTACACTCTCCCTTCCCACTTAATCAGAAATCTGGCTAAAACTGACATTTGTAAAGGGGATGTTCACAGTCTCCAGTGTCTTTAACACTATCAAAGTGTAGTGACTTCTTGTCATACAAATTCTAAATAGAACACCTTGATATACACAAGCCAATTTGAACAGAAACAGATAGGGATTAAGGGATTTAAGATGAAAGATTGTTCTCATTTCACAACAATTAAAGCAGGGCTCAAAACAGCTTCTGGTCTCCCTGATAATGTTTTTAACTGGTAGGATTATAAATTATCATCCCTTTGTAAGCATTATATGATGATTTATATTTTAATATTTGTATACTCCTATTTCCCAACTTATTATTAGGCCAAACTAAAAGTCTGGCTTTTTTGTGAAAGGGTTTAAAGTAAGGACTTATTTATTGAATACCTATTAACTGCCTAAGGGTGCACTGTGGAATATAAGAGTACAAAGATGTGGCTGTAACTCTGATGTGGATGTGAAGCTGAAGTCCCTGTAGCACTTAGATTTACACACAGAGATGTAAAACCCACATTCAGTAACCTGAAGAAGCCAGTTTTAAAGTGCTAATTACTTGATTTATATTTTAATGGTTGAATACAAAATTGTCCCATATTGGCTCATGACAGTGTCAGAGTTTCCTAAGTACCTGACATAAATTGTGTATAATAAATAGATGCATATACTGTATACATTCTACAGCTAATAAGACAAATGTATGATGAAACCTATAACTCAGAAAGTTGTTCTGAGCTGTAGCAGCTGTGAGCAGGAGCCCAGCTCTGTTTTTAGAGGCAGTCATGGGTGAAATGTGCATTCTGACCCTCTGAGGGTAAAATCTGCTCAGGAAAGGCTATAATCCTGGAAGACAATTTACAGCCGAGCCTGGGAATTCCACATATTCCAGGTCTGGGAATGGGAGTTTGAAAAGCCAACGCTATGAACAAGCCTGGCATTTTTATCTTGATTGTCAGACAAAATGGTATCTGCACCCATAAACCTGCTCACAGAAGTCTTTAGCGAGAGGCACTTCAGCTCAGGCTGCTGCCAGTTTCTGATAAAGCTCAAACACAGACTGATTACGCAGGCCAGGGAAGGACAGCAGAAGCATGATGTCCAAGAACCCTCTCGACTTACCCTTTCCCCCATTCTCTTTTTTCTCTTTACTTTTGTCTTAGGGTCTACAGATATACACATACACGCACACACACGCGCACACACACACACACACACACACACACACACACACACACACACACACACACACACACACGTCTCACAGGAAGGAAAAAAATGGAACTCTGGTTATTCTCATACACAGCAAGAGATGTTTCCTACCAATGAATTTGCACATTCACAGAAACATATACACACAGCAAGAAACATGTGGTATCAGATCAAGTCCCTCCTACTGCAATATTGTGCGGTGCTTAAAAATTCCAAATATTAAAACTGTGCATCTGTACTGTGTTTGTTATGTGTACTGTGTAGAGGGTGTGTGTGTGTGTGTGTGTGTGTATGTAGTGTCTGTACTATGAAGAGCACTGTTTTGGTCTGCTTAGTTCCAACCTGTATGTTTCTCTTGTGTGATGGTAAAATGATTGACATGTGAAAGGCTTCAGGACTGAGGCAGAATGCCCCACTCCCGCCACTGCCTGTAATCCTCTCAGCCTTGCTGCTGAGCTCTGTTTTCTTAAGAGACAAACCCAAACGTAGCTTTTTTCAGTCTTCCTGGAAGGACAAAAGAAAGTGAGAGATAGAGCATTAGAAGAGCTCCTCTCCAGACCACCAGTACTGTGTCTGTGTTGCCATATTTATATATGTGTGTCTATGTGTCTGTTTAAGTGTGTTTTTTTTCCTGGGCGTGTTTGTTTACATTTACAAACCGTGTGTGACTAATTAGAGCTGCTGGAGTTTGAATGGGATGAATGTGTATGAGAGGGATATTGGGGACTGCAGTGAGGACACAGGAGCTGATCAGTGTCAGGTGATGCCTGGACATCCCGACCCTGTCCCGACCTGCCCCTGTCCCATCCCAGCCTCGTCCAGGTCCTACCCTGTCCCCTCTAAGTTGTGGTTCTGCAACAGTGCCATAGGCAAAACTACTGGTGAGGCAGTATTTGAAACCTCTGGACCAACCGTTCTTCTGAGACACAAAATGACCCACAGCACCGAGCTATTGTTCACAGGAGGTATATTCAAATTTCCCCAATCATACAGCTCTGTGTTATACACACTTTCACGACACCTGAAGCATGTTTACACAGATGTGTATATTCAATTGAATATTCAAAATGTTACCTTGCAGTGTAGTGTGTCCTCTCATTCCACCTTTTGTCTATTTCTTTTATTCTTCCTGTCGTTCAGAGTTTTGTCACTTTTCTTGTTTGTTGTACTTTTCCTTCACATGCTCACCTTCCTGATGTTCTTATCCCTTTCTGTCCTCTCTCTTTTCTCTGCCACCTCTCCTCTCACCTCTTCCTACTCCCTGCAGCCGAGGGAAGCTGCAGCTGCTCTGGGGATTTTGTTTAGTTCTTGGAGAGGAGTCTGGGCTAGACTAACGCTGCTGGCCCATATTTCAGGGCCTGAGTGTCTGCTTGTGCAAGGCAGTGGCTTTGATCACCATGGGCCAGAGTAGCTCTTACTGGGCCGCCAGTCATCACTGACAGAGAGGGGTCAACTCCAGGGATCAGAGTCTTATATAGCACTCTCCTTTCCAATAGCAATAAGCTTCTTTCTCCACACTCGCTCTCTGTGTCTCTCTCCCCCTTGCTCTTTGTGAAAGGTTAGAGAAATGTAAGCATGACCTTTGTAGCATGGGTCATCTCTTCTTTTTGTTTCAGAAAAAATATTAATCTTTACAGTATCAACTGTTTTTTTTCAGTCAATCTTTATTTGATTTATAGTCAACAGTTTCATCATTTATTATATATAGTAAAGTTAACGTTTGAGTTATATATATTTTAACAAATTCAATGTGCTTAATGGATAATTACTTTATTATAATTTAATTTTTCATTATTGTTTTTTAAGATTAATTTGATCCATCATTTAATTTGTTTTAGTAAGAAAAAAATTGATACAATTTTTAAAATTAAAATGAACCATTATTAATTAATTAATTATCTCTCCGTCCCTTTATTATCATTGTGAAACTGACCTAGAGTATTAACATGTGGCAAATGATTTCACCCCAAACTGGATTAAATGCATTTAAAATGCATGCTTAAACAGTTTTACCTGTTTTAGGGTTAGGGTTGTCTATGACATGTCAGCTGCTCAGGCTCTTCTGGTGCTACAGCGTAAAGTTGCTTACTGCTTGTGTTAATCACTTGGGGAACTGATGTCCAACACGAAGGGCTGCTGTTCAGGGGTCACGTAAACACAGCTGCCATTTTCCTGCTAGTTGGTTTAGTAAGAGCCACCCTTCCTGCTCGATGGACCAGGACCACTTCCATCTCTTCTGCTCTGTGTTTTTAATAAATCAGCACTCCTGTTGCTTTGTTCCTGCCTCTTGTCTTTTTTCTTTCTTATCGCCTCTCAGATCTCGATCTCTCTGAGGCAACCGAGCCTCTTCAGTCTCCTCCTGGCTGCAGACTCTCTCTTATGGCTCATTCAGGGTGTTTGAGTGTGGAACAACAGATACACATGTTCAAACGTCTGTATTTTTACTCTCATCAGAAGGTCAATAAATGCATAATGCATCATGGACCCTGACAGCATACTGACACAGAAACAAATTTTCCATAAACCACTGAGTTCTGCAATTAAATTAGTTCCTTAAATTAGTTCCTTATATTAGGTCTGTCTCTCTCTCTCTCTCTCTCTCTCTCTCTCTCTCTCTCTCTCTCTCTCTTGCTCTAATGAAAACAATAAAAAGATTTCTGGAAGTCAAAAAGAGTATGCATATTAATCAAGATAAATTTACTCTAGGGTTACTCACTGTGAATGTGATTTATTTTAAATTATGAAATCTGAATTTTCTAGGCATTAAAAAAAATGTTTTTGAATAAAATTTGATGGTTTAACATTCAAGCTTAAAACCTAGTACAAGTTACAAGTACAACTCCATCTTAGACATAAAAATGAGTCCCCAGTGTGTAGTAAGTATATTCAAATATTAATAATTTTAATTTTTATCTTTTTCACTTCCATAACTCTAATCATTGTAGTGTTGACCATTTCAATGATTGATAAGATAGCTCTACTTTTCACAGTAAATCCACAGTAATCCAGTCCATAGTAATTTTTTGTACTCGTGTCAGTGTCTTTGTTTTCTTGGTTGGGCTTGGATATGTCTTTTGAGTTTAAGGCAGTATCAGGTACCCATGTGCCAGTGCTGCACTAATTGCATTGTGGTATGCAGATGTCAGCATTGTCTGGACACATGTACAGAATAATTCATACTGTTTCACCAGTGCCAGCACTGATTGCCTCAGCTATCTGTTTAATATGAAAACCTGCAGTCTCACCCAAGGTAAGTCCACATTGCATGCAAAGGAGGGCTTTCCTTCTGACAGGACCAAACAGCTGGCTAGGGGAAGACGGCTTCATTGTCTTCCTGTTACAGATGGATGACACTGCTGACAGATATATGGTATAAATTGCAGGGGATATGAAAAATAAGCAAGCTTATGTTACAATTTTTTTGAGTCTCAAGGTTTTTTGTCATACTAGATGGGCCCATGGCGGTGAAACATACAATTTTTATGTTAAGTGAATTCAGTCCATGTTCATTCAGCTGGGTTGAGGATTTATGGTGTCATTGGAATAGCACGGGCTATCTAAGTGATGTTTCCTGATTGAGAGTTTTGAAAACTTTTCAAAACAGGAAGAAAACCACCAGACTACTATGACAACAGATCAGACAATCAGCATAAACAAAATAGATAAAGACTCTAACTGAACCAAACAATACACCAATATTTTATGTAAGCCCTTCTGTGTGAGAGAAAGGCTCACATCCCTTTCTCTGGCTTGGGCCAGACTCCTCTACACATCAGTTCCAGACTAATACAAAGGCTCTGGTAAAGCAATCCATGCAGCATATAAAGACCAATTTCCATAAGCCAGACTTTCAATTAGACATTTGCAGTCGCTTTAAGTAAGCGCTAAAGCTAAAGGCCAGACCAGACTCAAGAAGCTCAACAAGACATACTGTGGCATCAAAGATTTACTGTGCTACCAAATCCTGCTTTGCCACCCACAAAACCCTAACTCATGACAGCATAGCAAACAAGACCATTTTCTCCTTCCTTCTCTCTGTTCTTTGTGTGTTTTTCTTTGTACATGTGAAAAAGAGACTTCATCTACACTGCTATCTTGGCTTCAACTTGTAAGCATTAGATGACTGGTAGACTGAAACCTGCCTATCTCAAAAGCTGAAGAGGGTTAGTTACTAACCTTAGGCTGGACCATGATCAGGATGTGTCACATGTGACTTATGGCGGCATTCCTGTAAAGAATTTGAAAGTTAATTTGTCATGAAATCCAATCAGTGCCAGGGGGACATTAGGCAGAAGCTTCACCAGATTGGTCAGAAAGCAAACTGACATACACAAGAGCACATACACAATGAACCTTGACCTTCATTCTTGGAGATAAGATGGTGTGATACAGCATGTCTGGTGTGATGCAGTGTGTGTGTGCGTGCATGTGTGTGTGTGTGTGTGTGTGGTGATACAGTGTTTCACTGGAGTGATATAGCATGTGTCTGGCATTTGTGCTATGTTACAATTTAATTACCGAGGGGTCACATGTGACTCTAAAGTTGGTGCTGAGGTTCCTGTGGTTCGGATTAACAGTAAAACACAGCAGAAGTCTTATGAAAAGGTTCATTTGCATTGCTACCATAGGAGCTAGAAACAAACAATGAAATGCAGTAAGTTACCAAGGAGACATGGAATTACATCCCAAAACAAATTGAATGGCAACTCCACAGGACACTCATGCATACATACCTTACAGCTTTTGAGCAGGACTGGTATATCCTATATTTTTTCCTTTTAATTAAGGAATTATTATTCTTTCAGTAAAATTATTCAGTTTTCTGTTGACAAGAAATTCAAATTAATCTAACAGTTTTAAACACATTTTTGCGATTTTACATTTTTATATACCCGCCTTTGGGAATTTGCTCTTATTTCGATTTACTAAGTATAAGGTAATTCTTGTGAAACACTCTTAACGGCATGCTGATGACATTAGAGAGAGCACCACATCACTGCTATTTGCCAGTATGTTTCAACAGATCTTTTGTGATTTTAAGTGCTGATGTTTATTTAAAACTCTGAGAGTTTGGCTCAGTCTGTCTTAAGATGCTGTTGCCTATAAAAGGACAAATGCAGCTATATTGTGAGATTAAGGCTCAGTGCAGTTGCAGTTATACTGTAAGATTAAGGCTGGGTGCAATTGCAGCTATACTGTGAGATTAAGGCGGGTGCAGTTGCAGTTATATTGTAAGATTAAGGCTGGGTGCAACTGCATCTACACTGTGAGAATAAGGCTGAGCGAAGTTGCAGCTATGCTGTAAGATTAAGGCTGGGTGCAGTTGCAGCTAAACTGTGAGATATCAAAATATCAAACCTTTGCACCAATATATGGTAATGTCACAAATATTGTGTATTCTCAACTTAAACTGTCTTAATATCATATAAAAATATCTGGTTTGCTCAAATTGACCATTTAATATTTAATAAATAAATTCTCAGAATTAATTTTCAAACCATTATCCTTTGTGACAATACATGATTAACCTTAACCCATGTTTTAAAGGGACTTCATACCATTCTTAATCAATGTGAAGAGATTTGTGAGGTATTTGTGAAACAGGCTACTCTTAGTCAAGACAAAGATTACAACTATAAATTGAGTATAGCCTGTAATGATTAAATGACAGATTACAATTAAAACTCAAGTATAGCCTGTATAAATTGAGTATAGTCTGCAATGCGTTCATGATTTAACCTACTCAAGTATTTAGAATGAATATCGTGAGGAATTGTAGGAAATCCTGCAGATTTTAGATATTATTGTTTCAAAAATGTTTCCTCCAAACCAATGCTATAATTTAGTTCTTAGTTTAGGGAAAACACTGAAAACCTATATTGTAGTGTATGGAGAGTTTGGCGTGCCTTAGGCTGACCTTTACAGAGACACCTGGCTTTGGCCCAGATTCAATTTTAAAGTAAATCTGACTGGTAGAGTAGTGTGCCAAACAGACAAAACCTTCATACAGTACCATAAACTCCAGCTTGATACATCCATGTGAGTGTTTAATTTATTGGAAGAAAAGGACAAGTTTGAATTTGAGTACTGCTCTCTTTTCACACAGGTTGGGATTAGAATAGTGTACTTGTTGTTGCTGGACCATGTCCACATATCAGCACTGTTTACCAGTTGAGTCTTAAGGAGTGACTAAATCTTTTTTTGTTTTTTTTGTTTTTTGAGTGTGTATGACAGGCCAGTTTTCCTCTGAAAATTTACTCAGTTTAACTGATAAAATAAAGCCCACATTTATTTTAAATGTTTGGGGGAAAAAACACTTACATGTTGCAAAATATAACAGCTGAATGTAAGTTGCCCTTACACACCCCGGAAGGAAGCAAATATTTAGATAAACTGAACTGTTCTTTCTGCCTTTCTTTTTGCTGCAGAAACTGCATAAATGAGAATTCAACTTTGGGGGCAGAGTGCATACCCAAAATCTGCTGCCTTGATAATAGAATTGAGCTGGGTTGTCACTGTTGGGTGAGTTCAGCCATGTTTTTGCTGGCATGTTGGCGGATAAATGGTACAATGAATAATTGACTCCATTTGGCTCAGTGACGGAAGCTATTGCTTCTCTGATCCAGCTGGACCCTTCGAGAGCCAGAGGTAGGCAGCTGGAAAGTGTAGGACTTATGGCCAAACGTGACCCTGACACTTGGCCCATGTCAAAACCTAATGCCAGTCTGTAAGCATCCCTCATTTAGACTTGTTGCTCCATGCTTGTGTGAGAGGAGGGCTAAGAGATAGTGGAGAGGGGGAGGGTAAGTGGGGATTGGGTGGATTTGATAGGGCAGCCCATAAGCCATGTTACGGATATTTATACAACTGTACATATTTTTCCACACTTAAATGTCTGACTTGTGCATAGCTATGCGAAGGGAGGTTTCTAAGGGTCATGGAGGAAAAGTCATTTGGATTGTGTAGAGTTTGGAAGCACTATATCTGCTCAGAAGGTCAGGCTTCTCTTCTCTCTCATAAACCTGGCAACAACGATAACCAGCCATTTGAGGGGGATGAGCTTTGTGTTCAGACTAGGAATTTGTGGCCAGCTTTAGAACAGTCTGCCTCAGACGCTGTTGGACTTTCCACAAAATGAACACTTAACAAAGCAAAGGCTTACACCTGTGTTTGAGTCTCAGCTAAATTGCACTGTGTACTCCTCTCTGGCTTAGAGATGCCACAGACAAAAAGGGCTCTAATAATATGGTGCTTTTTTGTCTAGAACAGCTTCATTAATTCTTGTCAACTTACATTCAAGCCTTGTAGAATAACAAATATGCTTTACTTTTTTCTTCTTTGGGATAAAAAAAGCTTAAAAGGCGTATCTAAAAGTGTTGCAGTTTAATAAGCTTTTGGAATACCTTCAGCTTAGAGTTTGCATTAGCAATACCTTTTTATTTATTTACTTTTATATATATATATATATATATATATATATATATATATATATATATATATATATATATATATAAAAGTAAAAATATATATATTTTAGATTGCTTAATGTGGTGTGATTACTCCATGCACTCATTAAGGAAAACAATCAGACACATAGTTATTAAAATGTAGTTTTACCCTTTCGGCTCTTCACAATGAGGCTACACAATGTGTTTAAAGCCATTACTGTAACAATAACTTCCCAAACAGTTTAGTACTAGTTCACGTCCAGCAACTGCAAGGTGTGACTGATGTTGAAAGCTTCATTCAGTTGGTTTGCTCACATTTGCCATTTATCCGTGCCACTTATTTCAACTTGTTCTTTTAAACAGGGTCAGTTAGTTCTTTTAAACAGGGTTAGATTGTAAAACATACTAACCTTGACTAAAACATGCTAATGTTGACTAAACATGCTAACCTTAACCCTAACTAAAACATACTAACCCTAACTAAAACATGCTATCCCTGACTAAAATATGCTAACCCTGGCTAAACATGCTAAGGTTGACTTTTGTGTTGTAGCAGTGACATCTTGGTTAATTTCAACCATGCTAAGATAAATATTATGCTGTGATTATAGGGGGATGCATGTTTAAAATAATTAAATACAGGATTTTTATTAAGTTTTGAATTTGGCTATATTTAATGTTAGAAGCAGGGCTTTATTAATGCTGATATGGGCCCAATACATTATTAATAGGAAGCTCTTTCTGGAAGCCTTCAAGCAAAATTTGACTGTTGTCTCTGTCTTCTAACCATTGTTCCTACAGACATTGTAATGTTTCCACTATCTTTGCCTTTTGGAGTTTTAGGATTTTCAGCATTTCCTCAGATAATTTAATGCAGTACACATTAATCTGCTCCAAGACTGTCACATTTTACCTATAGTTTTTACATTTTCCATAAAAAACAGTTAAAATGTAACAAATTTATTGGCAACTAATTTTAAATTATTTTGTTGTTATTTTGCCACTTGATTGTATGAGTCCATATTCATAATAATACTAACTTCTCATGGCTGCCCAGGTGTTAAACTTCATAGTGTTCATTGTTTCAGAATATCTTAGTGGTATGTGTGCTGAGGTCTCCCCTGAAGGTGATGCATCTGCATCCGAATCATTGTGGTTTAGCTAACCAGGGTTACAGTGCAGGGTCCATTTGGGTGGATGTGACTTGAGAAATGAACCTGAAGAGAACAAGTTATTCTCTTTGTTTCATCATGAACACCCACAGTGGCTTCAGTCAGCACTGGGTTAAGTGTGCATTGTGCAGGGGCATGCAGACACACCTGGCACAGACATGCAGGCCAAGAGGAGCACGAGAAAAGAGAAAACTACTCAGCCCACTCATTCATTCATTCTCTCTCTCTCTCTCTCTCTCTCTCTCTCTCTCTCTCTCTCTCTCTCTCTCTCTCTCTCTGTGAATAGAAGACTCCATGTAGCACAGTCATAACAAAAGCTCACTCTAATGGGCCGCAGGACAGGTAGAACCTGAATGCCGAACTGTCAGTCAAAGCGAGCAAGCGTCTGCTCTTCATCAGTGGGACGAGTTTGCTAATCTCCCCTCTCAGATGCCTCCTTCCCTTTCACACTACACGGCTGGGCTATTCTCCAGCTGCTGGAACCTCTCCTCAATTGTGGTGCAGTCTAATAAGCTTGTTGTCACCATGTATTTGTCTCTGCTGTGTGTTCGTGTCTCTGCCATTTTTCCATTGGAGACAGTCTGCTTAGCAAAACTGCAAAGGGACTGATACAACAGTGAATGAGAACCAGTTTTACTGGCCAGGTAAGATGGCTGAAAAATTTGACATTGTGAGAAAGATTTTAATTGGAAGAAAAGAGTCAAGAGTAAAGAGTCAAAGTCAAATGTATTTATATAGTGCTTTTTTTACAACAGCCGAGGAAGAAACCTTGAGAGGAACCAAGACTCAAAAGAGGGGCCCATCCTCCTCTGGCTGACAACAGACTCTCCAATAGTAACAATATAAACAATAATGAGCAAAATAAGTAAGTAATAAGTAAAGGGCTGTTTAAATTTACATTTTACACATTTGGCAGACACTCACATCCAGAGCAACTTACAATTTTCAGTCATGCTACAGAGGCAGATGCATGTAGTGTTAGGAGTCTTGCCCAACAACTCTTATTGGTATAGCATTGATCATGTGCTTTATGTTAATGAGTGCAGTGTGGCAGAATATGCAGTATTATTGAACTCCTTATTCTGTTTGGTGTTGTAAGTAGTCGATGCCACATGTTAGGAGTTTAGTTATTTTTGTCTTGATGGTCTGGTATGTCATCCCAAAATGAAGAAAGCTGGTGGTGGTGGTAGGATGAATGCAGTGGTCCTGACTGCTCTGTTTTTAATGTGTTCTTGTAGAGGTCCATGGAGGAAGGCCATAGTCAGTAATCTTTTCAGCAGTATGGATGACATGCTGGAGTTTTAATATCTCTCATTAACCCACATTTAGTGACATTTAGACAAGCGTGGTCAGTCTTTTTAATGTCTGAGTAGACCTGTGCCATTAAAGCCTGCAGCAGGTTGAACCAGCTGCTACAGGAAATACCTTAACCCTAATCCTAGCCCCTAACCTAACCCTAATTCTAATTCTAATCCTAACCCTGACTCTTTAGCCCTAAACCTAACCCTATTAATCCGTAACCCTAATTAACCCTAACTCTATTTATGTCTATTTTGCAGATTTTCAGTGAAGATGCTTGGGTGAAGCAGAGTGCACAGGAATAGGAAGATGACTGTTCTGGTCTGCTTCTCTAGATTAAGGGACACTGTATACAATAAACCAGTTGGGTTTGAAGCTTTCTCTAGTCTAATACTTGTAGAATGCAATGCAAAGTGCAGCAATCTGTATGTAACATCTTATATGTAGCATACTGTGTGTAGTATATTGTATGTAGCATGCTTTACATAATATGGCATATGTAGCATGGTGTCTTTACTATACTGTCTGTAGCATGCTCTATATAGCATGCTGTATGTAGCATAATTTATGTAACTTGATATATGTAATATGGTGTCTGTAGAACACTGTCTGTAGTATGCTGTATGTGGTATGCACTTCTGTGTACTAATTCAGATTCTTTTTTGTGTGAGAGAGACTTGAATGGCTTCATCTGGCTACAGTTTCAGTGTTAATACATGACATTACACATAGTTAGAACACATGAAGCGTACATGATACATGACATTACACCCAGTAAGAGTATGTGAAGCATGTATGATACATGACATTACACCCAGTAAGAGCACGTGAAGCGTGTATTCTAAAGCAGGAAATGCTGTGTGTACTCTGATGAGGCCCATCTCTGTGGTCCTGACAGAAACAGCAGGGAGACCTCCAACAGTGTCTCTACATCATCTTGATAATCCGTTGGTTCAGGCTTCAAGTAAATTATGAACTGCTTTGCCAAGCTAAGCACTGAGTCACTGACAGAAGTGTAATTTTTCTGTTCACTCACATACGGTACACGTCTTGTGCTGGTTACACTCTGTATGTGATCATTCTTGGTTATTGTTTAAAATGACAAGTGTTAACTTTAACATTTTCTGTAATCAGGTTGAACTGTTATGTTCTTGTGGATAAGATTTCAAAATATTGTTCTCCCACTCTGGTCACTTGTTCCGGATGCTGTTACAGTTTTGTGGAGTAGATCCCCCCCACCCCTACACCGATTTCAGTAGATCAAGATCAAGGAATTATTATAAAGTTATGATGGCATTAGGTTACTAAAACATTATCTTCAAATAGAAAGTTCCAGGACTATAATTTTAAGTATAATTTTAAGATATGAATCTAGGGTTTGACAGATTAGAATTCCATAACTTTAACATGATGGCTTGTTCTGCACCTGCTTCTTTTATAAAACAATTTTTAAAACATGTGCCATATATATAGGATACTTGTAAATCCTATATAATCTAAGTTTTTCCTCATGTTTGGGCCATAGAATAGGATGTGTCATGCCTGAGGTAGCCTAAGGGTCAATCCAGCAGCCAGTGACAAACAACAAAATTAAGAATGCTGAATACATTGTTAGAATAGGCCAGTTATAATAGCTGTGTTGTAATGGTGCTATAACATTTAAGCAAAATTAAGTTGAAAAGCATGACCTCAAAGTCCTTTCCTACACTGGGGGAATTTTTTTAAGGATGAAGTTTTCATGCACCTGAATGCCTTGGACCATTCAATATCAACATATTAAATAGAACAGCTAACAGGTCTGAACATGCTGGCATGTCTGTATAACCATAAGTACCTGTCACATTCTGTTTGATTGATGGTAACAAAGAAGGAAAAAATGGGAACAATTGACCCAGATGTTCTATCAAATTGTGTTTGTTAGCCAGACCTATCCCCCCGCCTGAATCCCAGCAGGGATTTGAGATCCATATACATGAGAGGTTCAGGTGGAGTCCTTCCATCCAATTTAGAGCCAGAGGTGAGGACACAAGGGGATGGTGAGACAGACTTCCCTAATGGAGCCAGTCCACTTAACAAGCTGCTGCCTGTGTCTTCAGTCCTGTGTCACCCCAGGCCTCTGCACAAATCCTTGGTGTACCCTCCCCCTCTTGCTCCAGGCAGTTAGACACCACTGAGCTATGGTTACCCGCTACCCACTCGTAACCTCATTTGTGAATTCACAGGATAAGAATTGCTCCTGTTCTGTGTTCATCCTTCACCCTCTCCATATAGAATTGTAAACTTCCTGACAATTCCTGTCTTATTCTTCTGTCAAATGTTTTCCATTGTCAAATTGCAAGTAAAAACCACCTTGGCCATGAAAGTACATGCGCGACATGTTTTATGGAGTGCAGGTTGGTTTCTTAAAGCAAATATTGTAACAAAAATGAGTGTTTGAGCACCATTAAAATGCCTTTAGGTCACACTCTGAAGTTAGCCGAGAGCTGTTACACTGCTAGAGCTGATGTGTGTGCTTGAGTGTCTGTGAGCTTTTGTTTGTTGATGCCCTGAGGGTTTTCTAGCCCTCTCTCTGCCTTTGTCTTTGACAGCACATGTTCTCTTGTTGCAATTTTTTTTGCATATCAGTGTAAGACAATCTCCCCTCATCAGACAAATCAACCTCTGAAGCCTAATGAAGTGATCTGTCTGCAAGCTAAAAACCCTCCATAGACTCCAGCTAATGTGCAGTTTGGAGTGAGTGTGGAGACAAAGTGAACCTGCTCCCATCTTCAATGCAGTTAATTGTGGGTTTTAGCCACAGAAGACCAAGGATACGAGAAAATCTCATACCGAAGCATTACTGATGAGCCTGGAAACTATGAACTATGTTCATGTAAAATGGACAGGTTCACTTATTTACTCTCTTAGTGCAATAATCAATTTGCAGCTGTTGTTTAGATCATGTACATTTATGTATACGGACATTTCTCGCTTGTGGTATCATATGTTTTCTCACATAGTATGTTTTACCACTTAATGTGTCTCCTAGTGCAATACCTTCTCAGGGCAATACCTTCTTAGTGTAATACTGATGTTTGCAGTCCTTGAAACACCTTCCATGGCTGCTCTTGCATAAGTCATTATATAATTTACATATGTATATAGAGCCTGCTAACTCTTATAATATTAAGGTTTATAGTTCATCTGTACTACACTTGTATTTCTGTAACACACTTGTACAACCCTGCCCTGTTTATTCTGATGTAATGTATATCTTTCCTTCGGGGTCAGTGAAGTATTGTCTTATCTTATCTTAAAAGAGACGGGGTTGTGAAATAACAGCACCAGCAACAACAACAAAAATAATAACAACAACAACACTACTTCTACCTCTACTACTACATCTATTACTGCTACTACTAATAATAATAATAATAACTACAATATTACCACAACCTTAGTAACTTAAATATTCAGTGATGCTCACAGTACTTTGGGTTCTCGTGTGACTCCATCTCAGGTCGTTTTTTTGGGTTTGGTTATTCAGGGTCTAAAATCCTTCCATAAGGCTGAGTTGTCATAAAGTCCATTGTAAGAAATGTTATAATCAAATACATTTTAATCAAATGCTAATAATAATGAAGTCAAATTGAACCATGTAAGTGGAGGAATGTTCTTCTTTGCTCTGACTTTTGTCACCTTATTTCTTGATTGACAGCTCCAAACAACATTACACCAACATCTCAATTCAAAGTCTTTGATGGCTGTAACAGGGCTTCATCATGTCGGGTGTAGGTGAATGTAGAGTGAGGTGAGGTGTCAAGGGAAATCACATTTATATTCTGCATACATATCCATGATTAGGGCAAGCCCATGTGAGGAAGAGCCCCCCTTGTGGATAATTTGAGGGGCAGGTTGTCTTGTTTTCTCCTCTCTCCAGGGAAGCTGTTTGTGTCCATGCATATGAACCCATTTTCTTACACAAAGCTACAGTGTGCACATACAGAACAGGGCTAACACCCACTGCTCAGCACCCTGGAGAGGCAGAGTTGCTCCTCCAAGTCTAGGGTGTTCCATAATAAACAACTAAAAAAAAAAACAAATAAATAAATTGTAGTGGAAAATTAGTAGGACAATCAGTGGTATCATGGCCTCTACACAGATACGCATGTTAATGTGTACTCAAACATTAATACTACACATTTACTACTTAAACTGTCAAGTCGATATGATGACATACATGTTAATAGCAGCAGTAGTTGCATGCCTGGGATTCCCACTCTGCCTTTATAAAAGGTAGAGTAAGAAGTTTAGGTTAAAACCTATGAAAGTATTAAATAATAGTATCAATATTGTGGAATGTAGTCTGATGACTAGAAGTAGCCCAAATCCCTAGTGTAATTCTTTCTATGTAGTCTCACAAGTTTGAATTCTTCAATGCTGCAAAAAGATAATATTTCCATTACATTTGATCCAAAACTAAGCCCATCAGCCACCATAAATGAACAAGCATCTTTCCCACCACTGCATACCTGAATACCTTTGAGCCAAGGTTTAGTATCCTCCTACAGAGGTTTACAGCTAGAGATATTTCACATAATCTATACTGGGGATATTTCCCCCACATAGTATTGTCATTATACTGACAAACAGTGCACAGTCTTTCACAGTTTACAGACTTCCTCTGATGACATATAAGCAAGGCACAAAAATGTACATTATTATGTCCTGATTTGCCAGTCTGTCCAGTGTGCCCAGTTTATCCAGTATATCTAGAGTACACAGTGTATCCTGTGCATCCAACATGCCCAGTTTATCCAGTGTATCCAGTGTACCTAGTGTACCAAGTGTATCCAGTGTGTCCTGTGCCCCTTGTAACTAGTGTGTCCAGTATGCCCAACATACCAAGTGTTTCCAGTGTATTCAATGTGTCCAGGGTGAACAGTATAAATAGTGAGTCCAGGGTGTCCAGTGTGTCCTGTGTCCAGTGTAACTAGTGTGTCCAGTCTAACTAGTGTGTCCAGGGTGTCCAGCATGCCCAGTGTGCTCAGTGTGTCCATTGTACCTACTGTATCCAGTGTCCAGTGTGTCCAATATCCAGTGGAATCAAAGTGTGCCCTTCCCTGTGTGACTGTCTTTGTGCTTTGTACTTAATGGTCTGGGTTTTTAATATATTTCCTGCTTTGTCTGCACTCATGTTGTGTAGTCACACTTTGTAGTCTTATGTACTGTGCTGCTGTCCTGACATGTTATGTTGTGGAACATTAGACAACAAAACCTAACCTTGAACTTGCATTGCATCCAATTATTGTGTGGAATCACAAAATTACTCCCAGTACACAGATTAACAAAAATCATCATGTCCTCGGAATGTGTTTTTTTAATTCACTGTACTATACAAATGATGTTTTGCTGTTTGTGAGATACTTTAATGTGTAAGGTAGATATATATATATATATATATATATATATATATATATATATATATATATATATATAATTTTTTTTTTTAATTTTTGATTTTTTTTTTGGCTGGCGAGTGACAACCTGTATCTCAACACAGTCTTTCATGCAGAACTTCAAATAGTGATGATAATGGCCATCCGTAGAAAGGCAGAACAGCCTGTCAGTCTAAAGTCTGCTGAAGGCAGTGACTTTCTTAAACTCTTTTCTCTCCATTTCCAGTTGAACGGCCACGCATTTAGTTTGTATTTGTTTTTCGAATGGAGAGAACAAAAGTAAAGAAGCAGAAGTATGCATGTACACACACGAAAACATCCATTCACCTGAAAACACGCTGAATTTGTTCCTCACCCTGGTCCACGTATACACACACATTTGTCAGGATGAACAGTGTGTCCAGGGAGAGTAAAATGAAAGAGTACTGCAATGTGTTGACTGTAAGGGCAAGTTCACGCAAGACACTCAGCTAATAGAGTCAGTTTAAGCTTAGTCTCAACAGGTCCCAGTCATTATAGGTTCAGCAATGACATCCGGATTTGGTGCAATTTCACTGTCAAATTGAGGATAGCCAGTTTGATTGGCTGAAAATATTGTGCATGAATAAAGAAGGCAGTAAGTACCGCCTTATAACATTTCTATGGTCAGAAAATGACTGACTCCCCAGATGCAATCACTGAAAGCATCACTGTAGTATTGGTAGTATTGTAGTATAGACCTAAACACAAAGAAGCTAGATCTAATCTAATGGCATGGAATATAGGCATAATCCAATTAAATAGAGGCTAAGGCTAAGGAGAAATCTTATGATTTAGCATTTGCTGGCATGTCTGCCCCTCCCACTTCCCAGCACCATGGCTTAGAGATCACTGGCAAACCCTCCGGATTTTATATGTAGTTTAGATTTGCAAACCCTTTGGTGATACTATCCATATGTTAAGGTATTTGACTACTAATCAGAAGGTTGCCAGTTCAATTCACCACTACCAAGTTACCATTGTTGGACCCCTGAGCAAGGCCCTTATCTCTCAAGTGCTCAAATTGTATTCAGATATAATTGTAAGTCACTTTGGATAAATGCCATAAATCTAAAGTGATTTGAGGTTTGAGCCATGCAGGTGATGATTACTACAGACAGTAGATCTGTGGAGGGAAACAGTTGTCACAATCTGTGAAAGCATTTGTGACACTGCATCTAAAAAAAAGTGCTGAGAACTATGTATAATGGTATAATTTCAGATAAGAAATTAAATGTCACTTCTGACACCTTTTCATGCCTGATGTAGTTTAATAAAATCCTAGGCCCTGGGTGTCAAATCTACAACCCTACTTACCCCTTGCTCTGCTGTTGAGCTACAGGAGCTTAACATTTTTAGTATCTGTTAAACTCCAAATCCCAGAGAGGGTTCTGGAGTTTCATTGATCTGCTGCCAAACACATTGCCAAGCTACACCAATGTTTCGATCGGTGTGTATCAGTCAGACACAGTGATAAAAGATACCTTAACCTAACCCTATCTTAATCTTAATCCTACCATATGCTAACGCTAACCTTACGGTATCTTAACCCCAAATTACTGTAAATTGTAGGTTTGTAGATTTGAACTCCATGGAATTAAACTTCTGATCATTTCAGTTACATTTAAATTCTGTTTATAAGTAAGTTTGCGTTTTCTACCTGAACTGGAATAACTGTGTTGAATAATATTCAAGAACTAAACATATTACTGGACAATATATCACCTTTGAGTCTCATTTTACTGGAAACTGTAAGTAGAGAAACTGGCAGAAGACTTTATTATACCTGCCTTTTCCAGACATGTCCTATGCTCATTCAGTGCCTTCAGCTCTCAGGAGTTTCAATACTCCAACCACTAGACCATGACATTTCAAATCCACGCCTTGACCCAACAAGAACAGCGCCCAACTTGTTTTTCAGTGTCATCAGATGATATTTCAAAGTGATGAATGTAGTGTTTCCATAGAGCCTCAGCGTGCATGTTGAGTCAGGCTGACTGACTCGCTAATTAATTACACTCCTGCGTTCTTTGTGACAGTGACTGCCATGGGTGGGGCGTCCAGAGCTTGTTTACCCCAAAGCTCTCTGAATTAACCTGAAAGGCTTGAGAATGGACTGGCATCAGTTATAGACACAACTGGTTTTGAGAGTCTTTTGTTCTTGAACTTACAGTTAAAAGGTAAAGAATCTCCTGAATTTGGCTCTTTTCTAATGAAAAATCATGAGATACAAGAGTCATATTATGCCATATTATGTTTGATGCAGCTGTGACAGAAGGATGAGAGTGGATCAATCTCTTAAAAAAGAACCCTGCAGCATGTCCATCATGCAGGACCAGGGTCCAGCTCTGTGGACAGGCCAACCAGTTCTGTGGACAGGCCAACCAGTATGTTTTTCTTCTTTCCCCCTGCTTAAGTTCCAAGTGCCATGAGAATTGAGGAAGACAAACGATGTTTAAAAGAGGGGTAATCCTCAGATCTGCCCCAGGCCCTTGGGCTGCCCTGCAGTGTGTCTGCACATAGGGACTAACCATGTGTGGCATCTCCATTGAGATGTAGCAGCAGATGTCCTCCTCTGGACTCTCAACAGCCATCACAGTCTGACCTAAGCTGGTGAGTGGGTGTGTGTGCATGTGCGCATGTGTGCGCTTTTGTTTGTGTTTGTGTGTGTGTGTGTGTGTGGGGGGGGGGCACTGAGGTAGTGGTGTAGTGGCATAAGGCTTTTGAGTATGACTTGTGAAGTAGATGAGGAGGAACATTTTGGCTGGGTTAGTACTGGCAGCTTGCTGGAGTGTGTGAGTAATTTATGACTTAAATGTTAACTGTGGGACCTCTACACATACAGTAGCTTTAGTTTTATATTAAATGATTAAATGGATGTTAAAATCTAACAGCCTAGTAGTTGTAAACCCAAAGATCTAAGAACTTGAATTGCATTTAGTGCTTTGATTTCTGTTGTTCATTATGTGCTTTGAGTATTTTTATGTGCATGGGGACAACAGTATAGTACAGAAGCCATGTCCCTCTGCAGCCAGTGATATGAGGTGTCTGTTGTTTATATTTGGGAATTTGTGGGTCTTTGTTTCATGATGTAATTAAAGCTGTTACAGGGAAAATGTGATTTTAGTAATAACTTGGCCAACATGTATAAATCCTCCACTTTGTGTGTTGTGTTAACACAGTTTATATTAAGAATATATTGTAAACAGGGCAGATTTAGCCTGGCTGCTTGGACTGGACTGTATCTAAGTATCTCTACAAGTAGCTTTAAAAATAATAACCGAGCACCAGTTTTTATATTGATGTACATTTTATCAAAGGAATAAGTAAATGGTCCACTTTATCTCTCTCTAACAGTGTGACTGTTGTGAATTGACTCAAACCTTCAATCAGCACTGGCAGTGGTGGAAATTGCTGTTGCCTTAGAAAGTTCTGGCAGAATTAGATTAGCCAAACTGATAGAAGGTCACTATAATCACACAGAATGGTATCTTGGGTCATGAGTATTAGCACTGCAGCAGTACCTTGGGTTCGATGTTAGTCAGTCAGGACAAATGGGTGGAGAGAAAAAAAACACATTGTTTCAGACAGAGAGTACAAAACACAGTGGTGCTAGCAATGGTGTATGGGTTTGAGGGAGGAGAGTAGTAGGAACATCCCCCACCCTGCCTGAGGCTCACAGAACAACTCTCCTGTCTAAATGCAACCTTTCAAAAAGACCCCTCCCTCACACCATCACAAACACCACCAAGATCCCTACACCATCACAAACACCACTCAGATCCCTACACCAACATAAACACCATCCAGGTCACTCACACCTACACATAGACCACCTAACGCCATCACACTGATACATAAAGATAACATTTTAACAAATTAAAATATAACACTTGAAAAATATAACGTAAATGGCACCACACTAAGCTTATAGTCTTCCAGCTTGCATGGAAGGAGAGCCTTCTCGAGTACAGAGAAGCACTTATTATCGATCGAACATCTTATCTCTCAACCCTAATACAACATAACAAAAATAACCCTAGATTTCTATTTAGTACAATTAGTGCATCCAACTAGGAATAAAACTGATAGCAATGCTCAGATTACAACTTCACATTAAGAGTCAGGCAGTTACTTAGAGATCAGAACAACTAATCCAAAAAGGACTCTAGAATCCTTTACACCTATCCAGAAGCCAGAACTTACATCTCTGATCTTCCGCTCAAAATCCTCCACTTGTTTACTAGATACACTGCCCACACATTTTCTTAAGGAAATCCTACCTGAAGTAATTGAACCTTTACTAAATTTAATAAACCCCTCCTTGAACATTGGTTACATACCTAAAACATTCAAATTAGCAGGAATCAGACCACTTATCAAAAAATCTAACATATGGTATCCCACAATTATATGTTCTAGGACCTCTGCTTTTTTCTTTATATATGCTACCTCTAGGTACATTATGTGTACTTATATGTATAGGTGACATTATACTGTTTCCACTGCTACGCTGATGATACTCAGCTATATGTCTCAGCCAAACCAGAGGACATATATCATCTTAGTATTACTGCGGAATGCATAAAGGATGTCAGACAATGGATGTTGAGAAACGTTCTGTCACTTAATCCTGACAGAACAGAGGTGCTTCTATTAGGCCCACAGATAGCGAGGTCCTCACTCTTTAATTACTTATTGAACCTCAAATGGTCTCCCAATCACATCTTCTCTAACAGTTAAAAATCTTTGAGTTATTACGGATGCCAGACTCTCATTCTAAGATCATGTAAATAACATTTATAAAACCTTTCTCCACCTCAGGAGCATTGCTCAGATTAGGAACATACTCTCATCACATGTTGCAGAAAAGCTAGTCCATGCATTTATCACTTCAAGATTGGACTACTGTATCACCTTACTATTTGGCCATACCATTAAGTGCCTAAACAAGCTCCAGCTAGTTCAATATGCAGCAGCCAGAGTCCTTACTAGAACTAGAAAATCTGATCACATGACTCCTATTTTAGCTACTTTATATTGGCTCCCAATATATAGATTTTATAATATTTATTATAAAATACTTCTAATGACCCACAAAGCACTGAATGATCTTACTCCACTGTACTTGACTTGGCATAGACCACCCAGCTCCCCAAAGCCAACACAGACCATCCACCTCCCTCATACTGACAAATAGACATCCCTGATCCATCATGCTGACATATAGACCACCCAGCTCCCTCTCGCCAATACATAGACCACCCAGCTCCATCAAACCTCCTGCTGACAAAGCCATAGACTGACATGAAGCCTCTCTTTAAGAAGTTGTTTTGAAGGGACCTAACTTGTTCTTTTTATCTAATGAAATTACACCATGTTACTCTTACCTGAGTTAATCTAATGCTTACAAAAATGAACATTTACCTGAAGGTTTTATCCAAAGCATCTTACAAGTATGACTGAATAAACTTGAAGAATTGAGGGTTAATTGTCTTGCTCAGGAGCCCAACAGTGGCAATTTGGCAGTGGTGAAGCTTGAAATGTTTTGTTTACAAGTCAAGTACCTTAACCACTGAGCTACCACTGCCCTGAACATAGTGGAAAACGGTCTGGTGTGTTATTGACAACTCATCAAATCAAAGGAATCTAAATTGCGCAAAAGAGATTACACGTTATTTTGTTGGTAAGACAGATGCTTGAAAGATTAATCAGGTTTGACTATGTACTGCATAACCACATGGTCACACAGTATCTTTTCTTCTGTGTTTCACGATCATATGAGAGCCAGGTACATATGGGGAGGGAATAGTGTCATGCAAGCAAGAGCAGCACAGCACCCCTACCAGCCATGCCAGGCATGAGGTAAGATGGCCCACTCTGGAAATGGTGCTCTGCTCTGGAGGTGATGCTGCCATGTGTAACTAAAATATGCAATTGTGTTGTCATTATCACACAGTCAGAAAAAAGGAGAAATAAGTGAAGTAAACAAGAGATTCTACTGGTTTACAGATTACTGAAATGATATTTTTCAAACTTGTTATTGTCATATGTAATAACATTTTGTTTAAGTCTAATATATAGTAGTAATATAGACATAATAGGAAACAGGAAATTATTTATAGGTTCAATGTGAAATAAATAAAAGAAAAAATACTGAGGTGGAAATTCTTGAATAAAGAAAAGAGAAATCTGACATTTTAAAATCCATCTTAGATTAATATTAGATTTGCTCCCAAGGTAGGTACAGTAGATCTTGGTATAATATTACTTATGCATGTTGGAGCAATGTTGCAGTAATCTAACCTCCACAGTCAAACATTGGTGCACTGCCCTCCAGCTGGGTCACTGCAGGCACTTTCTCTCCTGTTGTGTTCCGCACCAGACTTTAACAGTGACACCACTAACAGTGGTGTAACAGTCGGTCAGCAACACAAACAAAATCTCCCTGGAGTAAATACATTTTTATTTTAAATATGTATGTGTTCTTAATGAATGACTTATGGTACAGAAGTGTATGAACCATCTTTTCAGATGTGCAGGGACACTGATTTATAGGGATGAGCAACCCTACAACTCAGCCCCGTCACTCAGCCCTGCCACACAGTCACTCAGCCCTGTGACACAGCCCTGCCACAGTCACTCAGCCCCGTCATTCATCCTCACCACACAGTCATTCAGCACTGTGACTCAGCTCCACCACTTAGTCTCACACATTCATTGCTGTCACATAGCCACTCACCCACATGATAGAGCAAGGCCACACAGCCTCACAAATATCTGCAAAAGAAGTGAGAAAAGCTCTTGGAATGTAGTGCGTTACATGCATATGCAGTGCCTTTCTGGACCTTATGTTTTTGGACCTTATGTGAGGCATAATAAATGCAATGCCAGAACCAGAATCCCAAAAGCCTACAGAGCAAGCTACTTCTCCCTGTCTCCCTCTCAGTCTCTCTCGCTCTTTCTCTCTCTCTCTCGACTGTGAGTGAGTGAGCTGGTTGTTAGTTCCTGGCAAAGCAGAGCAAAGAAATATAAAAAGGAAAAACACAGTCCTGAGAAGGAATGCAGGACCAGCAAATCAGAGCTCAGGAAATCCAACCATGTCTGGGAGCAGTAATGAGGCTAATGCAGCCCGTTATACACTGGGCTGTCTCTCTCAGCACAGCCTTGCAGCATTGACCCACCAACAAAAGACAACTGTACATGACAAATACCAGGCCTTGTTTTTATGGCAGGTTGTGAATGCATACTGCTTCAGTAAGTGTGGGGTGTAAATAAAAAATGTCTGAGAAGACAAGACACACACACACACACACACACAACACACTGTCACGATTGGCCTCTCCCTAGCTTCCGGTCGTCATGGTTACCCTGTCTCATGTCTTTATTTTGCTTTGCTTCCGTGTTGTTCTGCCTGTTGTTTAGGTTTCCTTGCCTTCTCTCTCTGGTGATCTCTGGTGTTAGTTGTCTATGCTGTTTATTGCTGTTTATGTTTATACCATTGATTGTGTTATTCGTATTGTTATATCCTGCTCCCTTTTTCTGTTGCTGTGTGTTTCTTTGTTTGCTGTGTATTCCTGAAGTCTCTGTGTTGGCTCCCTGACCTTGGACTGTGATATCAACCCTGATTTTGGATTTGTCCCTAAAAAATCTCACTCTTCTCAGTGAATGCATCTACCTCCTAATTGCTCACGATTACACACACACACAAACACACACACACACACACACACACACACACACACACACACACACACAGCTAGACATCCACAGCTAGACACACACACAGCTGTGCCATAAAGCTACTTGTACTTCATCCATTGCTATTCCAAGCAAGTCTGCATCCAGTTACACAGTGTTAGGACTTTGTGAAGTGAACACACACTACAAACTGCATTTGTTTTATTTGGATGCAATTTAATAATTTTGGCAGTTTTTAGAAATAGCTATGTAGTGAAAATGACTGAAATTGTAAAGAATGTTAAAGGATAATAAAATAAAATGTAAATAAATAAAGTCTGTTGATGTAAGTGCAATATTATTGCAGGCTGTATCCAACTGTGAATTTCTACTAATGGTTAAATGGTTGGAGTTTTTCACTGCTAGTACATGAAAATTTCATGGAGCTTTTTCACAGTTGGAGCCACATGGCTGCAGTAGAAACAGAGCTACTGTGCCTCCCTCCCTCCTGAGGGAGGAGCATTACAAAGATCCTAAACAATTAATTATGAAATTACTTTAATGTTAAAGTCATTTCTAGACAGACAGATTGCTTTTTAATTGTTTCACACCTTCAGATTATGTTTAATTGAACTGACTCTTTATCTAGCAATTAGTCTATTCAGATTCAATCATTAAGTGTATTATTGTGAGCTAATGGACTGACACCATTTTTCTTAATATATGATAACTTCCATCTGTAGGTAAGCAGTTTTAGAGCTTGACACATTGTTCTAAAAGCTAAAAATGTGTGATAATGTTCTGCTGCAGGTTAAGGAGCTGAGAATGAGAGATTTACTGATAGATGTAAGTATGAGTGCTAAATGGTGTAAATGTAATGTGCTTTCCATTGTGCTCCAGGAATAGCTATAGGTACTGTAAGACAGGTGGCTTCTTTACTGGCATGGATGACACATATGCTTATATCCCTGCTGGGAGGAGCCTAACCTTAGCTGCTCTTGTTTGCTGTTGTTAGTGCTGCTTCTGCCACTCCTGCTGTTGTTACTATACCATGGATGCCTCTCATCACACATAAATCATAAGATTGTGGGTTCAAATCCTGGCTCTGCCATGTAGCCACTGTTGGGCCTTTGATCAAAGCCCTTAACCCTCTTGGATTCTAGGGTTGTGTACAATGGCTGACCTTGTGCTGTGACCCCAGCTCACAAAGAAACTGGGATATGCAGAAAAAAAGAATTTCATTATACAGTGTATATGTCCCAATAAAGGCATTTCATCTGGCCTAAATCCTTAAAAAAAAAAGAATCCAGGCCAATAATAACCACGGGAGTTCTTATTTGTTAATAAAATAAGAAAATGCGCATGTTATTTAATCTATTTAATTTATTGCATGATAAGCCTAAATGCCATATTTCAAAGTATCTTTGATAGTTTAATTATGAGATTCTTTTTAATATTTGTCTTTTTACACTTATTACCCTTATTAATCAATTTATTTATTTGGCAGTGTCTATAACATCTTAAAATAATGTGAAATCTGCTGCAGCTTACTTCTATGAGGTGTATTTTTTATGAGATATATCAGGTTTATTTTTTTATTAGGTATATTAGGTTTATTTTTGGCTGTGAAATTATCCACAAGACCACCAGCACAAATTTACTAATACAATAAATTATTCATGGAATTCACTACATAGATGATGTTAAAAAATAGGATTTAGCACTTCTGGAATTTGTAATCTGTACAAAAAACACTCAGGACAGTTATATCCATGCCATGCTACTGGAAAGTTCATTTTTGGCAAAAAAATAATGAACCACCTATAACTGTGGCTAAATGCAGCTACACCACAGTCACCATCAATCTGCCTACTAGGAGATACATTACCAATCAGTCTGAGAAAGGAAAGCAAAAAGGCAGTATTATTATCACTAGTCATAGCTAAAACATCCTCATGAACAGTAAATCCACAAATCTAATCAGCATTCTCCACTGGAAGGACCTATTAATGGGTATAATATATATCAATGGGAAAAATAATTACTTCTGCACCAAACAAAACTATTGCATTTAATCTAACCTGGACAGCTTTCTTCAACCGTATGCAGCAACAATCCCCAAATCAGAATTAGTATTAAATAAATGAACACGATTTATCCAGAGAGCCACACACATATGCCGTTCATACACACCATACACATATACACATATGCCACTCCCACAAACACCACTCATATATACGCATAAGCCACTCACACACACTTCCCATGTAGACACGCACGCTACTCACACACACTACACACTACTCATATAAACACACACACCACTCACGCATATAACTTGGCACAATTTTATATATATATGTCAACAATTATATATTCTGCTATATCCTCTTAATTTACTATAATTATATTTTTTCTATTTTTTCTTTTTTTCTCTGCATCTTCATCTTCTTTCCCTTTCTGTCTCTCTTTTGCTGTCTTATTTATTTTTTGAATGTTTTTAGCGATCCCTTCCTATTTTGTGGGCAGACACATATATGTGTAATCATGCCTAACATAGTCAATGGTTGTCCATTGAGGTGGAGAGCTGCCATGAAAAAAGGATATTTTTTGGCTTTCTGAAACTTCAAAAGTTTTTAGTGAAATAATTTCATAAATTAAGTATTTATATACAAGAGTTATTTGAGTTTTACAAATCATCTAATTGTTATTTAAAAGTATCAGATTTTTTTATTCTGTTAAAGCAAGTTTGTTATACTGCAAACTGTATACTGCAAAGATTTGTATACTGCAAATATATGCTAAATATGAGGTTATTTTTTAAAACAAGTAACTATTTTATAATTGATTTTTCTGTTTTTAGGTTGTTTGGTTTCTGTATGCTTCATGGTTTTGGTACAAATATCTGAGATAAAGAGCACAGCAAGCATATTTTATAGTAATTGTTGTATATTTTTTACAAAATATTATTTTCTCTTTCAAAAGTATTTAAATAAACATATCTAAACAAACATTCAAAACACAGAAATGGCAGCCCTGGGGCTGGTACAGGAGCAGTCTTCACAGGACGCTGCTGTGCTCCTGCACCAGACACACGGTGCTCCGTATGGGGGCGGGGGGGGGGGTCATTGGATTGGGCATCATTGGAGAATATATATGTATGTATATATAATTTGAAATTGATGAGATTATGAGTTATCAGTTTCCTAACAAAAGCAGCATACATAGAGCAAACATCATCTTGCTGTGAGAGAGGGGTCACTGATCTCTAATAGTTCTTTAGAATAGTATATATCAATGGGAGGATTCTGATCACATTCTGATCACACCTATTTTTGTTTAAATTTAGTTTAGTTCATTTGTTAAAATTAAATTTTGTAATTATTATGTCACACAATGTCACAATATCAGTTTATCTGCCACATGATGTCACAATATCATTATATTTATCATGTGACGTCAGTATCATTTACAGCACAAACTAAAACTACTCTACTATTCAGTTTTCATCCTAACAGTCTTATAAATATTAATAATTTCTGTAAACAACATTCTTGTTTTTATATTTATTACTGTCTAAATGCACTCTACAAAACTGTATTTCACTCATCATGTAAAGAAATTCAGCCTTCTATATATATTCAAATTAATAAAACCTCTAGCAGTTGCTGTGTTATGGAGAGCATATGGATTTTGATAAATGGGATTAACATAGATATGCTATGACAAGTCCAAGACTGTGATCCATCTGAACAATTGGTTATCTGCCCTTCACTAAACAGCCTTCAGATCTACCTCATCTTTCATTCCACTCACACTTTATTCCTGTCTATATTTTTTCCAGACCTAAAGTCATAGTAAAGTTTCATTCATTCAATATCTCTCTCTCTCTCTCTCTCTCTCTCTCTCTCTCTCTTTCTCTCATATATATATATATATATATATATATATATATATATATATATATATATATATATATATATATATCTTCATAGATATATATTCATATATCTATGAATCAATTAATAAGAATAAATCTGTAAAGTATTTGGATTGTGTAATCTTATGGCATTCAGTCAAATTTTGGTATATTCTAATTTTGTATATTCTATATTACTGACATGATTTGTATATCTGAATGCCAGAATGCCCAAGAATATTTTGAAATCTGGATCCTAAAATGGCTGACTGAACATATCAGAGCCAAAACAATTCGAGTGAGACTGCAAACAAACAGAGCTGTAATGATTGTGAAAGAGTAGTTAGAGCTGTAGTGATTGTGAAGGAGTACTAACTTACAAACTGGACTGGACTGACAGCTTCTTCTGAAACATCTCCTAAATGCTCTACTCACTATACAGGTACTATTCAAGTGTGGTGTCATCAATTTATTCCTCTATTTATTCTGTTCTCCGTAAAGCACCTTGTAAACTGTATTTAAGAATGTGCAATACAAATAAAGTTTATTATTATTATAAATTAGACAGATGTAGAGACTGAGGCAATGTATGAGAGAGACAGAGAGAGATGGAGAGAGAGAGAGAGGGGAAAGAGATGGGGTGGTGGGTGGTTGGGGGGGGGGGGGGGGGCAATAGAGTCCATAAGTGTAGATAGAGCCCCCCTCCAGCAGATCCTTTCATGTCTTTATCAGTAGTCCTTCCCAGATTGACCTCAGGTATTTCTCCCTGGATTATCTCATACATCCGCAGCCATGACTTTGCTATGAAATCAGCTGAATAAACATGACAGGGGAGTTAAAGGCTGCTTGTGTGTCTGCGTGGACCCCTGTGTCATGAAATTACCCCCAGTGCAGTCGTCTCTGCATTCAGCCCAGGGATGCTCTGCGAAACGCTGCTCTATTTCCCTTCTCCCTGGACTAATATTCTCAGGCTCCACTCTTTTTCAGAGATTCTGGCTATTTCGTGATAATGGTAAGACCCCAAATCCGAGTGTAGATCTGACCTCTGTCCTTTCTATTTTTGAATGGTGGTGTGAATTATAAATTGCGATCTGGTAGGGATTAGGTGTGTGTTTGGCCTGAAGGGATTTGACATACCCAAACTGCTGCATTTGGCAGTCACAGCTGCCCTTGAGGGAAAATATGCAAGGAGAAAATATCTTTGTCTTTTGTGATGTTTTACTTTAAGAAATGTGCTTCTGGACAAAGAGCACAGACACTCCACAGATATAGGAACTTTGTGGACATGCTGCTGTCCTCATTTTTGTGCTTTAACCTTTAGTTATGTTGCCCTAAATATGCACCAATAGTTTAATATTATCATCACAAAAGAGTTCATTCATTAATTCACTCTCAACTTTGTGTTTGTGTGTGTGGGGGTTAACAAGAGTAACAGATACATCTTCACACATTTACAAGACGAGGCCAGCAAGCTACTGCCACCTGTTGGTTTGGAGAATAAACTAAACAGTACAAAGTGTGAATGATGTGTTGTGGGAGGGGCTAGTAAAACGTCCACTGTGAGTGGAACAGCCACGTGCACTGTAATTTTCCTATAATAAACACAATACAGAGCTAATATTTATAGCAAAGTGACATTTATGTAGAATTCTGCAAAAGGCTACATAAACAAAAGTAATAGTCTGTGTATCCATAAATGCACCCAATCACTCTGTCTTGCTATCTCTCTCTCTTTCTCTTTCTTACTTGCTCTCTCTAAAACACACACACACATGCACACACTCCAAACACTGGCAGAGAGAGATCTAAGGCGAGCTACTTGATTTACATGAGCAAGGTCAAAAAGAATGCATTAAGGCCCAGTGGAGGCAGAAGAGTTATAAAGTGCTCCAATTGAAGCTGACACCTCAGCCTTCATAACAATCGGCAGAAGAGTTACACATTTTGGGGTCAGACCGGCATCACAATTTTTAACACCATGCTGACCGCCCCCCCCCCCCCACTCCAACAGCCACATAGGAACAGACTATACAGTCCTACAGACCAGTCAACTAAATAACCTTTAAATTGGCCTATATACTTTCTGCATGTATAGTATTAATAAAGAAAGGTTTGTTATGGAACAGGTATATCAACAGAAACTTGAATTAATTAAATGAATTAATCTAAAATATGTGCACACAGAAGAAATGTCATTGCATAATCCAAAGACAGGCACAGTTTGACAAACTGTGCTCTGTTGGAACTGTGCTGTGCTGGGCCCACTGCCATACATTTTGCTGCATTGGCGTGACTGGCAGTTACTTGGGGTGCTTCTGTGGTTTGGCCCCTCTGGACAGTGTCTGCCCGGCTACAGGCAGCACATCAAAGAGCTGCAGTTCCACTTCAGAGTCCATATTAGGCCTACATCAAAGCAAGCCAACCCTTTAAACTAGATTTCAGCTCCACACACACACACACACACACACACACTATAGAGATTGTCCATGAGTTGGAAATTCAAATATGGCTATATAATTTATTCTCATAAACAGAGTTTAGATAAAATTTCTAAAGGTGTCAGAAGGTGAGTTTTATAAGGAGGAAGGTCAATATTTGAAATACTACTATTGAAAAACATTTAAAACCTAAGTAAATATAATCGGTATTCCATAAACCACCTCCTCATGTTGAACAAAATAAACAAGAAGATTTTCAGCCCTAATTAATTTGAATATAATCTCTAGAATCTTTATTTTCCTTGTACAAGTACAATTAAATGGTTAATTTCTTTCTGTGCTCTCCTGCAGCACAGATACAGTGGTGCTTTCCATCTGAAACCTAGGAGAGAAATCATAAGATTAACACTGAACATTAACACCTGCAGGATGTATAAAACATTTCTACACCATTTCATCTCTTTAGAAAGGAAGTCCCTTTTAAATTAGTTTTTGAGGTGCAGTATTAAAGCAACATTACAAGTCCCACATTAAAAGAAATTACACCTCTGTTTATAGCTCTGACCATCAGCATGAAAATAATTATTTTTAACTGGAAAACAGCAGTCAACCCTCTACAATACAATAGTTAAATATCTTAAATTACTTCTCAAGAGCAAATTTCATACACTTAACCAAGGTCAAGAAAAACAAAACATTAAAAAAATTATAGGCTCTTCTCACGTCTCCAGTCATTTAATTTGTCTCTAACTCTAACGCTAACTACAAGGATTTACAGTCTCCAATTCATAGGTTTCTTTTTTCATTCCTTGCTATCCTCCTACATTACTAAAAATGAGAGTTTGAAACAAGAGTTACACCAGTTTAGACATCACCTGCGTCAACAAGGTCCACATCAGATGCTGAAGGACCAGTGCAATCTGATGAAAAGTGGACAACTGGAACAAATACAAGCCACTCATGGAGAACACAGAACTGTGGGAATGTTACTGCACAACAAACCCCAGTGTAAGAGGGTATATGCAGAGGATGTGGGACCTATGGATGCTTTGAAACCCAACATTTTAGACTAATTTTTAAAATATATATTAGATCAGTAAAGAAACATTTCTAAAAAATGTTAAAGGGATGCTTCATGTGTCATACTGCCCTTTCAACTGTTGCAACTCGGTGCAGTTTTTATTCAGTGCTGATATACACCCCTGCACCCCACCTCCCACCCCACCCCCCCCGACACACACACACCAGGAAGCGCTTACAGTGGGGCATGCTTGCCTGGGAACAAACAGACAAAAACAGGAGGTAGATCAGTGGTTAAAAACATTCATACACAAAATAGATGCTCAACACAGATGCCTTGTTGCATGAACTGTAAGGCATGCAGCTACACTGCAGAATCATCTTAAGCAGTGGAGTGATATTCTGTCTCAGCAAGTTGGAAAATTAATGATACAATCTGAGGAAAATTTGTGTGAAACAAAATGTCAAATGTTTAAAAAATATCTATGCTGAAATGTTTTCAGGACACAACTCTGAGCCCAAAGAGTCCCAAACTGTGTAATTAGGAGGCAGAGGCAATTGAGCATCCAGTTAAGACAGGCATGTCCAGGCCTGCAGGACTGACGCTACTTTGGTTAAAAAGTGTGTGGAGAAGGTCCAAATGCAGCCATTGGTAAAATGTAAGAAATCCGTCTGTTCACAGACGTCACTAATGACTCATATTTATTCCCACAAATTTCTACAAGAGCCAACAATCCTGAGGGTTGCACAGTGCTTTCAACCACAGTTTTAAGTTACAGATAAAATAAAAACAGATCACAAAAGTTAAATACCTTCTCTAGACTTGGACACCTTCTACCCTCTATGAATTTATGAAGGGCCCAGTGGAGACTATGTAGCACATAATGAGTAAAGGTTTTCAGTTTCTCTTATGATTATATTTAAAATCTATATTTACACAAAATGTGAATATACACATACTGAATAAATAATTTTTGAAATATAGATGTCGTGTTGTGAAGTTCAATGACATTAGGCCTACTGCTAGATGACTTTTTAATGCCGTAATCTCCACAGAGCTTCAAATCTCATTTTGTTGCACTTGTGTTTTCTCTGGGCCAGTCTTTAAACCATAGTTTGTTTTATATTCAGAATGTGCTGAAGGGAACTCCCCTTCCAGAAGCTGTCAACGCACAACTGCGTGGTAACAGCTCTGAGCCCCGCACTTCTCTGCCTGGTGTCTGCCCGACTCTTGTGTGGCAAAGCAGAGAATGTTTGACTGGTTTTACTCTATCATAGACATGACTGTCAGCTTGTATATTGATTGGTGAAATGTTGAAATGTTTCTAATGCTATAATTAGGTCACCTCCATCTACACATAGCTCCATTCATAATGCATTGTTGTTTAAACCACAGCATGTGTAAAATACTATGGAAAGAAATTATTTCACCGATTCAGTCTTACAGATTACTCCTATGTCAGATACAAATGATTTGGCCCTTTCTCTCACAGGAAGCTACCCAGGTACTTGAGCAGTATCTTGTAATCTCAAAGCTGGACCACTGCAACTTGCTACTCACTGGTCTTCCTCTGTGGGCTATCAGGCCTTTACGACTAATCCAGAATGCAGCAGCACGACTGGTCTTCAATCTTCACACACATCACTCCACTGTTGCGTTCCCTTCATTGGCTTCCAGTAGCTGCCCGTATCAGATTTAAAACCTTGATGCTTGCCTACAAAGCCAAAAATGGACCAGCCCCTCCCTACATGATGACAATGATCAAAGCCTGATCTGTACCTCAAGTACTTCGAACCTCAACTATGGCTCGGCTTGAAATACCATGCTTCAAGTCTCATGGAAGACAAACATTCTCTGTCCTCACTCCCAGATGGTGGAACGAACTTCCAAACACAACAAAGACATTTTGTTTAAGTTTTATGATTTAAAAAATAATCATATAAGATGGTGGAACAAATGTCTGTTTGCTGTCCAGACAGCAGAGTCCCTTGCAGTCTTCAAATAAAGACTGAAGACTTATTTATTTTTGGAATATTTAAATGACCATTGATCCTGCACTCATGAAATTTTACACTACTGTTGAGTATCATACTGTAGCACATATCGTTAGGCATTGTTATTGTACTTATTGTTACTTACTTATTTTGCACTTCATCTAGGTATCAGCAATGATTCCAATAATTCAGCAATATTCTAGTTCAGTTATCTTGAACTCTAACCTACTGTACTGGCTAGAATACATTCTATAAGTAGATGACAAATTACTTTTGTAAGTATCTCTGTATAACAGCATCTGTTAAACGCTAAGAGTGCAAAAACGTAAATGTAAAATAATAATGTCCTTATTTCTTAGCTAACTCGGTGCAGCATACAAATTAATATATGCACAGAAACTTAAAACAGTGGTGGTCAAATGTTCCTGTAAAAATGCATGAAAATCCATCAATAATAAAGCCGGTCCTGCCCCTGTGGTGAACTACTCTTCACGGTTGGCTTTGTGAAGTAACTAATGGAATGCAAACATGTGTGGGTCCCTCCCTGTTTGCTTTGCCTGGGTGTGGAAAGCCCACTCATCTTGTATGACATTAAAAAGAGCAGCTCTTCCAGCTAGTACTTTCGCTCACATTGTTTTAAAGGCTGTATTTACACACTCTGCAGCCCTATGTGTGTGTGCGTGTGTGTGTGTGGCATGTGCAACAGAGGGCCATATGATGCTGCTCAGCTATTTTAGCAGAAACTCCCAGTCATCAAACAGGTATGTGTTGACTTTGCTTGCTGCAGTCACCTAGTTAAGTTTGGGATTCGATCACAGCTTATTCATGACCAATGACAGTAGCTACATAAATGACTAATTAAAACAGGTCAGGATATGCACAAGGTTTTCCCCCACAGCCCTTTAAACACACTGTGAACGCCTGTGAGAGAGAGTGTGTGTGTGTGTGTGTGTCTTTCTTTCATTCTCTCTCTCTCTCTCTCTCTCTCTCTCTCTCTCTTCTGGACAGCTTTAATCAGGTCGAGGGCAGACACACAAGCAACTCATTCACCTGCTCTATTAGGGATTAGCAGAGCTGTGATTGGCTAATTACCATTAGGGCTGGTCATTATCAGTATGGGCCGTCAGCTGAAGGGAGGGGCGTGTTTGCCCTGGGCCTACCTGCATGCTCTCAGATAATCCTCTGTTGACCAGAGGGGTTCGTAAACCATTACAGGTCACAACCTTAGACTGAAGGTAAACAAATTCTTAGCTAATGAGGGGTACTCCAGCAAGCACAGACATCACAGACTGATGGTTGAAAAGGAAGTCAAAGTGCAACATTGGCTCTCTAGGACAGACTGCTTGATAAGACTTTCCTCACAGGGCAAGCGTGAAGTAATCACGCTCAAACATGCTACAAGGCCTTCACTGAGTCGCTCCCACTAATCCACTTTGTAGCTTTTGTTCAGTCTGTTGTGGGATTAGGGTAGGGAAAACCACATTTTTGAAGATATTTTAAAAGATGTAGAATCAGTTAGTGTCTGCAGTGTCTAAGCATGAAGAATGCAGACCATACTCAATTCCAGGTAAAACTGTTGTCATTTCATTGCAATTAAAACGCCCTGAATATATACAATTTTATCTATTTATTTATTTATTTATTTTAATGCTGGAAAGTAATCACCTATAACTGGCACCACACAATTAGTTCATCTGCAGGCAGTTCTAATACTCAGTAAAGTTTATACTGGGACTCATATGTTCAGGTAAGATGCAGAATGGGTTGTTCCTAACCCCAGCCTGCATCCCACCTGGCAATCCTGCACCCTGCCTGGCCATTAGCTGAGCTATTGAAGTCCATCTAGTGCTTGTTTTTAATGAGGGAAAGATTTAAATGTCATCTTAACTTTTACACAGACTAATAGGGAAACTATCATGGATGCAACACATTCCATATAAAAACCACATCATGTTAGCATATATACACAATACACACTTGTGATTTCTATCTAGTGACAGTGGCTGCACCAGTGCAGGCCTAAGTCCACAACGAACACACAGAGAATGAAACGGAACCAACACCAACATCACCTGCCTCTGTCCTGCAATCCCTCTGTGCCCTAAATCCCCCAGTACACAAGCAGCCCCCATTCCTAGACTAAAAAGGTGTTCAGAAGGGCTCATATTACATAAAGACCTGTTGTATTGTAAAAGCTGACAAAAGTTGACATGAAGTGTACTGGCCAAAGAACCTGTGACAGTCAGTCAGAGTGAGAGAGCTACATCTCCATCCCAGCCCCCAAACCAGACTGGTCCACAGCCATGTGTTGTTAATGAAAACTTAATACAAACTCTGATGAATCCAACTGCAGACGGATTCCATGGCTGCATGATTGCAGTGGTGTAATCAAAACAGGAGAGTCTCCTAACACTGCTCCCAGCCACAGGGGAGCAGTGAAACAGAAATACTGTCATCGACAGGAATCTGCCTTAAAACGTTACCCGACACGCTGCTTCGGCACAGCAATTCAGACCAGCTGCGCCCCCTAATCCATTAACCAGTGGGGATTAGTGCAGGCAGTGCTGCTTCAGCCCTGCGTTAATTACAAACAGCATCGTTTCAACAGGAAAAGGCCGCATACAATTACAGCCTGAGACGGTGGGCTCTGATGGCGAGCTTCCATGCTGCAATCTCTGATAACTACACACATATGCATGTATTTGAGCATTTCTGGCACTACTACAATATTCTGTATGCATAATACAATATAAATGTACTGTGTGTTCTATGTAATGTATTAAGTCTTATAATGAATAACGAACCATTATATATACACACACACACTTGTGTCTAAGAACTAAAATTTCAACTTTTGTGATTACAAAGCTATTGAAAACATATTACTAAAAACATATTAGACATCATGTAATCTGCCTTTATATGTACTCATCAGAGTGTAACATGCAGCTGGAAGTACTCAGTACTCACTGGGTTCGTACTGTTAGTTTTAAAGCATTTATATATGTTTGATATAAAAAAGTAAATGCACTTATTTTGCCACAAGTAGCAGTCATTTCAGCTGCGCACAGTTGTGTATCCCATGTTATACACATGAGAGAAAGTGCTCTAATCATACTATACACATCTAATCCGTCTCCCTCTAACCCTCTTTCTAAACTATTTGCCTCGCACCCTCCATGGGCTAGTCTGATGCCATTTTGTTATTGTTTGTTTTTTTGTTATTTAAGATAACTAATGTTTTGGCTAACATTAAGGGGTGAATGTTGAACCCTATGGCTGTGTGTTTGAAGAGATTTATGGCCTCTTACAGTAGTGGTAAGCAGAGAAGGGAGAACCAGCTATCTTCTCTCACTGCCTTTAAATCTGGATGGAGTTAAGTGTTTGTGTGTGACCCAGTACCCTCAAATCTATCTCTGGAAAAATAATCACTCAATTTTACATTTTAAGAGAAAAGACATTAACGGAAGAATCATTTTGCATTTTGGCAATTAGATTTTGTCTTTTGGTTTGTTTGTTTGTTGGCTTTTGCTGTATTGCACTGATATTGGCTGCTTGTTGACAGTTGGTAAGATATCTCTGAGGAAAAACACTCGAGTCCAACAATGAGTAAGGACAGCGTTGCAAAAGAAACAAAGCCCGTCATCACCTGCTATCTGTTTACCTAAATGTTGTAACATCTTAGACATGCATGATAACATCAGCATTGCATGTTGCTGCTCAAACCTACATTATCTAGAAGAGACATATACAATCTACACAGATGATATAGTAAACAAGAAAATCAGAAAATTGTACACAACATTTCAGCTAATTGTCTGCTTTTGTTGAATGTATTGAGTCTACTCCATGATGAGCAGGCCCAGACACTATTACAATATCCAACTGTTATTGATTATTATCTGTTAACTATAGCCACAACCAATAACAGAGAACTATCTTTGTACACATATTACAAGTTCCAGTTTGTGTGAACACTTCTGTATCTTACTTGTACTAATTATTTTGATAATAACTTACAGTTGATGGAATTGAAATGCCCAAGTGCAGTTAATATCACTTATCTGTTGATTCATGATGTCAAATTGCTTTGTCACATAACCTTTCCATAATTGTGACCTGAACTGGGCAGCTGCATTCTGGATGTTCTCAAGAACAAGTTTTTTGAGCTGCTGTAAAGTGATCTAACCAGGAGCTGTCAGAGATAGAGATGGGGCAGCATGCACCATGTCTGAGCATCAGAATGTGATCAGTGTAAGATGTTTGAGTTGGTGTCATGTTTAAAATGATGCTGTGCCCATGGACATGATATTTCACACGCACATTGAGAGGACATCAGCATGTTGGGAGCACCCCTGAACCTTGCAGGGCTCAGACGCCATTGTCTAATCAGTCCAGGGGAGCGTGAGACAAACAACACTGAGACCTACAACCCCTCCTCAGGTGTCTAGTCAGATTATGACCAGCAGCCACTCAGTCTAGACAACATTTCTGTTACATTCACACCAGACAAAGCCTGGACTAACGGATGACACAGATATTTTAATAATGTGTGTGTGTGTGTGTGTGTGTGTGTGTGTGTGTGTGTGTGTGTGTGTGTGTAAGAGAAGTGACAAATCATAACTCTAGCAAAATGGTGATATTTCCTTAAAATCTTAAGGCACATAAATTGAGCCTCAGGATATCCAAGATGCTCAGTTAGATAAATATTTCACAAGCTATATTTATATGGTGTTGGGGAAACATATTTCAGAATAATATTACTGTATGTGTGTATTCAGGTGTGCAAAAATACATACCCTGTACTACAGATTAACTTTGTAATAAATTTGCTTTCCTCATTTAAATTTGATGAGCATGTAATGAAAATTTATAAATGTGCAAACAATACAGGCACGGAAATATTTTACAGAGTGAAGGGTTGGACTCCCAATATGGTCTATGTACTGTTATAGTGTAATTGAACCATTACAGTGTAATTATACTAAGAATACTATACTAACAATGTGTAATAAGGAACTGATGCTGTGCGCAATCTCAGTGCTTACCCAATGTGCACTGGCTCTGTTTTCCATTAAGGACAGAGTATCAAGGTGTTTAATTCATTATATTACACTGTAACTGTACATTTACAGTGTATAACAGTGTTAAAACATTACTACAATGTCAATATTTGCCAAATCTAAAAATTACAAAGTGCCTATGCATTACTAAAATAATACATTAAAATGTATTATTAATTACATTAATAATGAAACAATGAATAATAACACTGCCTACCTTTTCCCATTTGATGTTATGTTTAATATTTGCTAAATATTATTATGCCTTGTGCTTATATGCTTTAAGTAAACAAAAGTAACAAATCATTGGGTGCTGAAAGTAATAACATGCATTATTACTTTTTAAAATTATTTAATATTAGTCATTTGTAATAAATTACATTTTAAATGTAATTTCCAACACTGGAGAAAGTAATGTAACAAATGTAATAAAAAGTAAAAAGTAATATTTAATTATAGAACATCTGAGTGCATTTCCGCCATGTCCATTACAATGCATGTATTCTCTTTTCTTTGTCTTGCCTTTGAGTGCAACAGGTCTGAAGATTTACCGTTACAGTGCTAATAAATATGGCCTTTGAGTGTATGGTGGTGCTTCCTAATGATTTTTGCTGACAGGACCAGTGATGACACTACTAAACATATATTTATCTTTTCAGCCAACTGCAGTGCTGAATATCCTTCACCAGCTCTCGAACCATGTGTTCTTGTTTTCAAACCCATCACCCAGATGACAGTCCAGATACCCCTCCAAGCCCTTACCTGCCTCTCATTGAGTATATGGATTTGAACCCTGTGCTTTTAGATGACATCCATGAGCCTATGTCTGCTGAGTTTGTAGAAGACAATAGCAGGGAAAAGCCAGCAGTGTCTCTGTCAGTTTGTGAGAGAGCCCTCAATTCCAGCATAAGCCTTTTCAAGCTCCACAGACTCACCTCCCCAAGCTCTGCTCCTCTCCTTAGCAACTTTCCCAAGCCCCGCCCCTCTCCTTTCCTCTCTACTCCCTTAGTAGGTTCCTCAAGGTCTGCCCCTCTCCACCCCCTTAGTAATAGGCTTGGGCCTATAACCGATATTATCGCATAGCACGATAATTTAAACCAGTCACGATACTAGGTAAAATTATCGTTATATTTATTTTTGTTTTTTTCACATACTAAAGCAGTTTACAACTGACAATTTTTTGTCGATGCCTTTATTTAACCATTGACTTTATACAAACATTCTAATCTATGCTGTATGATAAATGTAGACCTATATAACAGGGAAAAAAAATACATTTTAGTATATACTACATGATCACAACATCATCTAATTAACTACATATCTATGTTTATAAACTACCACTTGAAAAGATTATGTTTCAGTTTCTGTCTGGCAAAGAACGCTGGCTAAATGCAAATAAAAAACTCTGGGCATCACTGCACCAGTTTGGCAATACTTTGGTTTCCAACCAGACAAACACAGAGAACCGCTAGATGTTAACAGAGACACATGCCATCTATTCAGAAAACAGATCACCAAAGGTAGCAATACTAGAAATTTGCAAGCACATCTCAGGATACATCATCCAGCTCGGTATGTTAAACTGGGTCTGGCCAACAGTGCAAAATGTACAAACAAGACATCGCAAAGTGGTGAGAGTGCACTACCACTGTAACGCGCCATATAGTGAAGAGTCTCCTGGCATTCAACTCAGTGGAAAAGTCACCATTCAGAGAAATGATACAAACATGGTATTCACAGTACGAACTACCGAGCCGTAAGTACTTTAGTAAGACATCGGTACCAGAGATGTATAATAATGTTAGAGCTGAAGTTGAGTGTATGCTCTAGACAGCAGAGTTTTACTCACTAATCTCTAACATTTAGTCAAGTGCTCTGTATGTGTCAGTGACAGCATACTTTATTGCCGCAGTGGAAGCTTATTTCCAGACAGCCACATTGCAATCAATATATCTGAGGGTCTTCACTCTGTACTCCAGGAGTGGAAGATGAATGAGGAAAAATTAACCTGCATACAACGGACAATGATATAAATATAAAGTTGTCTGTGAGAAACGAACTTGGATGGGCATAGTTAAATTGCTTTGGACATAACTTACTGGGTGTGACGAATTCATACCGCTCCATTCTACTGCTGCATTGACAGCGTTTGAACAGGAACTAACTCAGTGGAGAAGATCCGCTAACCTGGTAGCGTACAAATGATAATCGTCTGTCTGTAATGGCAGTTTACAAGTAAACTTACAAGTTTTTCCAAGTTCGTAATTTGAAGTTCATAATTTATGGCTACAAATAAAAATAAAAATATTTGCATAATACTCTGCCCAATGACTGGAGTTGCAAAAATGCTGAAATGTTCAATGAAAATAAATTATAATATTAATAAACCAATCTTGACTGTTTATATAACTATAACTACTAGGGTAATATACATGCATCAGAAACAGATATTATTCCTTCTTCATTAACATAACTATTCTTTTCCAAAATTAACATTCGTTGTTATAATTCTTTATTGTCCAGCTGAGATGCAACAAATCATTTACATAGGTGACAATAAAATGATCACGTCACTGAAACGGATGAAAGGCCCTGCAACGCTGACGTGGGTTCTTTAGTAGATGAAAGTTTAACGCGATAATATCGTTTATCAGGATGATTCTGTAGACGATAGTTG